>NC_079416.1:1900819-2271605 GCF_026213295.1 Gadus chalcogrammus | reverse complement strand
ACATGGTCTGAGAAACAAAATCACAGCCTATGATAGTTAATGGTCTATGGCTCACTATCTTTCCATACTGTAGGACACCCCCATGTTGCTTATAATAATAATATTCCATTTATGGGGGATTCTGATCTGAGATTCATATTGTCTACAATTTCAAATTCAATTAAATTACCATTTGCCTCCAGTAATATGTCCCTACTGGACAGTAGGGACATATTAATATTTAGGAATTAAGCAGATCCATTCATTTAAATTACATTAAAAGGTGACATATTATACCACCAGTGAGTGTGATTAGCCATACAAATCGGCCTCTTCTGACATCACAAGTGGGCGTGTCCATCTAGATGTCCGAAGGATAGATGAGCAACGTTTGCTACAGTACACTGGGTAGGCTGGTAGACTGATCTATCCAGCACTCATATAGTTGGACACGCCCACTTGTGATACACAGTCACACCTGGTGGTATATTATTGTGTACCCTTTGAGGAGCAGATAGGAGTGAGAAATCTTGCTCAAAAAGACACCTACATGTAGCACTCAGACATTATACATCATTCCAAAACCATCACCCTAGCTGCCACTACTATATAGTACTATAATTACTATACCTCTTCAATGTGTCCTCGGAGCCTAACAGAGCATGGTAGAGTAGTCCCTAATGGCGTAACAGTGGCTACCTGCATGCCCTCCTGGCCAGATATCCCGATGCCCACATCTGCCACTTGGATCATGCTGACATCATTTGCTCCATCGCCTGGAAGTGAATGACCAGATATTTTCCTCTCTGGTGGTTTATTGATTATTCCAATAAAATAACTGCCATCATAAGCTTCATCACAATATAAAGATTAAACCCAAACTGGAGCAAAACATTAAAAGATTAATCTTCAATTGTACATATAATATATTTTATGCAGCAGATAATAGCCGACCAGCATGACTCTGAATCCTGAGTCAGGCTGATACCTTTACTTCTGTTGGAGCAAACTTCAACACTCCCTCATTCAGTTCCACCACGTTATAAAAATACCCATCAAAAAGAAACATGAAAAGGACCTGAGAGTCTGAAGATACAACTGGACTAACAGGATGTCAAAGGCTCCTCACCGATGGCCAGAGTCATGACGCTGAGCTGGCTGCGGACCAGCTGGACCACTGGCTCTTCTGCAGGGGTGTGGACCGGCAGCAGAGGACCGCCTTGCACTGCCGGCTCAGCTCCAGGAAGCCCCCTTCAGCTCGTCCTGGAGGGCCCATTCCAGGGTTCGTCCGTCGATCACCAAGACGAAGCCCCCCACGCCGCGGCTGGCAAAGCTTTGTCCTCGCCCAAAGTTGGTCTGCCAGGTCCTTCCTGTGCCTCGAACCTCTGAGAGGAGGTCCTGGAGCAAGGTATCACTGCATCCTACCACAAAAAGATCAACAACATCCTAATTAGGGGTGGGAATCGAGAACCGGTTCCTACTCAGAACCAGTTCCAACTAACCAATATAATCGGAATCGTACGCCTCCAACGTTATCGATTCTTCTTAACGATTCCGCACCACGTTTTCCAGTTACGCAACATTTTGCGACGACCCTGCGCGCGCCGACAACCTTCGAACGACAAGGCAGCATCGCGGAGTAGGAAGCGATCGCAAATCTGGCTCCATTTCACCAAACGCAATGAAATTCTGCCGTATGTAATAAGTGCAATGCTATCATTTTGTGTAAGGGTGCAAACACCAGCAACATGCTAAGCATTTGTCTACCAAGCATGGAATTATGGGGGTCATCCCTAAGTTCCCCGGGTCCTATGTTCCCCGGGTTCTATGTTCCCCGCTCGGGGAACATAGGACCCTTTAAAAAAAAACGTAACAGCCAATCAGCGTTCAACCGGCCAACTCAGTGCAGTGCAGTCCGGGGTGAACTGCAGCATGGAGGAGAAAGTGATTGTTGCCGTTTGCGACTCCCGGAGCTCTTTTATGAGTATATAATTTTATAATAATATCACGGCCAAAAGCTCTGTGCGCCTACGGATGGCCGCGGAAGCTCTCGTAGGGATTGGGCTTCTCGGGGTTTGATTACCGGCGTATGAATAGACTGCGTCAGGTTGGTGGTTAAAATGGTTACTTTTGTATGGCGACACATTAGTGCCATAATTCACTAATGTGATAAAAGATGCATTCGGGCGTATTATATTATTCCACACGCGTAGATATTAACTGCGAGCGTGCAAATGATCTCTGCGCGCGCAAAACAGCCTCTCACGCGCACAAATTACCTCAGCGCGCGAAAAACAGCCTCTCGCACGCGCAAATTAACTCAGCGCGCGCAAAACCTCTCGAAAAGATGTTTTATGCCTCGCTCGAATTTAATTTTGGCACTATGGGGGAGGGAACCAAGGCAGGGCGGGCTTTCCTATGATTGGCCGTTTCTGAAGCGCGATATTTGATTGACAGCCCTCCTCACATTCAATTCTGAATTGTACAATAAATGGCTGAAACGATAGTTACGTATTGTAACTCCAGATTCTATGAGTATAGGCGCAGCCTTTTAAGTGTCGGCTCATTGTCCTTTAAATAGCTGAAGAAAAGCTGTTTATTGGGAGCAGAACGTCCGCCGGCGCCCGACTATATCTGCGAAATGCGGACGTCGTTGAGGCACGCCGCACGCGGAGTAATTGAGGCCCACGCTGTTGGTGGTGGGGATTACAAATTTGCCAGTGCTACGGCTCACGCCTAGGGATAACCCAATAGCGATAGCCTTAAAAGGCTGCGCCTATACTCATAGAATCTGGAGTTACAATAAGTAACTATCGTTTCAGCCATTTACTGTACAATTCAGAATTGAATGAGAGGAGGGCTGTCAATCAAATATCGCGCTTCAGAAACGGCCAATCATAGGAAAGCCCGCCCTGCCTTGGTTCCCTCCCCCATAGTGCCAAAATTAAATTTGAGCGAGAGCGTAAAAACATCTTTCGCGAGAGGTTTTGCGCACGCTGAAGTAATTTGCGCTTGCGAGAGGCTGTTTTGCGCGCTCTGAGGTAATTTGCGCGCGCGAGGCTGTTTTGCGCGCGCAGAGATCATTTGCGCGCTCGCAGTTAATATCTACGCGTGTGGAATAATATAATACCCGAATGCATCTTTTATCACATTAGTGAATTATGGCACTAATGTGTCGCCATACTTTTGGTGCAGAAGACTGTAGAACTCTTTTTTTGCCACTCAATGAACTACTCAGGAATCGGTAAGAGAATTGATAAGGAATTGGATCGATAGGCAGAATCGACAATGGCATTGATATTGATAAAAACGTATCATTCCCACCCCTAATCCTAATGTAGTTCTGACTGGAGTCGGGAAAGAGGAAGGCTGCTTCATGGTCTTTGCTTTTATTTTCACGTTTTGCGAAAATAAGGCTTCATATGGGGAGACATTGTTGGTAAAAAAAACAACAAAAAAAACCTTATCAGTAAGAAATAGATGTTGTGAATGCTGTGAATCTCGTCCATTTGATCAGATAATCATCAGGAAGTGAGACGCACCCGAATGTTAAAGCACAGAAAACAGGTCAGGCCTGTCTGTTCAAAAAGCAGTTCCCCTAACCTAGCAGCCTAAAAGTGTGCGTTCATGGCACACAACAAAAGCAATCATTAATAAATAGGTTGAACAGAAATAGGCAAGCGCATACGCCTGAGCAGACTAGACGTGGTTCCGCAGATTCTTCTTGTCCAGTAATCGTTCAAATCGTTCATGAATGATCCGTGATAGAAGTGTCCTAATGCCTTGTTGCTTTGCTTTGTTAATTAATAAATAAATAATAATCACATTGCATTACTTTAGTCTGTTTGTACATGTATTAGGGGATATGACCTCTCACTAGTTATCACCTGATCAGCTGAGGTTAGGGTGAATACAGACCGTTGACCGACTGTAAACTGCCCACCTTACTTCCGCAGTTCGCGTTCAGAATCTGGTCATCGGGTCCCAGGAGTTTACAGGCACATGCGATGTTGACGGCCGTCTCCTGCTTGTCTCCGGTCAGAACCCACACCTTGATGCCAGCTCTCTGCAGGGCCTCAATGGTCTCTGGGACCTCCTCCTGGAGGCGATCTACGATCCCGGTCGCACCTGAGAACAACAGACAACCCCCTTTGATCTGAATGTGTAAAAGTGATACTTTGGCATTTAGACATGTATATCAGGATATCAACAGGATATCAGGGCAGGATATTGCATAGGATGACAGCAGGAGCAGCAGCCACTGGGGGGGCCCCGGCACACACACACACACACTGGGGGGCGCCGCGCCACACACACACACACACACACTGGGGGGCCCCAGCTCACACCACACACTGGGGGTGCCCCGGCTACCACACACACACTGGGGGGATTGCGGCTCACAAACACACACTTTGGGGGGCCTAGCTCACACACACACACACTGGGGGGCCCCGGCTCACACACACACTATGGTTGTGTGTGTGTCAGCTCACAGTCTTTGGTTTTTTTGGAGACCAGGTTGGTCTCCAGATGTTGTGTGAACCTTTGTCTCACCCAGCAGAGTGAGGTTGGTCTCCAGATGTTGTGTGAACCTTTGTCTCACCCAGCAGAGTGAGGTTGGTCTCCAGATGTTGTGTGAAACTTTGTCTCACCCAGCAGAGTGAGGTTGTTCTCCATATGTTGTGTGAACCTTTGTCTCACCCAGCAGAGTGAGGTTGGTCTCCAGATGTTGTGTGAACCTTTGTCTCACCCAGCAGAGTGAGGTTGGTCTCCAGATGTTGTGTGAACCTTTGTCTCACCAAGCAGAGTGAGGTTGGTCTCCAGACGCTGGGCCGACTCCAGCAGCAGCTCCTCTCGGTTCTCGATGCTTGTCTCCGCTAGCAGCTGGCCCTTCTGCCAGGCCTGGTAGTCGTCCTCCTCCAGAACCTGGGGGCCCGAGGGGAAACACAGCAGCCGTATTAGTGTCTTAACAATGCTGTACTAACACTTCTAATCTACAGGTAGATTCTAAATCTTTACATGGACGATTTTTCAGATTGATCTCTTGAATGCCTGCCAACCCTGGAAGCATTTTACATTAGTGATAAAGTGATAGCTATGTTAACATTAACAATCAATAAAAATTTGTAAGGTTTTAAAATCAACACTGACCTCTCCGTTAATTGCAACATGTCACTAGTCTTGGCAAAGGATTTATTGTACTTTGCTTGTCCTTGCATTGTTTATAATTAAAGACCGGTCTGGGACTCACTCTTACTGTAAACAAGTCTCGATTACAGGTTACAAACAGCCAAAACCTGTATTTGCATCAGGCACTAATGGGCTCACATTGTAGCAGAAATCCATACAACTGACCTAAATGTACTTTATTTAATGCCAGAAGTAAATGTACTTCTGGCATTAAAGATGGCCTGAATGAAATTTTGAATTTAAGTCATTGCCAAGTAAGACATTACAAATACAAGACATTTGTCTAGGTGTTTGATGCATAACAATAGTAATACATTTGGAAAATAAACAAAAAATAAATGAATAAAGTAAATTGCAAGTATTGTAACTCAAGAAATATTAACATATAAAGTCCTGCACGTCCTAAATTGGTCCCATCCCATTAACCAGCATTACCCTTTGTGCGATACAGAGTGTACGAAGGCCGTCTCTGGCGTAGGCGTCTAAGTGGTTCTGGGTTTGTTCTCGGATTTTAACGTACCCCTCTCCGGCTGGCACTATACAAGGAGACAAGAGACATGTCAGGCAAATCCACACACCATTTGACATCATACTGCATTGATGTTGATCATGTGAAACCATTATAAATGAAGAATACTATCTGATATGATGATACCAGCCGTTACTACAACCTCTAGTGATGACTTCATTTTATTTGGTTTAATTTTTACAGGTTTATGCTTTTTATTGTAGAGTAAGACAGGAAGGCCTGGGAGAGAGATGGGAGGACATGCTGCAAAAGAACGGCGGGGGCAGTAACCAAACCCGGGTCGCTGTGGTAAGGACTGGGCCTTTAGGGTACTCTACCTGCTGAGCCGCCGGGGCGCCCAATTGCCATCATTCGGATACGGTCAAATGATTGCCTGGTAAATACTGAGGCAAATTAATCAGATGGCTAATTGGTTAAGCGAACCAGAGAAAGGGTCACGGTAAGAATTAGTCAGGGTAAGTCAGGGTTAGGGGGTGGGCTCCCCTCTCCACCTACCATCTGGGTGCTCGGAGAGCTCCATGATGACCGAGTCGGCTCCTTTGGTGTACAGCACCAACCGCCCCGTCAGCGGGTGGCGCACCACCACCGACATGCGTCTGCGAGTGCAGTCGAACGGCAGGACGTGGAGCAGGCTGACGTGCAGGCGGCTTGCGGCCCCCGGCAGCTCCACGGCCAGCTCGTCCCCCGACCGGCCCCGAAGGGTGCAGTTGTAGGCCCGGGCGGCGTGCACCAGGGCCAGCTCGTCCGGGCTCTCTGCCTCATAAATGAGCTGCTCATTGGCCGCCGTCGGCCCACTGTGGCAAAAAGCCGGGTCCTCCAGGGACGACACTCTTAGGGGTTCAGTTCCAACATTGGGGGCCCCCACGGCACCAACACCCTCCTCTCGGTTTCCCATGTCTGTCAACACATCTGCTGTTGGGTCCCTTGGGTTTTCCAGTGCCACGTTGGACCTCACCAGGTCGGTGCCTGGGCCAAGTTGTGTGCTCTCCCGCGAGGCGCCCGCCTGCGACGGTGTGGCTGTGGTGGAGGAGCCTACCTCGCCCTGGACCCCTGCCGCGCCCAGGGCCCCTGACACGCCCCGGGACCCTGCCTCGCCCTGGGCCAATAGTCTTGAGGTGAGGTTGTGGGGAAGATCAGCGTGCTGGAGGGGGTCAAATGGTAGAGAGGGGACGGGGAGGAGAGAAGCTAATTGATTGAATTATTGGATAGCAGAGTGAGCAAGGTGTCACAAGTTACAGAAATAAAGCTGCATCCTTGGAGAGAAACCTGGTTGATGACAAGAGATGTTGGCAGCATTGTGGTTTTGAAAGTGTGACAACACTTCCAAGTAGTGTCCAACTAGTTTTGCAACAGGCGGAAATATGCACATGTTTTGGTTCAGATACAACCCAGCTACTAACCGACGGACAAGACATCGAGTCAGTACAAAGAATACAAAGAATACATAATTGATAATAAATTATTACAGGTCTCTCTCTCTGTGTTGCATTGATTTAGCATTCCTGCCCAAAGTGAGACTGCTGCTGTCCAATGTACAAACAGTGCATGTTACCCAACGGCTGCACAACATTCCTGTGCAAAAAATCAGCATTGAAATTAAGAATGGTAATGCACGCTTTTTCCTCTCTGGTCAACCCATTCTGGTCAACAGGAATAGCATAGCTCACTCTTGATAATGGGTATCGAAAACAGAGGGTATTGAAACTAGGGATGGGCGATATGGCCTAAAATCCATATTGCGATATACATTGCAACCTATTGCGATAACGATATATATCACGATATATAAATCATAATAGAACCATTTCAGAACAGGTTACATAGACTATAAGGAAAGCCAAACTGCTAAATGTATAAACAAAAGAAAGAAACTTAGTATGTCGTTTTGAGAACATTTATTGTGCAAAACTGTAATCATACAACATAATGTCGTAGCTGCAGAGACTTTAACAAAGAAAAAAATCTTCTGTGTAATGACGTATACTTCTCTTAATGAAATTAAAACTGGTGGTGTCTTGTTAATAAAGAAACGGATACTGTGAATTAGGGAAATACGTCCAGTATTAGGCATGGCTATTTTAAATAAAGAAAAATCTTCCAAAAGTGTGCACAGATACTTGATATTAAAACATAAAAGTGCAAAATGAACGCATACAATTTTGAAATGAGCGCAATCACCAGCTCCTCCGTTTCGCTTTCAGCCATATTTACTTAGATGACGATGATGCGTTGAAGCCGGTTGCAGCTCATGGCTCTTTAAATTTCGCGGGTCGCGGATGATGCGATGCAGCCGGTTGCAGCTCATGGCTCTTTAAATTTCACGGGTCGCGGACGATGCGTTGCAGACGGTTGCAGCTCGTGGCTCTTTATATTTCGCAGGGCCTGGATAGATCGCGTCAAACATGCATTATCGCGATAGAGCAATATAACTAAAATCTCTATCGTAGGCCATTTTTTATCGTTTATATCGTATATCGTTTATATCGCGCATTCCTAATTGAAACCAAAACCACGGTAGTGGTATTAGAAAGTGTCTGACTGTTTGGCCGCCTACCGTGTGACAGGGCCGGCCGGATGAGGACACCACTACACTGTTGCAGACCGCCAGCGCTAGGAAGAAGTCCACGATGGAGTTCAACTCTAAGCTGGCCTCAGCTCCACAGAGGCTAGTGGCCTGGAGGCAGCTGGCCTCAGCTCCACAGAGGCTAGTGGCCTGGAGGCAGCTGGCCTCAGCTCCACAGAGGCTAGTGGCCTGGAGGCAGCGCATCTTCTTCAGCAGCTCAGGGTCTGGGATCACTTCTTTAGCCTGGGGTTGGACAGGAGGAACAGCCTTTACATATGTATGCATGTTTGTTTATACATACTCAATATACACACACAAACACAGAGAAACGATAGGATATGGGCTGACCATGCGGCTGCATGGCGCCCCTCCCTGGGGCTCCTCCTCCTCTCTGGTCAGGGAGTGCAGCGAGGTGGAGCTGTGGCCGCAGCTCATAGAGCGACAGCTGAGGGACCTGACGCTACAGCCTGACCGCAGGGTCAGGGAGCGGCCCGGGACACCCGACACATCCTCCTCATACAGAGCCAGCCTCCGCGCTACACAGACACACACACACCACACACACCCACACACACACACACCACACAAACCCACACACACACACACACCACCACACACACACACACACACACACACACACACACACACTTTTCTTTAGATGCCATCCTATGATGGCAGAATCCTCCCTGACATCTAGATGATTGTTACTAGTTGAGCCTTACGATGGTACTCTGTTATGTAAGCCAAGCAGGTTTTATTTCTCCCCCACCCTCCCAGAGACTCACTCATGAACGTGGAACCAAGCAGTCACCTTGTAATCATCAGATTGGAGCTACAGTCAACTGATAATCAGTCAGATGGATTGGCTTCTCTTTTTGTATCGTGCAAGCATGGATACCAACAACAGATCTATCACTAGGATCGGCCTTCACCTATTGATGAAATGGGGGATCTGTTCATCACCTAGCAATTATCAGAAAAGTTACATCTATAAGATGTAGAGTAAAATATCCTCAGCCTTTCCTGGTGATAAGTGTCACCTGAAACCAACCACACTGTACTGTTCAGATAGAAAGCACAGGGGGATATGTAATAGATGTGACATCTCTGTACTTTTGTGTTCCTCATTAGAAGGCAGGGAGGGACGTGTTATAAAACACAAGCCGCATTTATGACAAACCCGAAAATATCCATCTAAACAAATGGTAAATGGATATTAAGAAAAGCAGATCTTAACACAGTAACACACCATTCTGTGTGTGTGGATACTGCACCCCATGTATAGTGCAACACTGGAACACCATTTTGTTTTCTGTCAGAGTGCCGGTCTTGTCGGAGAGAGGTACTGAATCTGCCCCAAGTCCTCCGTGATGTTGAGCGCCCTGCACTGTATGCCTGAGTCCAGCTGCTCGCTGTACAGCGCCAGGTCGTTCTGGATGAAATAGATCTGGCCTAGTTTCACAATCTCGATAGACACGTAAAGGGAGATGGGGATTAGCACCTGTGGGATAATGGATGGAGGGGGGAGATCAAAGAGGTCAGAAGAAAATGAGTGACAACCTGGACTTCAATGATACAATCAAAGTCATGGACAATATAAATCTGCAATGTCCTGCTAATTATGATATTATGGGTTATCAAGTTTTGCAATCAGGATCAGAAAATTATCATTACATAATCATCAGATCCATTTCAATCTGACTTCATAGCAGTCTATCAATATTCTTCTATTCCTTCACGCAAAGTGAATGGCTGGAGTTGATTCTCCAAGTGGGCAACCGATTACCGTACACTGACATAAAGGCGACATACGACTTTGAGAAAGTACAACAGAGAGGGGATATGGACTCTACAGTCTGGAGGTTTAGAGTTTGAGCTGACTTTCACATGAATATGAACATATATTTCTTGAGATATTCGCTAGGAGTGTGGATAGAATTTTATGTGATAGGTTACATATTTAAAATTTTGACATCCTGTCGCCCATGACCAATTTAATATATCATATCTACCTGCAGCACGATGATCATCGTCCAAAAGACATAGAATCCCGCCAGTGTAGGAGACACCTGCTCAGCGATGGAATAAATGGGATCAGTCCATCGCTGGAGCCAGAGACCATGCCCTGCAAGGGCAGAACAAAGAGGTTGAAAAATGCCTCAGTGGAAACCGCATTTAGAATGCATGGTTCAAGAGTTTCCACACAAACAGCCACATTTGAAATGTTGTTTTCATCTGAACGTCTTTAAGAAAAAACGAGAAGAAACCAGGTTGAACAGTGACTGCTGCTTTGTTTACAAAAAGATAGTTCTTCATGGAATGAATCAGCACGTAAGCCATATTATCACATTAAATGTCACAATGGAAACACTTACCTATGGCTGCTGTCAGACACATGGAGAACAGCAGGATGACACACCACAACACGTCCCTGTTGAGGCGCTTCTCCAGACGGCTCTGTTTGTACCGCGGCCCACTGTTGTTCTTCATGGCTTTGGTCTCATGGCCTGGTCGGTCCAACACCGAATAATTAACAAAAAAGACAATAATACAAACTTTTTTACTGCGTACCAACCAGGGATGGAAATAACTTTTTTGCCCACCAGCCACTGTGGCAGGTAGATTAAAAAATCTACTCTTTTTTTGCCAGCCACTTTTTATACGCTATATATTTTTAGTATGCGTACATTTTAAACAATATAATAGTAACAATAGATAAGAAAAGTGTCTTTCATACGCATTTTTTTTCGATCAGGAGTGTTTTTTTCGATCAGGAGTGATTTTTACTGTAAGTGGGTTCTACCAAGGAACAGAGTTGAAAACGTTACACTCTTACCGCATATGATAAACAATACACAGGTATCTGCCATGTTAAGTGATGTTTATTTCAAAGGTGTTAAGATGACAAGTTTGGGGATAATTCATCTATACAAAGTATTTTCTATAAAAAACAAATTGACACATTAACAATAAAACAACATGCATGGCTACACCATCATAAGTTAATTTGTTTTTTTATATTTATATGTGACTGCATACAAATGTGTCCACAGACATGGAAACTAAAATATGATAGTAAGCATTATTTGCCCTTAACACTAATATTCAGAAAAAACACTGCCTCAAAAGGCTATTGGCTTAAGCAATACAAGTAGAGGCATATACTTGAACTTCATACCCTGAACTTTTAAACGTTGCAAACGTGCAAAAACATAATTATATATTATGTGGCATTCAGTCCAATGCTGAAGATATATCTGTGGCATTCAGTAGGCCAATGCTGTGGTAAAGTGTGTAAAGTATGACCAAGTGTTTCTTTCTGTTCAATAGTCTAGATAGAACTTTATCAATCCCCTGTAGGAGATATGTGTTAATGTTTGTCCCTATAAAACAATAATGATAAAAAATAAGGAATCTCCCACTTCCGGCTTCCATGAAAGAGAACCAAACTAATTCACAAAATAGCGTACATGCAAATCTAGCATTAAAGGTTAATTTAAGGAAGTTCTCTCCAGTCACGCTGAAAGTAGTTCGCTAGTAGTTGCACTTGCAGTGTCAGAGAATTCTGAGAAATCTGAATGCTGACTAAATTCAGCATTGAGATAAATTCTAAATTCTCAGAATTCCGACACTTCAAATTATTGCGCGCTACGACTAGTGAACTACTTTAAAAAAAAAAAACTCGACACCGCGTCCAGGCGACAAATGACTGGTGAGAGCCTTCTTAAATGAACCTTTAATGCTGGATTTAATTATCAGAATTCGGATTTTATCCAAGTATTCTGACTTTATTATCAGAATGCTGAATTTTATCTCACAATTCAGACTTTATTAGCCTATTCGATTTCTGAATTAAAATTCTTGTGATGAATAATCTACATTTGTACAGTCGATGTGCAGCACTTTAATTCCCGTCAACTTTTTTTCTAACACCAGCACTTCCACAACTATGCCCATGTTCCTGACTGCTATATACAAAACCAATCACATCATTTATGGTGCATCTATTTTTCGGCTAGGTAGTGATAGTTGCCCTAAATGCAGCTTTAATGTGGGCTCGGATTCTGAATGAATGCCGCTGCTGAACTGTGTGAATAAATAAAGGGAACTGAAATCTAAAGAAGACACGTCGTTTTGATGTACCGGTGAATTCCAGCTGAAAGTGGAACATTGCTGCCATCAGGGGAAATTACTGTAGCCTAGGTCTATTAAGTAGCTTTCAATTCCTTGTTTTTTTGTTGAACATATCCTTTTGGTATGAAAATAGAAACTGAATATTTCGTCATGTGGAGAACCGCTCTAGATTCCCCCACCCCCACACAGATTATTTCCTGTAGAAACAACCTATGGTGGAAACCGATACGCCCTCTCACCCACAAAATGTTTGAGTCCCTTCTATGGAAGTAAATCTGTGCCATCAGATTTTGAAAATAAAAAGCCATTGAACTCTAAGCACTGAATATTTATGCATTGAAATAACTAACTAATAATTTCGATTTGAATTGAACTCCTATTCAGCTTTATTTTTCAATGTTAAAAATTCTAAATCAAAGATTCAACGTCAAAAACTTCAACGTGGGGACGTTTATTACGTTGAAATTAAAATCCAGATACATTATTTCAATGCATAAATATTCAGTGCTTAGAATTCAATGGCTTTTATTTTCAAAATCCGATGGCAGATTTACTTCCATACACTTCTCCGTTCTCGTCATGCTTAACTGATCATACCTCTCTCGTTGGTTGCACAAATCTTACCATGGACACTTACAGAACCAGCCAGCCAGCCAGACAATTGACGTCACAGTCACGTCTGTTAATTTATGAATGGAATTCTGAACGTGTCCCGCCTCCGAAATAGCTTTGCTGCCTTGTGCGCGATTTCATTTCGCGCTGCGAGGCAGCCTGGATTCCATGGATCCGATTTTCGCCTGAGATGGGGAACCATTATAGATTCCTCAAGTTCAATATAGATTATAGTTCAAAAGTCAAATGAATGAGTACTTATGTCCTTTCGATTTCTTACAGTTTGGGCCGTTGTTGGCCGTACACGCTAGCATTCTGCTAATGAATGCTGATTGGTCAGGGACGGACTTGCGACTGATTACGACCAGAGAACCCTCTTGACGGCATCTGAAGCTGAAGCACAATCAGAAACATGGTGTTAACTTCGACTTTCCGTCGAAGTTAATTTTTGCGTACTGTATTTATATTTTCCTGCAGGCCCTTTTATTTTTTAGATAGTATGTATGGTGAAAGTACATGGGCATAAATGGAATTTCTTCCATTTCTTGTGTTCAATGTTCAATGTGTTATATACATGGTAGGTACGATATGACCACCTTAAATAATACATTCAATGTCCCGCTCAATATCATTTCATCTGTCATTGTCTATTTTTCGAAAATAAAGATAGTTTAAAAAAGAAATGCCTCGTAAATGTGCAATGATAAACTGCACTAACAGTGGAAACGGATTGTCCGTCTTTTCGTTTCCCAAGGACAGAAAAAGGTAACGTTCTTGCTTGCTCCTGTATGAATGGTCCTAGGCTACCCGAGGCTGCACCTGGTAGGGAAAGTTGCGCTGGAGCCCGGGTAAAATCGCACATGGCTTATTCAAGTTGCGCGCTAGACATTCTCTAAAGTGTCGAGACTCAAGCACTTAACATACCTTAACCGATTGTTCCATACAAATTGTTTGTTAACGATTTAACAACTTCAACATCTGCTATTAGTCGTTTTTTTGTAGGACTTGGGCTAATGACCTTGCACAGAGGGAAAACCATCTAAACCACTAGCCATTGGTTACTATGCATTCACTGATCTTTACAGATGGGTTCGTTTTAAGCCATTGAATATAATTGCTCTGCCCTATAACACATTATAAGCTACACATGTTTTTAAATTAGAAATATGGTCTGGGTCACATTAAAACAGTAGCAGTTGTATAACAGTAATTATACAAACATACCAACATTGCAACAGGCAAGTTTATTCAAACATCACACTAACAAGAACACAATAAAAACAGAAACTAATAGTAAATAATAAAAAAAAAGAAATGATTTAACAACACTGAACATACTGAACAGAGGCAGGGAAAAGGACAGAGGAAGAAGATTTGTCCGTTGTCACAGCATCAAGGTCCAACTGTAGAGATCAAGAAAGGAAGAGGCATGAGGAGGAGTACAACAGAACACTGCTCTCTAGGAGATTGTTTACTGATGCAAACTAAATTGATGCAGTCTTAAAATTATGATTCTAATCCAGGTTTCTATTTCAGGAAAAAGAAATGGCTCATAATCGTTACTAAAAAAAAAGCTTTATCATCGGCACTAGTGAGGATTAAAAAAAAACTCTCTCTGTAAGTAACATACATATGTAAAACATTCGCGCATTTCTTTTTTTTCATTAGCTCACTAAAACTCTAACTAGTGTATTAAGCAAGAAAAAGCCTTACCTCCAACAGCTGGTGTTATCGTTGCGGGAAAAGGGAAATGCGGAAGTGCCGAAGTGCTTCAGAAACTGCCGTAAAGCAGTACCTCTGACAGTATGACAATGTGTGACGTTGTCGCATTTTTTTAACGCCTTTTTAGGCAAGGCAACTTTATTTATATAGCACTTTTCATACACAAGGCAGACTCAAAGTGCTTCACATATAAACATTGTCATACAATAAAATTGTATGACAATGAAAAAGCCTTACCTCCAACAGCTGGTGTTATCGTTGCGGGAAAAGGGAAATGCGGAAGTGCCGAAGTGCTTCAGAAACTGCTGTAAAGCAGTACCTCTGACAGTATGACAATGTGTGACGTTGTTGCATTTTTTAACGCCTTTTTAGGCAAGGCAAGGCAACTTTATTTATATAGCACTTTTCATACACAAGGCAGACTCAAAGTGCTTCACATATAAACATTGTCATACAATAAAATAAAATAATAGATAAGTAAAAGAAAACATATGCAAAGAAATGAGTAAAATAGAAAGTGCAATGTATTTAAGAGAAAATTAAATTGAAAGTTAAAAAGGCTTTTTAGTAAGTAAAATTGAAAGTGCAATGTACAGTCTCTCTGGAACCCAAGTCGGGACTACAACCCGACCTAAAGGAACTTGGTCCTTTCTCTGGAACTACAATCCAGATTCTAGGACTCTAACCCAGACAGAACTTGGAAACGTCTCCCACGGAGCTCGGTCTCAGAATTCCACCCACACACAAACTCAGGACTCTAACCCTTATACAAATACAAACTCAGGACTCTAACCCTTATACAAACAAACTCAGGACTCTAACCCTTACACAAATACAAACTCAGGACTCTTACCCTTATACAAATACAAATTCAGGACTCTAACCCTTATACAAACAAACTCAGGACTCTAACCCTTATACACCTCTTCTCATATTCAGTGATTATTGGTCTCAAACCCTTATCCTTTCTCTCTGGTATCAGATCATGTATTTTTCTGGTAAAAATAGAAAATAAAGGGAAAGTTAAAAAGGCATTTTAGTAAAATAAAGGCCAAGTATTTAAGATTTAGCAGAAAGCTAAAGCAAACATAAAAGTCTTCAATCTTGTTTTAAAGGTGCTCAGAGTTGGGGCAAGTCTTAAATCCTCAGGAGTTTATTCCAGCTATTTGTTGCATAGTAACTAAATCCTGCTTTCCCATGTTTCGTGTTTACTCTGGGGATAATTAACAGATTGGTCTCAGAAGATCTTAGTGTTCTAGAAGGCCTATGTAGTGGAAGCATATCAGTTAAATATTTTGGGCCTAAACCATGTAGGAATTTATAGGTTAGCAACATGATTTTAAAATCAATTCTCTGACCTACAGGAAGCCAATGTAACGATTTAAGAATTGGTGTAATATGTTCACATTTTTTGGTCTTTGTTAAAACTCTGGCAGCAGCATTCTGAACAAGCTGAAGCTTCCTTAGAGTTTGTTTTGGGAGACCTGTAAGGAGACAATTGCAGTAATCAAGCTTACTAGTGATAAAGGCATGTACAAGTTTTGTAAGTCTTCGGTGGACATGAGCCCTTTAAGTCTTGCTACATTTTTAAGGTGATAATATCCAGATTTTGTTACTGATTTTATGTGACTTTTGAAATGCAAATCAGAATCCATGATAACCCCTAGATTTCTGGCTTTGATTGAGGTTTTCAGGGACAGAGAGTGAAGGTGTTGGGTTACTTTAAGCCTTTCTGTTTTAGCACCAAATACAATTATCTCTGTTTTATCCTCATTTAGCTGAAGGAAATTTCGGCACATCCAGTCTCTCACTTGCTCAATGCACTGGCACAGCAGATCTATGGGCCGATAGTCATTTGGTGATAGGGATACATAGATTTGCGTGTCATCAGCATAGCAATGATGGTCAATATTGTTATTTTGCATGATTTGCCCTAGTGGGAGCATGTAGATGTTGAATAAAGAGGGTCCTAAGATCGAACCTTGTGGGACTCCACACATCACGTTGGTTGATTCTGATACAAAGTCGCCAATGGAAACAAAGTAGTTCCTATTTTGTAGGTAGGATCTGAACCAATTTAAGACTGTGCCTGAAAGCCCCACCCAGTTTTCTAACCTGTCAAAAAGTATTGTATGGTCTACAGTATCGAATGCAGCACTGAGGTCTAGTAGCATTAGTATTGAGGTTTTGCCAGAGTGTGTTAAGACGGATGTCGTTTACAACTTTAATGAGGGCGGTCTCAGTGCTGTGCAGGGGTCGAAATCGTGATTGTAATGTGACATAAACAACCAGTTGATGCCAGGAAGTGTTTAAGTTGCTGGAGGACAACTTTCTCAAGGATTTTACTTATGAAGGGTAGATTTGATATTGGTCTGTAGTTGTTAATAATAGAGGTATCTAGGCTCTGCTTTTTTAAAAGGGGTTTAATAACTGCAGTTTTCAGGGCTTTTGGGAAGTTGCCTGACTGGAGAGAGTTGTTAACTATCTGCAATATGTCTATTGCTAGGCAGTCAAAAACATTCTTAAAGACGTTGGTAGGTAAAGAATCAAGGCAACAGGTGGATGGCTTTAGTTGTGTTACAGTTTTAGAGTCTATAACATTAAAGCATGCCATCCCTGCCACGTTACTTTTGCCTGAACAGGGTGGTAGTCCAACATTTTTGTTTGAAGTGGAGATATTGATGGCGTGTCTGATGCCTTCAATTTTATCAGTATAAAAAGCTGCAAACTCATTGCATTTCTGCGTGGAATGGAGATCAGGTGGAATTTATGTTGGGGGGTTGGTCAGTCTGTCAACAGTTGCAAATAGGGTTTTTGCATTATTGGTTTTAATGATATTCGATAAAAATGTTTCTCTAGCACTTTTTAAGTCTAAATTGTAGGCACGGAGGCTCTCTTTGTAGATATCATGGTGAATATGAAGTTTTGTTCTACGCCAGATGCGTTCAACCTTCCTGCATTCTTTTTTCTGTGCTGTTACAGAAGCAGCTTTTCTCCAGGGTGCCTTTTGCTTTCCAGAAATCGTTCTAACCTTATAAGGTGCAATGACATCCATGACTTTCAAAATTTTCAAATTAAAGTTTTCTACAAGATCATCAGCAGAACATGGGTTGAGAGGTGGTAGTAAGGAGATGGCCTTTCTAAAAAGTACGTAAGATTCTTCATTGATATACCGTTTTTTTACAGTATTAGATTTTGTCTGTATGTCGGGGATAAAAGATATATTAAAGAAAACACAAAAGTGGTCAGACAAGGAAGGATCAGTCACAGAGAGATCAGAAACATTGAGGCCCTTTGTGATAACCAGGTCTAGAGTGTGCCCCTTACAATGAGTAGTCTCTTTCACATGTTGAGACAGTTCAAATGTGTCCAAAATGGTAAAAGTTTTTTTGCACACTTGTCATTCAAATCATCAGTATGAAAATTGAAGTCACCAGTTTAATTAGACAGTCAAAGTCTGTGGAGATGCTAGACAATAATTCTGTGAAGTCATCGAAAAAATTTGCAGAGTATGTGGGTGGCCTGTAAATAATTAATAGGAGAACTCTGGGGGAGCATTTCAATACAAAAAAGGTATTAGAATGATGGAAAATCACCAACTAACATCTGTTTCCCCTGAAAAACATTTTTAAATATAACAGCAACCCCTCCACCTCTTTTTCCAGATCTACATGCATCAAAAAGTTATAGTTGGGAAGAGCTGTCTCTATCAGAACGGTTGCACTGTTATTTTGTTCCAGCCATGTTTCAGTTAAAAACATAAAATCCAGTTTAGAGGTGGTAATAAAATCATTAACTAAAAATGATTTGTTATTAAGAGACCTAACATTAATGCCGCGTTTCCACTGCAGGGTGCGGAACGGATCGGATCGCAAAGGTGCGGTAGGGAGGGGGTGGTATAGCCCAGCTCAGTTCCGAGGTTGCGTTTCCACTGCCGACAGTACCCTTTGTGGTAGGCCGGATGTCGATCTCCGCGGCAGCTATGTAAAACATCGTAAACAACGTCTTCCTCCCCAAGAATGCAGACGAACGTCTCCATCTCCTTCTTCGCCCAAGCAAGCGTTTTAAGCAACATGTTAATTGTAAAGAATAATACCTCGAGGCTACTGTTTGTTCGTTTTATCCCGCGTCGCCCGGAAGTGACGATTCTGTCGACCAATCAACGGAGGGGGGGGTGTAGCTAGAATTTCCCGGGACCCTTTCAGGCGTCTCGTGTCGTTTTCGGTACCCCAACGGAGGAGTCCCGAGAACGGGGCCGGAACGGGTACGGCAAAGTCCGGGTCACGCCCACTTTTGGCGGTGGAAACGCGACCCGACCCGCACCTTTGCGATCCGATCCGTTCCGCACCCTGCAGTGGAAACGCGCCATAAGTAGACCCATCCTGATGGTGTTGTTGATAGGCTTCAAGGTTGTTTTTGGTTTGGAGGCAATATGTATGAGATTTGTGAGGTTAGCAGTGTGTCGAAGTTTCCCTTTGTTTACTCTCTTAGTGTTACAGCAAGAATGCAAAAGTTGCCATGTTTTGACATAGGCAACCTTGGGTTCAGCAGATTATGCAAAACGTCCTTTATAATTTGTCTACGGCTGAACCATTTTTTGTCTCAGTAATACTCAGGACTACTATTAGTACAGGGGGGGGGGGGCTGGGGCTCCCTCCGCTTGGGTGTCATCAGCCTGTGTCCATGACGTGGCGATGCTATCATTGACACAGATGCAAGTTTGATGCCAACATATTCCAGTTTCTTAAATTCAGCTGGAAAACCGAAAAGGGAGGAGACAGTGGAGCTGGAGTTGTGGCTATGGGAGAGATGAGGCTGGAGGTCATCGTCGATGGAGGAGTGCAGAGGAGGGGGGTGGCCGTTCCTCGCCAAGCCAGCATCAGCGATGGGGGAAGGCACTGTGTCCATGGTGTCGAGCAGGCTGTTGTCTCTCTTCAAGGTCTTTGGTCTATCTGCTATCTGTGTGGCAGATAGTGGCAGAGTAGATGTGTCGGGGAGGCTGTACAGGGTATCTGCAGGTTTCAGCAAGTCAAATTTAAGACTTTTTAAGACCTTTTTAATACCACCTTGAATGAAATTTAAGACCTTAAACCCGGGATGCTGGGAGGGATCCCGCTGTATTACAACCCAAGCATAGCATGTGTGTCACTCAATGAGACTCATTCAAGTTTACTTTCTGTCTGTTTATTGAACATAAAGTGATACTCCAGGGCTCCAGACTAACTTTTTCCTTGGGTGCACTGGTGCGCCTACATTTTTAATTTGGGTATTTATGGTGCACCCAAGTTGTGAGTTGTTGAGAGGGGGGGGGGGGGGGGGGGGGACAGCGTCTGGGCCCCCGGGCAGTCGATATTTACGCCACTGATAATATTTTCACCATTAAATAAATGCCTTCAGTAAGACCTGGGGGGTATACCACGAACCTCGTTGAACATGCCCAGGCTTTCTTGGGAAAACCTGGCTCGACAGAGCCGCAACTCGCAATCACAGTTAAATGGTACCACGACGCTCACTTTAGATTAAATTAGTTGAACCAGGTTTTCCGCTTTAGGTTCAATGTGCGTTCACATAGAAGGGGCGTTTCTCGCGTCATTTGACTCACCCTTATGCAAAATAAATCGCGCAAGAGCGGTGTATTTCATCCAAGGCGAGCAATGTATTATTATGAACTCCTACGAGGAATTCAAAGTTCAAATCACAGCCAAGGGGAACACGATTTCCCATAATATGGCTAGGGTGGCGTGCTGGCAAAAATAGCCGACCGTGTTAATTCGTCCGTGAAAAGATTCTGCATATTGTCTAAAAAATATTATGCATCATCATCCCTTTTACCCCCATATATGTGGGGCCCCATGAATTGCGAGCCCAAGTACCGGGAATGCACTTGATCTCTGACCCAATATCGGACGTGCACGCAAAGTTGCTTGCTTTTAGTGGCGTGGTTCAACGTCTCAAACGTCAAAACAAAATCAGCCTTGTTGACGCTGCAGATTAGCTCGTTTCGGATGAAAGGCGCTAGTCCGAAGCGAGTTATATACGCCGTTTTGTCCCTTCCAGCAGTAAAGGTGCTCGCGATTTGAGAGTCAGGGAACATCAAACCGAAGAGATCTCCTATCCCCTCATTCGAGTTGTAGGACTGGTGCTTGACCACTGTGTTTAGAATCCACAACACCTCCGCTTTCAGTGTTGGTGTCGAACCAAATGCTACCCTCAGGTCAGTGCTAGCAGCGCGGACCGTCTGCGGCGGTGGTGCCGGGGCAGAGATGCAAAACGTAGAAATGGCTGGGGTCTGTGTGTGGCTCCTGGCAGAGGTTTTATGTTTTTGGCTCTACATATGGCTGACGACAGCCTTAATCCCCATGGTGCCGAGCTTGAATGTAGGCTACTTTTGCATGGAATGCATCTGGCCTGTTCTGGGTTGCAACGGACGCTAGCCAACCTCGGAAACGGACGTCTTCCAGCCAACTGACGTTGAACTTGCATTTACCCATTGTTGCAGACTAGCTAGCAAGCGCGCAGACATCCGTTTATATATGCAGCTAGCAAGAAAGTAGCCTCTCTACATCTCCTTCCCGAAAAGTCCCGCGAGAAAAATAAAAAATTAAATAGCCCTGCCCCGACAAATTTAAGACCTCCGAGTTATAAATTTAAGACCAGCATATGACATTTTTGACGAATTTAAGACTTTTTAAGGCCTTAAATTTAGAAAAATGAATTTAAGACTTTTTAAGACTTTTAAGACCTCCGCGGACACCCTGCTGTAGTCTCGCTTCTTCTCAACCTGTGCTCTGATTGTGGCCTGTGCGTCAGACCATGGAGATTTGTGGGAAAGCGAGAAGAGAAGATTGTCCCTTAACAGTTTTGAGCCTAACCTGTTTGGGTGTAGGCCATCTGCTCTGAAAAGATATTTGCGCCCCCAGAACAAGTTGAAATTGTCAATAAAGCCCCTTCCTCTTTCATTGCAGACTCTGGAAAGCCATGTATTCAGTGCAAGTAGACGACTGAATCTGTTTATTCCCCTGTCAACTGCTGGTATGGGTCCACTGAATGACTTAATGTGTATTTTGTCCAGTGTATCCAACAGATCAGCGTAATCCCTCTTCAGAAGTTCTGACTGTTCTCTTTGAATATCATTAATTCCTGCATGCACAATAATCTGTGAGATTTTGGGGTTTTCCAATATGATTGTGGCTAGTTTCTGGTTGATATCACTAACCATCACATCTGGGAAGTAGCATGTTTTGATCTTCTTACCGGTTATATCCTTGATGGTTGAGTCTCCTATAATCAGAGTGTCTGGTTCATCTGCTTTCTGTGAGATGGGCCCTTGTTGGCTTGAGGTGGCGGTGGTAGACGCATGCGCAGCTCGCCTCCGTGGCGACTGGTTCTTGTTCCATCTCTGACCGCACCGTCCGTCCGGACACATTTCGGGGCTCAGGGGTGCACAGGTGGCCGACGCATGCACAGCTCGCCTCTCTGGCGACGGGTTCATAGTCGGTCTCTGTCCCTACTGTTTGTCCGGACGCATCTCGGGGCTCAAGGGTGCATGGGTGGCAGGCGCGTTCGTTGGCTTTTGAAGTGGCAGGAACCGGTTCTTCAGCGGCAGGGTTAACTTCAGTGACGGGCTAATCCGGCTGATACATGCAACTTTAGTTTTGGGTAGCTTAGCATTTGCCGTTGAGTGAACTTGTTGATTCACTTGTTGATTCACTTTGGTATGTTGTTTTGGCTTAGCGCCGACTCTGTGCCAGTGAGATGCAGCTGGAACTGTCTCTCTCTTGTCCAGCTTCGGGAAGGATACAGTGTAGCCTTGTTGTGTATTTGTCTGAGTTAGCTCAGCAAATTCACCCATCGGCACTGTATCCTGGAGAAGTCCTTTGCATTTTTCTAATGCTGCTAGTCTCGTTTCAAATAAAGCCACTGTCTGTCGCAGTTTGGTGCAGTCTGTGCATTTCCCAGTCTCCGTGCCCGAGATATCCGAGTACAGAGGCATGTGGGCGATAGGAAAGTCCAAGGCTTTTGCTGCGGTCTGATCCGGGAGTCATAAAAAGCCAAAATGTATTGTTGAATCGAGCAATGGAGGATCATGAAATAGAATAAAATAAAGTAGATCTGAACTATGAATTAAGTAGTTTTTTCCAATGCCTAGCGGAGCTTCAGGAAACATGACCTCTCTTCTGCTGCCTCTTATCTTATCTTATCTGCGTGCCTTTTAGAACAGATACCTGACCTTAAAAAATGCACTATTCTGCTGAGTTAATTATCTTAGCCCCTCCTTTTGAACGCAACTTTCAAATTACTAAACAAAAATTACATTGTGAGAAAAGTGGATTCTGAAGATAAAACCCCATAGGCTCCCATTCATTCTGGACTGGCCTGCGAGCGCCCCGCGTGGACAGAGATTATTACTGCAACCAGTCCAGAAAACCGGAACTAACCAGCGAGTGCCCATTCTCTCATATTAGACATTCTCTGACTGTGCAGCGCCGTATGACGAATGTATTAAATATGCAAATTTGATCGGACCTGACTGGAAAGTATTACCCGACACAGTGGTGGGTGAAGTGACACAATTCACCCGCCACCATACAAATCCACCCGCAAATGGCGTGTGGCAGGTGTTAATTTCCATCCCTGGTACCACCTCATAAAATATTTATACATACTACCATTATGACGATGTTATGAAATATTACAAAATACAGTAGCGTAGGCATGCCATATTCAGCTACGCACATCTCACGCAGGAGGTCAACTATTTCTTAAAACATTATTTACTGATAACTTTTGTCATCTGTACAAGGGCTAGCACTGGAACAAACTCCATGACACAACTCTCATACAACGCAAATGACCACAACTCGACCAACAATTTAAAGTGAAATAAATGGATATCGGATGTTTAAACAGATATAACCTTGATTCAAAACCACATAGGCTTTGCTTTCAATATATATATCTATAACATGGCTACCAAGAGCAGATTCTGCAGTATATCCATGGCAAATGTCAAAAATAAAATAAAGAAAAAAAATATATTTATAAAAAAGATTATTGGATGCATTGGTTTGAAGTAGAGCCTTACCGATATAGAATTTTTAAGGCCGATACCGATACGAATATTTTGTGATTTAAAAATCCGATCTGACAGCAAAACTGGACACGGTAGTCATGAATTAAGTCATGCTTATCGACTTTAGAGAATTGATGGGGATGTTCTTTTAATTGTTATTCAAGCAATGTATGTCTCGTGACAGTTGCCAACTTACCATGAACACACTTGCACACATGAACAACACCGATGATCTCCGTCGATCTCCGTCATTCACTCTGCCTAACTCTGGCTGAATCAGCGGGTTTGGACGTTAGAGCACCCTCTGGTGGACAAACTTTTTTTCTTTTTTTTATATTAATTATCGGCCATTATAAATGCCGATACCGAATAGTTTGAAAAATGCCTAATATCGGCTGATAATATCGGCCTGCCGATATATCGGTCGGGCTCTAGTTTGAAGTCTGCCTATCCAAACCGAGGCCTCTATCCAACGCAAGGCGGGGCTTGGGGTACACACATAATTTCTCAAAAAGTCAATTTTGCCATGGACTGTTTGACTGTATACTTTATATATGCCACATAGGGAAGACTGATCCTTCTCAAAACATATGTGTCATGTGCAGGCCTGCCCTAACCTGCCATTGGGCCCTGGGGCTGAGGTTTGTTGACGGGGGGGGGGGGGGGGGGGGGAAGGAAGGTTTGTTGACGGGGGGGGGGGTCTTTGTAAGCCCCAAACAAAAAAATCACATTGTCTTGGGCCTTCGCCGATCTGGGGGCCTATCATGGGCCAGTATAAAATATAATAAAAAAAATATATTATTTTTTTTTTACTGCAGCTCATGATAGGCCCCCGATCGGCGTAGGCCCTGGGGCTTCAGCCCAGGCAAGCCCGTGCATTAAGGCGGCCTTGGTCATGTGCCCTTGGCAATTCAAACGTCTGTGTAGTGTAGTCGTACAGCGTCAGCCACATGGCCGTGAGAGCGCTGGTTCCATTCTGCCTTGACCAAACTGATTACCAGACATGGCATGAAATCAAACAATGTTTACTATGAAGTATTCACTAGGCCTTTGTCACCATACTTGCCATACAGTAGGACCTTGTCATGGTTGCTTGCAACTATATTTTGAACTTGTATTTATAGCCACGTTTAAACTGTGTAAAAGACTGTGTTAATTAACCAATTTAATTTATGCATACAACTATTGTGTGCTTTTTTTTTTGATTTCGCAGTGGAATATGTCCTAGACTCAATATCTCATAAAGGAATTACCACGACAGATATCCAGCTTGATTTTTTTTCCGAACTAGTTTCAGAGCAACCAGTACGCACCTGCTTGGGTTTCAGTTGAGAAACTAATCAGACAAGTAAAAGCTTTCTTTTCTGCAAAACAGCTTCAAGTATGCGTCCAGATCTAAATCTACAACCCTCAACCAACCAATGAGCAAAACCCCCATTGCATTCACGATGTATATCGCACTCAAACAAACTGAAACAAGCTAGGTGAATAAGGCCCAATGAGTTCAAGCCTATTAGACTTCTTCCTTTATCCCTATAGTGTGAACACTACATAGTACACTACTTAGAGAACAAGTAGAAGTAGTAAATAAAACCCATTATGCCTCATGGGATAGCATTGAATAGGGCACTGATCAGGCTCACCAGCGTAGACGACGAGGCCGACAACGGTCTGCGTGTTGCGGACGGTACAGCTCCGCAGCAGAAGGTTGTCGTTGTGGAGACCAACGCGGACCTTACTGGAGTGCCCTGCCCATGGAGGAGGAGGGTCAGGACAGGAGAAAATTTACATAACACAATAAAACCTTGAAGAACTAATGTACCATTTGGAAGTTTAGGTAGTGTTTGTACGTTGGGCATATGTTCGGATACTACCTATATTGATTATTAGTTTTCCCTGAAGAAATTCTACATCACACACACACATTGAAATTTAAATACTTAAAAAAAAGTGTTTCAATACCGTAGCAAAAAGGTTATAAATGATCAATACACCTATACACGTTAGGACTTGAGTTAATACATACATGTAACCTCGAAACCGGCCCAGGTCATTATTAGGATTTTCACATTCAATACGACAATAGAAGCTCTCTGGAGTCAGCTCCGATCCCTGCGACACACACACACACACACACACACACACACACACACACACACACACACACACACACACACACCACACACACACACACACACACACACACACACACACACACACACACACACACACACACACACAGTAAACAAGGATGCAGGTCACAAACAGAGCCAAAGCCACGTAACTTGAGCATTTGCATCAGAAACGTATGGCCACAAATCATTGATACGGAAATACCAATTATAAACTCCCCAAATAAAGGAAAGAGGAAATTAAGAATTTTGTTGCCAAGTAAATTAACACATCTTGAATAGTAATAAAACCATTTCAAATGGTTAATTGTTTTAATAGTTAATAAATATTTAAATGATTAATTATCAGAAATACAGAAACACAGAACAGAAATATCTGATTTATTTCAAATTATGTTATTAAGGGTTAACAAGGTATGCATAAGGCATCAGAGAGCAATGTTCAATGAAATCCATAACCGGGCTCCAGAGTGAGCCTAATTTGGGCGCACATGCGCCTAGAATTCGGGGTAGTGCTACTGAAAATGTATCTGGTATAATTTTAATTTTTTTTACAGAGCAGTCTATTCATAATATTGCATTGACCACGGAAGAGGCAGTGAATGAAGTATTGATTAGACAGCGATTTATTAGATACCTAATAAAGCGTTGGAACACGCAAGACCGGTAACCATAGCAACGCAGGTAAACAAACCCGCGAAGCCCAATCCAGGGGCCTGTACTATGGCGCGTTTCCACTGCAGGGTGCGGAACGGATCGGATCGCAAAGGTGCGGATCGGGTCGCGTTTCCACCGCCAAAAGTGGGCGTGACCCGGACTTAGCCGTACCCGTTTTGGCCAGTTTTGGCCTCGTTTTCAGGACTCCTCCGTTGGGTACTGAAAACGAGACGAGACGCCTGAAAGGGTCCCGGGAAATTCTAGCTACACACCCCCTCCGTTGATTGGTCGACAGAATCATCACTTCCGGGTGACGCAGGGATAAAAACAAACAAACAGTAGCCTCGAGGTATTATTCTTTACAATTAACATGTCGCGTAAAACGCTTGCTTGGACGAACAAGGAGGTGGTGACGTTCGTCTGCAATCTTGGGGAGGAAGATATGGCGACACATTAGTGCCATAATTCACTAATGTGATAAAAGATGCATTCGGGCGTATTAGATTATTCCACACGCGTAGATATTGACTGCGAGCGCGCAAATGATCTCTGCGCGCGCAAAACAGCCTCTTGCGCGCGCAAATTACCTCAGCACGCGCAAAACAGCCTCTCGCGCGCGCAAATTACCTCAGCGTGCGCAAAACCTCTCGCGAAAGATGTTTTTACGCTCTCGCTCGAATTACATTTTGGCACTATGGGGGAGGGAACCAAGGCAGGGCGGGCTTTCCTAGGATTGGCCGTTTCTGAAGCGCGATATTTGATTGACAGCCCTCCTCAGCCCTCCTCTCATTCAATTCTGAATTGTACAGTAAATGGCTGAAACGATAGTTACGTATTGTAACTCCAGATTCTATGAGTATAGGCGCAGCCTTTTAAGTGTCGGCCTCATTGTCCTTTACATAGCTGAAGAAAAGCTGTTTATTGGGAGCAGAACGTCCGCCGGCGCCCGACTATATCTGCGAAATGCGTACGTCGTTGAGGCAGGCCGCACGCGGACGTAATTGAGGCCCACGCTGTTGGTGGTCGGGGATTACAAATTTTTCAGTGCTACGGCTCACGCCTAGGGATAACCCAATAGCGATAGCCTTAAAAGGCTGCGCCTATACTAGGGCTTTGACTTTTGGCCAAAAATCATATTCAAAGTTCGTAGACGTCCATTATGTCGCCGCCGGTCCAGAGATGTGTCAGGTGTGCGCGAGAGACATAACGGACACTTTTGTTACTGCCATGTATACAGTAGGGGATCACATTTTAGGAACAGATCTATTCCGCATAGAAATCTATGCGGATCAGATGTGCCATGTAAACGCGGCTAGTGTTGCGCAGTGTGTCTGTGTTTCAAGTTCGAAGGTGGCCCCGCACGTTCAACGTACATTAACCTATAGTCAAGTGCCGTGTTGTCCATTATCCCTTATATAACCGCTATGTCAGTGACACAATAAGGCCTAGGCATATACAAATTCATATTACAGCTGTGAGAATTGTTAAGAAAAATCACCTCCATAGTCGGAAAAAGAAATCATAGGCTAGATTCACCTGAAATTATTCAAATGGATGCTTACAACTTACCACATTGAATAATATTTTTATATTTATTTTTGACTTGGCCCCATGTTCGTAGGAGCAAACATGGGGCCCCACATATATGGGGGTAAAAGGGATGATGATACATAATATTTTTTAGACAATATGCAGAATCTTATCGCTTACGAATTAACCCGGTCGGCTATTTTTTGCCAGCACGCCACCCTAGCCATATTATGGGCAACCGCGTCCCCCTGATTGCGAGTTGCGGCTCTGTCGAGCCAGATTTTCCCAAGAAAGCCTGGGTATGTTCAGCGAGGTTCGTGGTATGCCCCCCAGGTCTTACTGAAGGCATTTATTTAATGGTCAAAATATTATTATCAGTGGCGTAAATATCGACGGTGCAACCGGTGCAGCTGCCCGGGGGCCCAGACGCTGTCACCCCCCCCGTCAACAACTCAGCGCAAGGCAGGCACGGTCCAACGCCCCCCCCCTCTCAACAACTCACAACTTGGGTGCACCATAAATACGTGCTGGTGCACCCAAATTAAAAATGTAGGTGCACCAGTGCACCCAAGGAAAAAGTTAGTCTGGAGCCCTGCATAACATTGGACAAGTCATTTCAGTTTATTGATTTCCTTTTATTCCTTCAACATGATTTAAACTGCAGGAATATATTGACTCTACTGGCTAAGTAATCAAGCGGGTAACCATTGATAGAGGACATATTGACCATCAATACATTGTCTGCAGATGGTATTCAAAGCATATCTGAGCATGATGACAGACAATTATATCGGAGAATATTGGGAGATGAGGGATATGTTCGCAGAGGGAGTCCCAGTGAAGAGTATGTAGACAAAGATTATCAAACGCTTTATGATGAACTGTGGAGTGATACCAGTGGAACTAACACTGGTATGGTATGGTAACACGCTGCTCCAGATGCACCCTACCTGCAGGGGCAGGTCTGAGACTACCCGTCTCTGTTTGAGGTTGGTCTCCCCGTCGAGGTTGGCCGTCTCGATGTAACAGATGCCTCGCGGGTCCGACGAGTACAGCAGCAACACATCGGCTGGAATGATCTCGTTGCAGGACAGGCGAATAAAGTCTCCCACCCGGACATCCTGCCAGTGTTGGTCAATGTAGGCTTTCTGCTTACTATGCCAAGAATACAGAGAAGAGCCGCATCAGTCCAACGATATGTGGAGGTAAAGCACATCACGTCATTGTATTTACCTGAACACATGAGGACATCCAACGTGGCATTTGTGAGGGTTAAGAGAGGGATTGGCCTCTTTTAGGTTAGACCGGTCAAACATTGAGGATCACAACCTCTAAACGCAATCTTTGTGTAGTGCTCAGCAATAAAAAAAAAAACATAATTAGTGCAGCATATTTATAAATGAAAAATAATGAAAAAAAAAAACACGTTTAATGAATTCCTTTATTTGTCAGGATTTATAAAAAACGTATTCTTAACCGAAAATGCGGGATGGACTTATATATGTTTCAGTGTGGTTCTGATTCTTGCCTTTGGACTGGACAGCCCCTTTGGGGGCTGTCCAGTCCAAAGGACGCTAACATATTCCTTATCTAGTTCTATAAATTGAGTCATGTAGATTTTTTTTCAAAGGACGCTAACATATTCTTTATCTAGTTCTATAAATTGAGTCATGTAGATTTTTTTTCCTTTTATAAATGAAAATAAAACATCAACCAGTCTATCAGTCGTCCTCCATCACCTGCAGTAGACGCGCACCAGGCTGTGGTTGACAGTCTTGTCAAACAGGTAGCGCCGGTAGTCCTCCAGAGCGTCTTTGAAGGCGATGGCAATGAGGACCACCAGCAGAGGCACCATGGTGATCTCCTTTTGGAAGGCCTCCACTGCCGGCACCCAGTTCAGCAGCACCAGAAACAGGAAGTACAGGTTTGCCACCCTGCATAGGAGAAGAACAATTGATTCATTGAAGGTAACATATCCTTCTTGAGTTTCAATGTACAAAAGCAAAGAATCGAAGGTGTAATGTACAGGGTTAAGGTAAGACATTCTGTCACATAGACGCTCACTTTAAACTAAAGCTAGCTGGTAATTGCAAACCCTGCATGCCTGACCTCTTTAGTAGAATAAAGAGATTCAGCGGAGCCGTCGCATTTACAACAGAATGAAACCCAATAAACCGCCAATGTGTGCAGGGTCCGGGAGGGTAAATTGGGGTTCTAGCTCAAGCTGGCAATTTACTTCGGGAATCATGCTTGAGTAAGGTACAGGGGAACTCTGCCTAGTGTGAGTGCGAGTGCACTCACACTAGACCATCTGGCCGTGGCCGTTGGCCGTCGCAACTGTGGCCTGGCCATGGTAGGCTCTTGTACATACGTCATCCCATCGTAAGTAACACGTCATCACCAAGCGTCCGCTGCATGGACCATAATAAAGTCTGCCGCCAGTCAGACTTTTAACAACAATGGACAACAACACAGAAAACACAGTTCACACTTTGCTGAGTCTGTTGCTTATTTGGAGCCGTTCTCAGATAGAGACCACTCTCACTGCTGACAAGCGTAAACATCGCTTGACGCCATGTTTACCGTTTAATGGGAAAGATAGCTCGTCGCCTTTATTATGTCCATGGTCGTCGCATGGACTATACGTCATCCAGCTCAGGTTGCGTAGCCGTGATATGAAAATCTATAAAAAGTCAAACACTAAGGGTGCACTCACACTAGGCCATCTGGCCCTGGCCGTCTGCCGTTTTCACACCTAACTGTGCTCAAATGGCCCAATTGTTCTCTGGCCTGCACACACGCCATCTGGCCGTGGCCGTTGGCCGTCGCAACTGTGGCCTGGCCACGGTAGGCTCTTGTAAATACGTCATCACGTCGTAACACGTCATCACCAAGCGTCCGCTGCATGGACCATAATAAAAGCTGTTTCTCAATTCCTAGTACGCGTACTACGTACTCGCGGACTTGGAAGTTCGTACTTGGCAAGTCCGGACTTCAAGGCCCCGTCCACACGAAGCCGAAACAGGCGAAACCGTTAAGGTTTCGATCTATCCGGTTTTGCAGTATCTCCGTAAAGACGGAGTCAAGCGAAACCGGGTAGATCTGTAGAAACCCTGTAGTACACATTCCAGGCCCATAATCAGGGGCGATTCTAGGGAGTGTGGGGGCCCTAGGCAGAGGATTGTTGACGGGGGGGGGGGGGGGGGGGGGGTATGGAGCAATTGTTGACGGGGGGGGGTATGGAGCGATTGTTGACGGGGGGGGGGGTATGGAGCGATTGTTGACGGGGGGGGGTATGATGGAACGATTTTTGGCTCTAGGGGGCCCCCTAGTAGTGGCCCGGGGCCCCAAGCAATTGCGGGGCCCCAGGCAATTGCCTGGTATGCCTAATGGGATGCAGCGCCTCTGCCCATAATGGGCGCTGCTTCTGCTACAGAAATCCTTGTTGTTGTGAGTTCTGAGACTCCGCGGGCTTAACAGTCATTGGCTAGAGGGTCGAGGGGTGGGGCGATGACGTCATGGTTTACGGTTTCAGTCGGTTTCAGGCGTCCACACGAATCCAAAACTAAACCGGGTAGATTTGAAACCACCTCCGTGGGTGGTTTCAGAAGTTTGCGGTTTCGGTCAGCGGATTCGCCGGCTTCGTGTGGACGGGGCCCAAGTACACACTACGAGGACGGGAGTACGCACCTGCAATTGGAACAGCAGCGGACTCGATGACGTCACCAGCTCAGCTCGTCTGTTAACTGTGCTACGGCCTCATGTAGGCATAACTACTGAACAATATAAACAAATTATATTAAACAAAACACCAGCTTCTTTAGTTTTAAAATAGTAGGCTATATTAATATTTGAATGAATATAAATGAAAAGTTATGCGTATTCACAGGCCTGCCTTAACCTGCCATTGGGCCCTGGGCCTGAGAGGTTTCGTAGGCCCCATGAGAGGGGATCTTACAATGAAGATGTGTAACTTTTTTCTGCAGCTCATGATAGGCCCCCGATCGGCGTAGGCCCTGGGGCTTCAGCCCAGGCAAGCCCGTGCATTAAGGCGGCCTTGCGTATTCACACGGCAAGCCAGCTGTACCCTACATATAAACAATCAGTGGCTTGAAAAAGATTGTATGAGATTGCCGTTTCTCAATTTTCATACACGGCCTATTATTATATTATTGGAGAGTAGGCTATTGATATAAGAATTACGAACGAGCGAGAATATAACACACACACACACACACACACACACACACGATCAGATGGATCCGACCGGGAATTCCGTTGCGATGGGTTTCCTCCATCAGCGACTTATACAATATAAACTAATTATGTAAAACAAAACCCCTCTTTCATTTTAAAATAGTATGTAAATATGTTGAATAGGCCTCCATCTTTGTTATACTTTTAAAATGTTCCTATATAGCCTATTTTATAGCTTACACACTGATATTTTAAAACAGGAATGCGAAATGCGAAATGCATCCTGGGATATTCAACGGTCCCAAGTCCACACAAGTCACCATCGATGCAGGCTCAATATTTCGGTCAATTTAAGAACTCATCAAGAACACTTCCGGGTTTTATGACAGTACTTAGCCTGATGCGTACTTTGAATTGGAACAGTACTTGGGCTACGACTGATGACGTTTCTCAAGAACGCAAGCACACAAGTACAGAAAGGAACGCGAATTGAGAAACGGCCAAAGTCTGCCGCCAGTCAGAGTTTTAACAACAATGGACAACAACACAGAGAACACACCAACAGTTGAACCGCTTGTGTTTACCGTTTAATGGGAAAGAAGGCTCGTCGCCTTTATGGGACTCTCTAGCCGTTTCTCAATTCCTAGCACGCGTACTACGGACTCGATGACTTGCAAGCACGTACTTGGCAAGTCTGTACTTCAAGCACAGACTTGCGAGCACGCGAGTACGTACCTGCAATTTGGAGCAGCAGCGGACTCGATGACGTCACCACCTCTGCTCGTCCGTTAACTGTGTTACGGCCTCATTTAGGCATATACTACTGAACAATATAAACAAATGATATAAAACAAAATCCCAGCCTCTTTCATTTTCAAATAGTATGTAAATATTCTGAATGAATAAAAATTGAAAAGATATGCGTGTCCTGTCATGTGTATGAGCTATACACGCACAACTTTATATATATATATTTATATATTGTAGTGCCGAGAGACGGGAGTCGGAGGCGGAGTATCCAGCACAAAGTTTTAATGAACACAATACAAAAAGACGTTCATTCGTAAAGTCAAAACCGGACTAAACTGGACGGTCGTTCCGTCCGCTAAACGGGTCCGGGAATAAACAACCCCCCCACCCATAGTTCCGTGGGTGAATTATGATAACCACCACACAAGCCCCCCCAGAATTCACCCATAGTCAAAGTCCACGTGACGGAAAGGGGCGACGACCCGACCTCGTCTCGAGCGGATGACAGGGGCCGAGGAAGAGGAAGCAGCAGGCACGTCGGCGCCGTCCGCCACCCGGAGGTCCCGGGGGTCAACTAGGTCGCTGGAGTCTCAACGGCCAGCGCGGGGCGCGGCGCAGGCGGACGTCCCCGGCGTGGGGGTTGCGCCACCTCCACCGGTCTGGAAATGTCCACGTTAGCCGGCTTAACCCTATCCCAGGAAACGGTCTCAGGCCTACCCCCGACGTCCACCACCAGGCACTTGTCTCCATGGCTCAAAACCCTGAACGGGCCATCGTAGGGAGGGCGTAGGGGACCACGGTGGGCGTCGTGGCGAATGAAAACATAGTCCACCGTGCGCAGATCGGGGGGCATGCGGAAAGTGGGAGTGCCGTGTTGCGACGTGGGAACAGGCGCGAAAACCTTAGCGGTTTCCAGCAGGGAGGAACGTTGTTTGGCCGCCGACCAGGGGACAGAGGCGTCGGGAATAAAATCGCCTGGCACTCGTAGGGCCTGCCCGTAGACCAGCTCCGCCGAAGAGGACCGCAGGTCCTCCTTAGGGGCGCACCTGAGGCCGAGCATCACCCATGGCAGCCTATCCACCCAGTCGCCGTCCTTCAAGCTGGCCCGTAGGGCTGCCTTCATGGAACGGTGGAAATGTTCGCACAAGCCGTTCGCCTGGGGATGATAGGCGGTAGTGCGGTGCAGCTTGACCCCCAACCCCTCAGCCACCGCGTTTCAGAGTTCCGAGGTGAACTGCGAGCCCCGGTCCGAGGAGAGGTCTGAAGGAGTCCCAAAGCGCGCGACCCAAGTGCCGATGAACGCGCGTGCCACGTCAGAAGCCGACGTCGAGGAGAGGGGAACAGCTTCAGGCCAGCGGGTTGTCCTGTCGACCATGGTGAAGAGGTAGGTGAACCCGTGAGAGGAGGGAAGCGGTCCCACCAGGTCGACGTTGACGTGGTCGAACCTCCTTTCGGGAACAGTAAACTCTCCAAGGGGGGCCTTAATATGGCGGTGCACTTTGGATCGTTGACCGTCAACGCAAGAGCTGACCCAAGCACTAACGTCCTTTCTCAGTCCCTGCCATACAAACCTCTGGGAAACCAATTTCACAGACGGCTTCCTGCCGGGGTGGGAAAGGCCATGCAACGCCTCAAAAACGGGCCGGCGCCAGGACAACGGGACCAGCGGTCGAGGCTGGCCTGTGCAGACGTCGCACCATAGCCTCACGTCCGAGCCGTCAACCGCGACCTCCTCCAGGCGCAATCCCGTGTCCGAATCCCTCAGGGCCTGGACCCCATGGTCGGAGGCCTGGTCCACACTCATGCGGACATAATCCAGGCCAGTTGGACAGCCCCGATGACCGTCTCGAGAGGCAGTCTGCGACCACGTTAGATTTGCCAGCAATGTGTCGGATGTCCGTGGTGTACTCGGAGATGTACGCCAGCTGACGCTGCTGGCGGGCCGACCACGGCTCCGCCACCTTGGACATGCAGAACGTCAGAGGCTTGTGATCCACGAAAGCCGCAAACTCCCGCCCTTCCAGGAGGAATCGGAAATGGCGGATCGCCAGCCAGAGTCCAAGGAGTTCCCTGTCGAACGCGCTGTATTTGCGCTCCCTGGGGTCAACTGGCGACTGAAAAAGGCGAGCGGCTGCCATGCACCATCAACCCATTGCTCGTGCACCGCGCCGACGGCGTAGTCAGACGCGTCGGTGATGGTGATGGGGGCATCATGCGATGGATGGGCCAACATGGCGGCTTCGCCCAAGGCGGCCTTCGTGGGCTCGAACGCCTTCTCCCTCTCCGCCGTCCAGTCGACAGCCTGGTTAGGGGACTTGTCCTTGAGAGCCCCGTACAGTGGGCGCATGACGTGAGCCGCCTGGCGGATGAACCGGTGGTAAAACGTCACCATCCCCAGGAACTCCCGGAGCGCCCGAGCCGTGTGTGGGCGGGGGAAAGCAGAAATTGCCTCCACCTTCGACGGAAGAGGGCGGCCCCCTCTTTGTTGATGAGATGCCCCAGGAAGTGGATGGAGGACAACCCGAACAGGCACTTTGCCGGGTTGACGATCAGCCCGTGCTGGTCGAGCCTCATGAAGAGGTCGCGTAGGTGACCCTGGTGCTCCTTTTCGGAGGAGCTGGCGACCAGGATGTCGTCCAAATACACGAAAACGAAGGGCATCTCCCTGAGCGCCGAGTCCATTAACCGCTGAAAGGTCTGAGCCGCGTTCCTGAGCCCGAACGGCATACGCAAGAACTCGAACAACCCGAACGGCGTCACCACCGCTGTCTTGGGGATGTCCGAGGGATGCACCGGCACCTGGTGGTAACCGCGACCAGGTCCACCTTCGAGAAGACCCGCTTGCCCGCCAGGTGTGCTGAGAAGTCCTGGATGTGCGGGATTGGGTAGCGGTCGGGCGTGGTAGCGTTTCAGGCGGCGGTAATCCCCACAAGGTCGCCACCCGCCGTCTGGCTTGGGAACGATGTGGAGTGGTGAGGCCCAGGGGCTGTCCGAGCGGCGGATGATGCCCAGGCGCTCCATGTTGGCGAACTCCGACTTAGCGACTTTCAGCCTGTGGGGTTGAGTCGTCGGGCCCTAGCGTAGACGGGTGGACCCTTGGTGTCTATATGATGCTCTACACCATGTTTCGCCGTGACCGCGGAAAAGGTAGGTCGGGTTATACCGGGGAACTCCCTGAGCAGGCGTTGATATTCGTCCCCCTCTGAGAGGGAGCTGGAGAGCCCGCCGTAAGCCGCCCGACCGCGGGCACATTCAAACGATGAGAACGTCCGTGCGTCCACCAGGCGGTGTTTTTCACGTCCACAAGCAGATTGTGCGCACAAAGGAAATCCGCGCCGAGGAGGGGAAAGGAGATGTCGGCCGTGAAAAATCCCACCTGAATCGCTGGCCTCCAAAGCACAGGTCCGCGGTCTTTGTACCATACGTGCGGATGGGTGTGTCGTTAGCGGACCTCAACTGTGGACCGTGGACGCCAGGGGCCGTGTCCTCCACCGTAGCCGGCAGGACGCTCCTCTGAGCCCCGGTGTCGCAAAGAAACTCGCGGCCGGAGAGGGCGTCCCTGATGAACAATAGCCGGGTTGACGTGCCTGCACTCACGGCCACTAAAGAGTGGCAAGCCTTGGCGTTTCCCGTCGGCTTGAAGTTGCACGGGGACCGGCACTCTTTGACTTAGCGCCGAAACGTGCGTGGAAATAGCACATACCATTGCTGGCACTGCCATCTGTTGGTCAGCCTGTCCCTGTCCGGTGGGTAGGCACTGCGTGTTGGGGCTAGCACTTTGGGTGCGAAACTCTGAGCAGCCAGGAAAAAACTGTCGGCTTCCTCCGCCAACGCGCGTGGCTCAGTAATCCTCGTGCCGCGAGCGCCGTCCGGACCTGGGGTGGCATGTGTTGGAGGAACAGCTCCATGAAGAGGAAGTTAGGTTCTTCAGCACCCAGCAGGTTGAGCATCATCTCCATATGTTCAGAGGGTTTGCTGTCCCCGAGGCCCCGAATAGCCAACAAGCGTTGGGCCCGCTCTGACTGTGACAGCCCAAAAGTCTTCAATAGGAAGGCTTTGAGGTCCCTGTACTTGCCGTGGTCCGGGGGATTCGCTATGAAATTCGCCGCCCGGGTCGCAGTGGATCTCCCCAGCGCCGACACGACGTGGTAGTAGCGTGTGGTGTCGTCCGTGACGTCACGGATCGCGAACTGCGCCTCTGTCTGCGCGAACCACGCCGTCGGTGAAAACTCCCAGAACTCCGGCAACATAAAAGCATTATTCGCCATGTTCGTTTTGGTCTCTGAAGCTTCAGCGAGACCTTCGACGGGGTCACCAGTGTAGTGCCGAGAGACGGGAGTCGGAGGCGGAGTATCCAGCACAAAGTTTTAATGAACACAATACAAAAAGACGTTAATTCGTAAAGTCAAAACCGGACTAAACTGGACGGTCGTTCCGTCCGCTAAACGGGTCCGGGAATAAACACCCCCCCCACCCATAGTTCCGTGGGTGAATTATGATAACCACCACAATATCATCTTATATATATTATTATTATTATATATTTATATAAATATATATATAAATTAAGAGTAACTTAAGCTACAGTTGTGCGTCTTCTCCATATTGTCCGCCATCGTACTGCTGCGAGTGCGAAATGCATCCTGGGATTTATAGGGGTTGCAAGTACACACGAGCCACCTTCGATGCATGCTCGGTGAAACGGCGAGATCGAGCACGCATCAAGAACACTTCCGGGTTTTACGACAGTACTCGCTTGATGCGTGCTTCGAATTGGAACATTGCTCGGCAATGACTGATGAAGTTTCACGAGTCCACGAGCACACGAGCACGCACAAGTACGCGAATTGAGAAACGTCTTCTAAATCGACGCCACTTCGACCTGGGAGGGACTTTACGTCCTACGTCACTCGCTATGGGTGTGCATGTGTGCGCGTAGCCGTTTGTCTCAGTGATCTGTGCACGAACTCCCTTGCACTACAGGATTACGAGCGTCAGTGTCGTACGCGATGGAGGGTGGGTGACATTCCTACAGTCTGTGATGATAGGCTATATTTCTACAAATGACTTACTATAACTAGCGATTAACATGACGAAACAACACGAACTAAGCTAACATTAGACTATTGCCATACCAGATAACGCCATACCAGCTAACCCTAACTATTTCTATTAAACTCTGAACCATTTTGCAACAGGCAACTGTGTGTTGGTGTGTCTTATTGCTTCCAACGTCGGCGTCTGCATCTTTCCCACTCCTGGCTAATAGTTTCAGCTTTTGTACTGTATATAAGAAATGATCACCCTGTACCACACTGCTGACTTGTTGATGTTTTGTGAGCACTCACGCATTTCTCTAGGTATCTTAAGTTTCCTACTGGAGTCATCAAATTTTGGACTTTGTTATTGTAGAAATATTGTGTTGCAAAAACACTTTGTCTTACCCTTAGCGTTACCCTAACCTTAACCCCAGTAACATTTCTTCATCATAAACTACAAGTTACGCAAAATGGCATACAAACATCCAGTCCAATATGAAAGAAAAAAGCTAGCTTCATTAAGGAATCTAACCCCTTATCCCCGCGTTAATGAGTTGTTCTCTGACCACTAACCAATCAGGTCTTAGTACATGCGATTCAAGAGTTAACCACTTGACAATCTTTAAACTTCGGTTGCCTAGAAATTGTAAAGACAGTGATGTGGTGTACATTGTGCGAGTATCCGTCACTCGCGATGTGTGTGCAGTCCAAAATGAAAGAAACCTTGCATCACTAGGGAATCGAACCTCCAATCATCAGTTGGTCATTGGTAACTAACTGTAAACAAAGAGATTGCATTTGTTTAACTGCTAACTAACAAACGGGTTTATGCGTTCATGAACAAAGATTATGGAAATAAAAGACCACTTTTCCATCAGAAAAATCATCAGAACCGTTATTACCAACCCATAGACACTAAAAGCCAAAACCATTCTTAAATGCACACCCATCGCGAGTGACGGCTACGCGCACACATGCACACCCATAGCGAGTGACGTAGGACGCAAAGTCCCGCCCAGGTCGAAGTGGCGTCGATTTAGAGAGTCCCTCGCCTTTATTATGTCCGTGGTCGTCGCATGGACTATACGTCATCCAGCTCAGGTTGCGTAGCCGTGCTTGTGCGCGTGTCGGCTCATTAGCATCTGAAACGTAGCGGCCGTACCGTAGCAGCACACCTCTCCCAAGTGGCCAAATTGGCCTGGCCTGGCCAGACTGGCCACACTCACACTGGCAGATTGAGCACGGTTAGGTATGAAAACGGCCACGGCCACAGCCAGATGGCCTAGTGTGAGTGCACCCTTAGCGTTTGACTTTTCATAGATTTCATATAGATTTTATGGTCCAGTATTTCACTCCTATATTGTATTGCCGGTGTTTTATTTACTTTAGTGTCTCAAAAAGCAATTTCTTTATACAATGTAGAGTAGACTTTTCAGGCTTCAACTAAAATTTTATAAATGGATAACCTGCGAAATTGCTGGAAGAGGTTGATTGGGATGAAGGTCAGCAGGCTGTACTTGGTGGTGCGGATGGCGTTGCCCTGGTACTCCCTGGATATGGCCCGGTACTCGGCCTGGTAGGGCCCGCGCGGGCGATCACCGTCCTCCGCTTCCCACTCAGCCTGCACGTCACGGGGCAGCGCCCGCCCCAAGCGGCCCATCAGGGGCTGAGTACCAGCCGCGAGCTCCGCCCTGATCCACCATCTGCTGACAGCGCTGCCCGAGCCAATGGAGGCGCTCCATGATGAGCCTCTTCACTTCAGTGGGGATATCCCCACCAGGCGTTACCGTGGGCGTGGCCGCTGCTCCACCTCCCCCCCCCCCCCCCCCCCCCCCCCCCCCCCCCCCCCCCCCCCCCCCCCCCCCCCCCCCCCCCCCCCCCCCCCCCCCCCACCCCCCCCCCCCCCCCCCCCCCCCCCCCCCCCCCCCCCCCCCCCCCCCCCCCACCCCCCCCCCCCCCCCCCCCCCCCCCCCCCCCCCCCCCCCCCCCCCCCCCCCCCCCCCCACCCCCCCCCCCCCCCCCCCCCCCCCCCCCCCCCCCCCCCCCCCCCCCCCCCCCCCCCCCCCCCCCCCCCCCCCCCCCCCCCCTCTCAGTGATGGATGGCTAAGGAGATTTCACATGGCTGTCATCCTATGAAAACAGGACACACAGACAACAGTGGGGTAATTCGCTGCTGATTGATTGTGTACATGATGCACATATCCAAAATAATGAAATACTTTCAAGATAAAAAATGATAATAAAATATCTTATAAGAAAATGTATTCTATACGAGTCATGTGACAAAGTATTAGCCTAGCCAGATAGAAAAAGAAGTACACCCTAGAAACAATATTTCAAGCAAGTTACTTACAAACATAAGGTCACAAAACCTATAACCTCATGGTATGAAGATAAAAGCTATTAGCTACTTCAGCTTTATAAGCAAGCCTTTGAGGAGTCGTATTACTTTGTGTATTACACGGCTCTTCTCAATGCTGTGGAACGCTCCTTCACTTGCATGGGCCTTCACAACTTCCAGCGGTGAATTATTTTTTGATAATTCACCGTTGCTAGCATATAATGACCGCTGTCGACGAAAGGGATTTCTTTGCCGTCTTTCGTAGCACTCCGCAAATAGTCCGGTAACTTATCAACCCCAGCATACTCGGTTGCTAAGCGACGACAACGTCTTTGGCGGACTATTTCTCTGCTGATCAACACTACGAATGCAATTAAATCGTAAAAAGACACACCGTATGAAGTTATTTTTCGTTTTGGCAATTAGCAGTGTAATATGCGGGATGAGGTAGGCGGCCTATAGAAGCATCAAGCAGCGCATCAACTTCAAAATACTCCTCCTCACCTTCAAAGCTCTTCACCACCTAGCCCCCCCCCTACCTACCTGTCTGACCTCCTCCTCCCCCCACCGCCCCTCCCGAGCCACCCGTTCCTCCTCCACTCTCACCCCTGACTACAACAACATCCCGATTAAAACTTTTGGCGACAGAGCATTCTCAACGCACAGCACCCCGACTCTGGAATTCCCTCCCCCAATCGGTTCGCCACTCTCCCTCACTCACAACATTCAAGTCCCGCCTCAAAACATACCTCTTCACCCAGCCTATGATCTTCTCTATCCCTAGCCACCTTACCCAACTGCCTACACTTCTACCCCTGTTACATCTCAATAACTCTGTTTTTTTTCTGCCTGTGCTGTGTATGCTTGTGTTGTCCCCCTGTCTGTAATACCCCCCCCCCTCTATGACTTTGTAATCTGCGACTTTGGGTATCTGAAAAGCGCAATATAAAATAAAGATATTATTATTATTATTAGAACGTCGCCGGTCATTATCGAAAATAAGCACCTTCAGGGCGAAGCAAGACACCTCCAATTCGGGTCGGTGTCCGGTTCGCCCTGTTGCGGCTTTTTTCCCCGATAATGACCGGCGTTCTAAACATTGTCCCCTCACATAGTCGACCCCCCTGAAACAGTCCGGTCCTTTTACTCTAACCTGACTGTATTTGAATTTGTCATGTCTTCAGAAATGTGTATATTTGGTGTACGTGTTTATTTTATGACATTTCTCTTAGATGGCGCCATATTAAATCCACAAAATACTATTTAAAAAACTAATTCATCAACAATACTAAATATTAAGATGGTTGCATCCCTATATAAACATCCCTATATATATGTGCCTTTCTGGCTATGCAAATTAGTTGGCCAATTTTTTGCACATACGAGGGAGATATCCAACATCGACGTCCATGACAACATCTAACAATGTCTCTGCTCTGGGAGGAAAACCTTATCCCTCTGGTAGTGTCCATGTGGATGGTATAATATAATGATGACTCACATAGTTCATACGAAGGTATGCCTGAAGTATATAGGAGGTATGCCTGCAGTAGATATGAAGGTATGCCTGCAGTAGATATGAAGGTATGCCTGGGAGTAGATTATGAATGAATGCCACAATTCCGACCATGGCAGAAAACGACCGGTTACCTGATAATAGGTAGGCCTACCGCCTTTTGATGGCCACACCCATTTTCGCCTAAATCCATATTAGGGAATACGTCTATAACATTGAGGGTTTAGAATACTATAGTTTATATGATGGATACTTATTGTAGTTCTCGACGTTATTCATTTATAGTTAAGCTTCATACTTCATAATCAACTATGCCGTCTTTCATGTGCATTCAAGTAATATTAGTATTAAGTAAAGTCATAAGTTGTAGGCTACGGTCATTCATTCACCAGTGTTAAAGGCCAAGTCTATGCAAAAAAAAATAGGACAGCACTTTGTCATCCTCATGCGTCGGACAAAAAGCAAAACACTGAAACAGAACTCACCGTGCTCGGTGTGCGAGGACGTGGATTCATCTGTGAGAGTTTCTTAGTTGTTTTTAACACGTTAAATGTCCATACGGTAGGCTACTTAGAGAACTAGGATCTAGTGTACAGCTCTAGTGTTTCTACTGTACACAGGGACCAACACCCATTGCAAACAAAGCGGAGTGCTCTCACTTTCACTCTTTCATCCCAATCACCTGTCTGCGCTCATCATACCATCACATTTATAAGTGTCCCAAATGAACACTTAGTGTTCCAACTAGCACTAAATATAATATAAAGAAATATAATACTATCTCAGTCAGCCTCCGCCCTAAATGGATTAATTCATCTTGTTTCTGAAACCTTATCTTTGTACCATAATCCATCGTACGGTCACCAGGAACCCGTGCTGTCACATGGTCACAGTCACCCTGATCACAGTCACGTGTGCTCGCAGTCACATGACCGAAGGCGGACCTAAAGGAAACCATGCTGTCCCTGAAGAAGGTTCCGACCGCAGAATGTCACCGTGTGAGTATTATTATTATATTATAAGTTGTTATGTATCCCTGATTATGATAGTTTTAGAGACAATTATGACACAACCAACAGACGCCATTCCCTCCATGCAGTGCATTATATAAGTATTACAATTAAGTAGTTTTAATTTGGACTTGGACTTAGTATCAAAATATAAATTGAATCTGACTGTTTTCAATGACGATAAACTCACCGATGTTGAACCTTTACGGACAGCCGGGTCGTTCTCTTTGTGTCGACGTGCCTTTTGGTTCTGAAGGGATCAATGATCGATGTGTTTGATCAACTGTCAACGCTTGAGACATATCGATATGTCTTCATCTATATAGGGCATTATGCTGAAGGAATTATACTCTAAAATCCTGTTATCATGTCCTAAATAAATCTATAAATAATAAATATTAATATGGTGAAAAAAGTAAGATGACGTTATCTGGTAGGCTACAACAGGGAGGCTCTGAGGGGGGGGGTATTCCATTTATTAAAGTTAATGGAATCGAATTAATGGCATAGCACGACTGTTAAAGGGGACCTATTATGCATTTTTTACTTTTATGACCTATAAACGTTGTTATAATGATTGATAGTCATGTTTAACCATACTAAAGTGTCAAATAATGACCTACATGCATTTCGACGTACTCCCTGCTGAGAGTCTGAGGTGGCTGTGCAGAGTTTGCGATGCACTTGTTCACATTACCGGGAAATCATCTACGTAGAGGCACTCCTGCCAAGACCCATATGCCTGGTCAAATGGGTATGCGCGCTTCAAGGAAGGTAACCAATCACAACGGAGTTGGGTTGGCAGGAGGGGGGTATGGAGTTAGAATCATGCCAAAACCCCACACGCACACAAAACGTGTTTTACTCACGCACAATGATTCACACACACGCTCAGTGTGGTTTGCAAATACAAAACATCATTCACAAACTAATGCATTTTGCTTCAGAAACAAATACAGTATGTTTTACGCAAAGTAAAAAAAAAAAATCCTTCAAGTACACAAAACAATTCTACAAGTCGGAACACTGAAAGCTGCGCGTGGATCGGAAGGCATTTGCGCACGGATCAGCAAGGCGGAAATTTAGTGCCAAAAGTCACGTGACAAAACACATGTCCTGTGATTCACACTACACAACAACAGGTGGCGTTGTTCTTGCCAAACGGCACGGATTCCGTACGGTTTCCGTGCGGTTTAGCACTTTTACCGCGCCATTCTAGGGCTAGTTAGTGGCCTTCTTGGCTTTCCATAGAATCCACGCACGGTTGGCCGGCATCAAATAAAGATTTTGGGGAGAAAAAAAGATCGTCCTGGCGGCCTTAAACTGACTCACAGCGCCACCTGCTGTTGTGTAGTGTGAATCACAGGGCATTTGTTTGTCACGTGACTTTGGCACTAATTTTCCGCCTTGCTGATCCGTGCGCAAATGCCTTCCGATCCACGCGCAGCTTTCAGTGTTCCGTACTTGTAGAATTGTTTTGTGTACTTAGGATTTCATTTTGTACTTTGTGTAAAACATACTGTATTTGTTTCTGAAGCAAAATTCATTAGTTTGTGAATGATGTGTTGTATTGCAAACCACACTGAGCGTGTGTGTGAATCATTGTGCGTGAGTAAAACACGTTTTGTGTGCGTGTGAATCGTTATGCGTGAGCAAAACACGTTTTGCGTGTGTGCGGGGTTTTGGCATGATTCTCAATAGGGGGGCGAGGTAGCCTGGCTCCGCCCGCCTAAGTACTTCCGCTCAATTTGAATTTCCCTTCAGTAATATATGGAGGTAGATTTGTGTCTTTATTATGCAATCAAAAATAATAGGTTTGAGAGCAAAACTTTCCACACTGCAATCAAAAAATAGATTTGAGAGCAAAACTATCGACACTGCAATCAAAAAATGTTTTATTGCAAGATAAATTAATGTGATAAAAAAAATATTAATGGGAATCCAAAAGTTTTGTTTGCAAACCCAAAAGTTTTGTTTGCAAATCCAATAGTTTTGTTTGCGAATCCTAAAGTTTTGCTTGCGAATCCAAAAGCTTTGCTTGCTGTTGAGCTGAATCTCGTGGGCGGGACCTATACGCCGAAAGATGTAAGACACGTCTCTATTGGCCAGTCTCGATCGGTAGTGCAGCTTGGCAACATCCACAGTTAGTAACGAGAGAGGGAGTTCTATTTCATGTAGGCTACGCCGTCTAGGCTTCGCCTTATGGGCTTGTCCCGTGCGCGCGCTTGCGCGCCCTGAAAAATCCCGTAGGCCTCCCTGGTCAGCCGACAAGGAGACCATGGCAGAGGAGAGCAGGGCGATGTTGTTGACCGCCGCCGCGGATTGAGAGGCACAAAGCCCTGTCCGTCAGGCCGACAATCTGCTTCTGGAGGCGGTCGTGGGGGGCAGCGACTTTTCGGATGTTGCCAAGCTGTCACTCCGATCAAGACTGGCCAATAGAGACGTGTCTTACATCTTTCGGCGTAGGTCCCGCCCACGAGATTCAGCTCAAACAGCAAGCAAAGCTTTTGGATTCGCAAAGCAAAACTTTAGGATTCGCAAACAAAGCTTTTTGATTCGCAAACAAAACTTTTGGATTCGCAAACAAACTTTTAGATTTGCAAACAAAACTTTTGGGTTTGCAAACAAAAACTTTTGGATTCCCATTAATATTTTTTTATCACATTAATTTATCTGCAATAAAACATTTTTTGATTGCCAGTGTCGATAGTTTTGCTCTCAAATAAATTTTTTGATTGCAGTGTGGAAAGTTTTGCTCTCAAACCTATTATTTTTGATTGCATAATAAAGACACAAATCTACCTCCATAGTACTAGGAGCCGTGTTCCAATACCCGTACTGTCCGTACTGCGTACTCAAAATTTGAGTACGCAGTACGTTCCAATTCAGATCCGGCGAAAAAGAAGTATACTTCAAGGACCCGGATGCCCGTACTCAAATGGGCTAAGTGAAGTGTGGATCGAAGGACACTCTCCGTACTCAACGGCAGCCATCTTAGCTACGTAGCGGAAGTGGCGTAGCCAGGCTGAGCCAAAGGTCGGCGCATTTTTCACATAGCCTGCATTAATAGAGTCATTTTGTAGTTTTTATAGGTTTTTATAGCTGCAAGGCGTAAAGAGTTTCACCGTTCAAAGCGGGATGTTTATTGCGGGGGGAGGAGCCGCGGCGGCAGTCGTGGCGTCATTTCCAGTAAGTGCACCACAGAGTACCTTGATTTGGAACAGCACTCACATCTGAAAAATTAGCGTACTCCAGTGAGTACGGATAGTGCAGATAGTGGTACTTCCTTTAAGTGTACTCATGGAAGTACGGGTATTGGAACACAGCCTGGGTCTGGACCTGCTGTATGTAATTTGGTTTTCTGGTGCCGCCATCAGCGAACAGAGGGCGTGTCTGAGAACAATGACGATAAGTCGTACGCCAGTTTGAGTTGTTGTGTGTAGGTCGGTAGTGATTTACAATGTGCAATCTTTCCCTGATAAATTAAATTTGACGAACAAAACCTGCAAGCTGTCGTTGACGGACATTTTCGTGCAGACACGCAAGGTGTTTGGTTTGTGTACAACCTGCGCGTGATTCCCGGCGCATGACATACGTCACAACCAAACGTTACGCGATTGGTTATGGCAGATCCAGAGTGGCACTGGGCAGATCCAATCATTTTAAACTTCAACAGACGCCCGCCTTCAAGTGAGTTAACGTTTGTCAATTGATTAGGTCCAGACCTCTCTGTACAAATGAAATGAAATGAAGTGAAGTACGAGAGTCTGGTAGAACCAGGCTAGGGGCGAGGGGGCAGAGAGGACGAAACCGAGCGTTGACAGAGAATGCTGAAAGCGCCCAGATGAAAGTAAGAGTTTCCCCGAAATCTACATCGTTTTTTGTGTATGGTTAAACATGACTATCAATCATTATAACAACGTTTATAGGTCATAAAAGTCGAAAAAGCATAATAGGTCCCCTTTAAAAATAAAACATGGAGTCAAAAGCACATGGCTGTGCCTGCCTCTAGCTCCAGGAGCCAATGCATAAGATTCAAGCATGGAGGCAGATTTATATCGTTTTGCCATATAATTGTAACTGATGGTATGAATGTTCTTCAGTTGAACGCGTCAGAAAATAAGATAGAAAGCAGCGTTAAAGTAAATGTAGGGTTGTATGAGGTGTTTGGTCAAAATGAGCACCGGGTTGTTTATTCACTTACAACATACCGGTTAATCAAGCAGCACACTATTTTGGTTCTTTGTTGTCTGTTGCTTTATAGCTTCTTGCAAGGTATTCGTAACGAAATAACAAAATAAAGCAATAACAAATTCTCCCACTGAAACTGATTATTGTAAATGTGTGAGCACTGCTCCACTGTGATGTCAATGGACCGTTTGACATCCGATCTAAATCGCTTTTGTTGAACGATGGAGTGTGCCGTGTTAAATATGAAACAATGACATACAATGAAGGGCTCTCCCTGATCCAGCTCTGTCACAGAGTGGTGGACGAGATCTGCAGGGGTGAACCTCCGAGCCTGGTGGACTACAGTGATACCTGGAGCCTGGTGGAGTGGCTGGACCTGAAGGACTGCCTGACGTCTCTCCTCCTGAAGATGGTGGGGGACGGGTCCTCTGATGAACAGGTGAAGTAACCATGCAGTTATTTAAGTGCAGTAGCCTGTGAAATGGGGTGATATTTGGACGTTTGGAAGGTTCCAGTTGTGTACTTCTAGTTTGACACATTCTGAGGGATTGCATTTAACCTCCTGTGATGAAATGTTGTTACCTTCATGAAAATCAGTTTCAATCCATCCAATCTGAGATATTTGTTCTTGCCAGTGTGTCCTGTTCTATCAGATGTTCAGTATGGTGGGATAATGAATCAGGCTATAGAGGAGTGTTTCTTACCATCCCGCTGTGAGGCTTCATGGAGAGCCATAAACCAGCAGTAACCCGACCCCTTTCACCTTCATGGTGTAGGTGGTTGGCGGGGGCTGAGCGACGTGGGCCCTGGCTACGGTAAGGCTGTCCTGAGTGTGCTGGAGGCCCGGCGAGAGGAGCTCCGAAAGGCTCTGCTCCAGAGGACCCACCTGATGTCCAGCGCCAATCTGCAGGACTTGACTGGCAGTTAAAGGTACCTCACCACCCAACCATCTTTCCCTGCTGCTTTAGGAAGGCCTCATTCTCCCTGCTGCGCTCAGTGAAGCTGTTTCCATCTTCAGGCCCTTCTGTCCATCCTTCTGTCCACTCGACCGCGGGGTCCTCTCAGAACAAGGGTCAATCGATCGTTTTGATTCATGTCTGCTACCAATCTAAGATCAAAAGGCCGCCCGTGACATTACCAAAGGGTGCAGGGTGACCATTGTTTCTGAAACGCTCTATTTCTGCTCCTCTTGTACGGCCCTCAAACACAGGACGGACGTGAGAAAGCGTGCAGTGTGCTATTCAGTCAGGGGGATCAAACCGTTGGAATTGCTACTATTTACTTGACATTTAGGGCATTGAGCAAGCGCTTTTCCCCGGGCGACTTACAATAAATACTTTTGTCAGAAGAAGGAGAAGCAACAATATATCTCTGTCGTACAGTAAGGATGTTCATAGAACCAAGTGCCAAGCACTAACAATCGCATTCCTGCATACAACAAAGATAGCTAGGACAAGATGCTACACAATGCTAAGTACTACTACTTTAAGTGCCAGGACGTTACAACATACCATGTCAAACCGAACCTTTTATCAAAATAGATTCTCAAAATGTTTTCTGCCAACGCAATCAGCATTAGCCTGGCTCCGCCCGCCTAAGTACTTCCCCTCAATTTTAATTTGGGGGTCTGCGGTATGTTAATGGATTTTCTCCGTCCGAATTTTCTGCGTCCCATCGGCAAACAGAAGGAGTGGCTGAGAACAATGACGTTAAAGTCAGCTCTCGTTGACGGACATCTTCACGCCGGTGTTTGGTTTGTTTTAGCCAGCTTGCAACGTGATTCCCAGCATAACGTTAGCGATTGGTTATGGTAGATACGGAGTGGCACTGGGCAGATCCAATAGTTTTAAACTTCAACAGACACCTTCAAGTGAGTTAGTTTGTCAATTGAGTAGGTCCAGACTCTCTGTGCAAATTAAATGAAGTACGAGTCTGGTAGGACCAGGCTAATTCAGCATGGCATCGCCTGGGAATGAACATACAAGTACTTTCCAAAATGCCCTCTCAAAGACCAGAGTTTTATGTGGCCACATTATTTTCAAGGCAGGAGAGGCAGAACAAGGGACCAAATGTTATTGGTTCTGAATGGTTTGATCTCCCAGAGTGGTGTTTTTTATGGGATATGTTCCCTACCGCCATTACTTCACAAAACATGGCTTGGTTTTCTTTTTTTTAAATCCGATGATTTTATGACTTGTTTGTGCTGCTCTTGTTAAGCACATTGTTAAGTGCTAAACAAATAAAGATTATAGATGACATAGTGTATCATTCATACATAGCCACTTACACATTTACATATATTTTTTATTATCTTTCTATATTTTATTTACTTACTCAAAGGAAAAGGCAACGTAAGCATTTCGCTACATATTATTGGGCATGAGTGTGTATGTCTTAATTATAATAATTAATAATCTATTTTTATGTAACCTAGATATTTTTGTTAATGAAAATATCTTATCAATTGGCTACAGCCACAATTTATTTGCATTCGATCCTAATTTGTACTTAATAAAGATCCAACAAAAGACATTTCAACTCCTTGAAATTAAGGATTGTCCCTTACATAAATACCCTACTTTTAATGCTGAATTATATTTTCATATATTTTTTACAGTCTAATGTGTTCACACTCAGAAACAAGCCCCACTATCTGTCTCTGTTGTTTGTGTCTTATATTCCAGTCAGCTTGTCCAAGCCCTTTCTGGGAGACAAGGCTCCCAGTTGTGTCCATTATCATAATGTCCAATCGTGGTTATTCTAGATTGCTAATATCCGATCGCCAGGGGGCGGCTGGAGGAGCAGATGGGGAGAATAACGTCAATTTAAAGCAATACAGTTAAAGTTACATGGATAAACATTTTTAAAATCAGTGTACATTTGATTTGAAAAAGGAAATGTAAAACATTGAATAGTAATGTCTCTGATCAAATAGCTCAATCTTTTTTTAAAGCATGTCTGTCTGACAATATCACAGCAGCATGTTCCGTTCAACATTATTATCCTATCCTTAACATCACAATACAAATCATTTCCATAACGTTAACTACTCATATGGAGCGTAGAGCAAAGTTTTGATGAGCAGCAGGCATATGGAGAACGGTGATACAGGCTGTCCATGGAAAAGAGACGGCTGACTGGTTTAGAAACGCACTCGTCACTGGTTGATTAACGAATTAATCACCGATCCATTAATCGGTGGACGTTCTGCTCCATCAGAAACCTCTAGATTCTAGAGATCTGATATTACCCCTACAAACAGTAATGTTGGGGCACAGCTTCTAGAGATCTGATATTCACCTACACACAGAGCACACGCAAACTGGATCTGACCGTAGCTCTCCTCCTGCCTATCATTTCACCGTCCACTCTTCTAACATAAGCATTGTTCGAGTACCGCTGTCAATGTCTACTGCTCATGCACTGGTGTGTTACATTCAACAACCTTGTGAAGGCTTTTGTTTAGTTTATATACATTATAATTGTTTTAGTATTTATTTCATTCAGAAATGTTTCTGAGAAGTAAGTGAGAGAAAGGGCAGGAAATTAATTGAAGAATTCTCCATCTCTGACTCCCAGCTTTGTGTTGTGTTGTCTTTGTGTTATCCTCTGCAGTTAGCCTTGTCCAGTGATAAGATTTCATCACTCCAGACGCCGCTTCTCAATCTCAGCCTGTATGTGCGAGAGGAGGGAGCACTCCGGTCCGTTGCCATAGAGATGGGCAGGGAGGAGTTGAACACACTAATCAGCTCCCTAGAAGCTGCCAACAAGGTTGTGTGTGTGTGTGTGTGTGTGTGTGTGTGTGTGTGTGTGTGTGTGTGTGTGTGTGTGTGTGTGTGTGTGTGTGTGTGTGTGTGTGTGTGTGTGTGTGTGTGTGTGTGTGTGTGTGTGTGTGTGTGTGTGTGCCTGATTGTCACGTATCATGCTTTTGATTCCTTCAAATATATGATTCCCTCACTCCTCCACATGACTCCCTAACTCAAAATACAAAATTCAAGCAAAGATCCTTCTTTAGAATGACCTTGAATATTCACTTCAATATTATCTTAAATGTTACCTCTGTTCTGCTTTTGATTGTCGCCATTGGGAGATAGAAAATTGTTAACTGGTTGGACAGCACCAAATTCAATACTGTGAAATATGTCTAAACAGGATGAACACCATAGCTCTTCTGCTATATAATGTAGAAAATCAAGATTCAGCAATGTCTGTGCTCGTCACTGGCATGCGTGCAGTTCCACACAGCAACACATTTTGACATTTTCTCAGAGATATGTTGTACAAGTTTGAGCCATATTATGCCATAAAAACATCTGCTGTGTAGTTCTGTAACGCCTTTATCCACTAGATGGCAGAGGGGGGTTTTGAGATTTCTGCTTTAAACGTCCATAGACACTGCTGATGTTACACTCTTCGCCTTTGCAGGTAGTGCTGCAGCTGAAATAATATACATCACACTCCGGTTCTCTGGCCAAAGGAACAGGCTGGGACGTCATCATTGTGAAATTAGCTACACTGATTTCTGTCAAAGTACATTGTCAGATTATATTGAGAATATTAGATAAATGTTTATGCTCACAAATTAGTAGTCTGAGAACCGTTTCTGCATAAGGCTCTCTTTAACTTCTAAGCATTCCCCTGCAATATACTTTGTGCAATAAATGTGTAGAAAGAATCCTTGCATTTTAATTATTTTATTAATAACTATTGCCATATCTTGGATAAATAATATTCACACTTACATTTATTAACATTTCATGTTATTCAACATGTTATTAAAGGTTGGGTACGCGATTTGCGAAACGCCAGCAGATTTTGAAAATACACAACTCAAATGGTCCTACCCCCTCTCCTTCAACGCTGACTCTGACTCCACCCATTCCAAGTACCTGGACGCGCAATCATGCACGAGCGCGAACAGAGATGCGCGAGAGCGAGCCAGGCTAGAGTAGGTTTTCGTTTAACAACATGGCACTACATTCAGCTGTAAGTTGCACCCAGTACCACGGGAAGTAGGGGTTTGGGGGTGCTGCAACACCCCCTGTCCGAGGCCCTGTCTTATCACAGAAAACGATCATTTCTAAAAACTCCGGCCAAAGTGGAGATTTCTGAAAACGCCGGTTATGTGTTGTCGTGTCAACGGGGAGAAACGGAATTTTAGGTTCTGAAGCGTCACATTATGCACCAGGAAATGCTTAACGTCATGTGAGCGCCCGCTGTACCGTATTGGTCCGAATATAAACACAAACCCCATTGTAAGACGACCTATATTTGGAAAAAAGATTTGAAGACCAGATCTTGTTTTTATGAATAAATAAATTGTATTCATTGAAATAATATACGAAAATAAAAAGGCATAGAATAAAACACTGCATTGCCACTAAACAGTAGTGAAAATAGGCCGTACTGATGTGTACACCAAAGTGCTGAAAAAAGGTTATATGAAAAAGTGTGAGGGTAGCGGTGGTGCGCTAAACTTGTTCTGTGAGCAGCTGGATGTGAACCATGGTGTGAAGGAAGTGAACACAACGATCGATTTTCAACTGTGCGCGCATGCACTGGTGTAATTGAGCTGCGCTGCTATATATCTTTTTTATCAATGTAACGAGTTGCGAGTCTAGTGCAGGCTGAGTTTTTTTTTTCCTGAGAATACGTTCTCGTGGTTGCACCAGATGTTATAAACATTAAACGGTCACATAAATCATTACTATTTTTAGAAAATGTATGTTTGTTTCATATAATTGTATTGGAAGTCCTGGTTTTCACTAGGGTTGCTGCGGTGTGGACATTTTCACAACGAGTAATACACTCGTCTCAACACCGGTATTACCGAGTATAAACGGTATCAACTTTGAAACTAGGTCAACCGCCACACAAGCATCGGTTTTTAGACCCTTCTCGTCCTCCAGTGGCTGCCAACGTTCGAAAGCAGCGCCTAGGATTATTCTTGATTTCAGTTTTTCTCTTTCAGCGTTTTTATTATCAATTACTCTCTGAAAAATAGTTTTCCTTCTCTTTGCTGGTGGTGGTGGTGGTGGTGGGGATGGTGGCGTCTTGTCTGCCATGGAAATTGTCTTCTACTGCTAGGTCCAAATGTGGATTAACTAGTTCCAGTAGCTACCGCAGGATAACAACAAACAGGAGCTTGCTCTGGGTCACGAGCTCTGGGTCACGAGTACTGCACGAAGGGGTCGCGCGCGGGGCGCGGGGGGAGGGGGAGTGCAGTACGACCGTTGATTGACGTACTTACTGTCCAATGCAACGAGGTGGCAATCCAAATGATTGGCTGGAGTTTTTCGAGCCCTGCCCGTTCCACAGATGATTGACTTGTTTAATTTTCATGTCAGTACTTCTAACTCAGTGGCTGTAAGCGGGTTATGATAAGGATTTCAAGTAATTTTGCAAAAATGGCCAAAAAAGCGAATTCCGTACCCAACCTTTAAGGATGTTGGTGACTGAAGCTTTTGTGGAAGATGGCAGACCATAACCAATGTTGGGGTGAATATATTTTAAGAATATTTAAAGTCTGGTATGGTTGGTGTGCACTTTTGTGACAACAATGAATTTAAGTATTTATGGGCAATTAGTATGGAGTGAAATATGGGACTCAATTATTAAAACCTATGTCATAAGTTTCGCATGTAAAACAAAAAAATCTAAACTGATAAACTGAAAAAAAAACTTGAACTTAGTTTCTTTAATGAAATATTTACTTTAAGTATTGTTACGACTGCCGTCTCGATGATTGGTCCCCTCCCTACTTCCTGGACCCCATCGAAGCTACCAACGGGAGTCTCCAATCAAGCCAGCTGCACATAAATAGCGTGTGTGTCCACAGTTCGGGGCGGCTGTGAACCAGTGAGCAGTCCGCCTCTTTATTGGTGCCTACCTTTTGTGGTTGCTTAGGGAATTCGAGTTTTGATATCGTTGTATTGCCTGGCTGCGATTGAGTGGTTTCAGCCAGTGTTTTTGTTAACCTTGTGTAGCTTTCTTTTGTTATAATTCTGTGTGCATGTGCACTCTTTTCAGTTGATTAAACCCCCGATTTTGACCCGAATCTGTCCATTGTCACCTATCCATTTCATTTATCATCCCAATCACATGTTGCAGCTCTTAAAACGAGCCGGGTCGTAACAGTATGATTCCATATTTTCATCTAGGCGATATAGTCGCCTGGAAGAGGGTGCTGCTCTCAAAACTGATGCTACATAATACTGATACCAAGGTGATCACCTTCCTCTTACCAGCCGCTGTCCGACTCTTCACTAAATGCCCTGACTGTCTGGAACCCAGCGTCCTGAGCCAGCTAGGAGGTTGCCAAGGCTGTTCCACTACAACAGGGGTCTCAAACTCACTGCCCGGGGGCCAATTGAGGCCCGCGGGATGATATTTTGTGGCCCCCTACTTGACATAAAGGTTTAGTGTTGGTGCGGCCCGCGCGTTGTTGTCAAACGCACATTTTTGCTGAGACGCTTGCCACGCTTTTTTAGCACTTGTGATAGGGTGACCAGATGTCCCAGCTTTGCCGGGACAGTCCCGATTTTGAGTTGCGTGTCCTGAATCCCGACAAAAGCCAAAAATGTCCCGGTTTCCACCAACCACTAGGAAATGTCCCCTGTTGTCAGCGATTACATAGCCAATGTTATCTAATTATAGCCCGATCATTAACTTAGATTGAGTCAGTTCAGTTGTGCTACTTTCTTTTGTGGAATACTTGATGTGGCCCAGCCTGACCCAGACTACCTCCAGCGGCCTCCAGGTATGTTGAGTTTGAGACCCCTGCACTACAACATACCTGACCAACACCAGTTTTTTACAACCCCTACGCATGTTGCATACTAGGGACCACCAATTCTAATGTATACTGTATATTATAAAGGTCTGACTTGATTCCAAGTGTGAGGAGCTCTGAATTAGACTCAGTTGACAACATGGTTAAAACATTTGACATTTGACGGCTCAGTCAAAGAGCATAAAATGTTAAATAAACTCCTCAGACTTTTCAACCTCCTCTCCACGTCATGTGACCCTCACACTGACACTCCCTAACTCCTCATCATGAATTCCTAACTCCTCTACATGACTCCCTGACTCCTCCTGACTCCTCCTGACTCCTTAACTCCTCCTGACTCCCTAACTCCTCCTCACAACTCCCTAACTCCTCCAAATGACTCCTTAACTCCCTAACTCCCCCTCACGACTCCCTAAATCCTCAAAATGACTCCTTAACTCCTCCTCAAGACTCCCTAAATCCTCCACAAAAATCCCTAAATCCTCCACCTGACTCCCTAACTCCTCCACCTGACTCCCTAACTCCTCCACATGACTCCCTGACTCCTCCACATGACACCCTGACTCCTCCACATGACTCCCTGACTCCTCCACATGACTCCCTGACTCCTCCTCATGGCTCCTCGCTCGTCCACCCACTCGCTGACCACACACACACACACACACACACACACACACACACACACACACACACACGCGCACAGCCAGAGATATGCAAACGATATTTCCCCGTGCTCATGAGATACTTTCTCGTGCTCACCAAGGCGATAACTAGGTTCCTTACCCAGATGGTTCAAGGAAATGGAAAAAAAATCAACCGCGCAGGTCGCTTGTTATTCTTGTCATCGGCAGAGCACTGTCAATCACGCACAGCCCGGTGAACGGCACTGTCACGTTAAAATTGTACCGGGGGCGAAAATTGTACCGGCCTACGTCATCGTTTGTTTACATCCTGACAACCTGACAACTGCTCGGCAACAGACGACGCGATGCAGAAAACATGTTTCCAAACGACGAAATAACATAATACAGATAGCGGATCGCTATCTGTATTATGATAGATAGCGATAACACTTGTTTTTACTTTATATTTGTATTGTATTTAATTGTTTAATCGAAACAATAAAAAAATTGCCCGCAAAACGGGCGATCGCGTCAAATCACGCGTCAAATCACGTAGGAAGGTTCTTGAACATTCTAGACTATGAAACCTGCTTAAAACACTCAGTTTACTAGCTAAATTCGATTAAACAATTCAATACAATACAAATATAAAGTAAAAACAAGTGTTATCTAGCGATCCGTTATCTGTATTATGTTTCAAGAACCCTCCTACGTCATTTGACGCGATCGCCCGTTTCGCGGGCAAAATATTTGTCATTTGACGCGATCGCCCGTTTCGCGGGCAAATATTTTTATTGTTTTGATTAAACAATTAAATACAATACAAATATAAAGTAAAAACAAGTGTTATCGCTATCTATCATAATACAGATAGCGATCCGCTATCTGTATTATGTTATTTCGTCGTTTGGAAACATGTTTTCTGCATCGCGTCGTCTGTTGCCGGGCAGGTTGTCAGGATGTAAACAAACGATGACGTAGGCGGTACAATTTTCGCCCCCGGTACAATTTTAACGTGACAGCACCAGAGCCCGTCTACGAATATTAGACATTCTCTGACGGCACCATAGACATGTGGTACGTCAGCAGAGAGCAACCAATAGGTTTAGAGCCAAATGGTCCCGCCCCCAGGAACGTTTTTTTTTCTTCAGACCTTTGACTGTCAGGAGTTTCAAAATGAATGCGCGACAGAACACTGCCAATAATCGCGTGACTCAAAGCTTGCGCCTGTGTGGTCAAATCTCTGAAAAGTCAGTGCTGAAAAGTCAAATAATAAAATAAAATAAAAAAAATCAATTAATGTACACCTTTACAGGTTCTTAAAAATAAATATTAAACCTTTCAAAACTTAATTCTCAATGTATGAACACCTGTTTGCAGAATCCCATTTACAAGGTTTCAAAACCGGGAAACAATGAAATACACTGTTAGAACAGTGCCAGATTTGAAACTCTGCAAATCCCATCCCCTTTAAGAGCCATGAGCGCATTTGAATCGGACGAGTTGATATTTTGACAGCGCGTCTGCAGTCTCAGATGAGACAGATGCACATGAATTTCAAACTGCAAATGGCTCAGTTTATTGCCAAATAATATGGCCTAATTCACACATGGAATAAGGGGTTTTCTTCCACAACTTCAGAAATACTGAGTCCTCAAATAAATTTCGGCAAAGAAAACGTATATGATATAACATATGATATGCGGTAACTGTGGTTCTATTTAATGATATACGCAATACATTATAAACATTGTTTCTTATCAGTATTGTATGCTATCCTAATATGCATGTGTCCCCGCGGTAATAGACATTGCCATTGATTGTATTATGCGTTACGTGTTTAGTTTGTGTGTTTAAACAGAGCACACACGCGCGCCCGCATTCATTCATTCTTTTTAACAGTCACTCGCGGTAAAACAATGTTTTTCACAATCAAATACTCATCAATCCTAAAAGTTATGGGCATGTAGGCCTACACGATGTCTCTGTCAAGAAAATATGTGTTTGCTGTACGGTGTTTGCAGATGCATTGATTTAAAAGTACAACTTATTACCGCTGCATCAGCTGTTCTTTCCCAAATAATTTACCAAGAATGTAGGTAGATGGGCGAAGCAAAGTGTATGCGCGAGGTGCACAAGCAATCCGTATGCATCGCATGCGCATGTATGCATGCGCCCTTAAAATAGCATCTGAACAACGCGCCACTGACTTTAAACCAGGTATTTCCTGGTCAGTAGCGCAATGGTATTCAGAAACGGCAAAATACCGTTTGCGCCAGAACACGCCTCCTCCTTCCGCCGAACCGCCCCTTGGGGCGCATGATCAATCCCTAATTTACCGGCGAGTGGCGGTGGTGGGAAAAGAACGCTCTGCGCCAGTTGTAAACTAGCAACGACACATGCGCCAGTGACTAAGTCACTTGCGCCGGATGCAAGATAGGGCCAAATGACTTAATGACAGTACAAATGTACTGTTACACATTTGACTTTAGAGTACACATGCAAAATAAATATATACGACTTCAAATTTACTGTGACTTTAGTGTACGCATTCAAATTCTGCAGTTACAGGTGCTAAAGACTTTTGCTACTAGAATACCTTCATACCCTGACTCCTCCACATAACTCCCTGACTCCTCCACATGACTCCCTAACTCTTCCACATAACTCCCTAACTCCTCCACATGACTCCCTAACTCCTCCACATGACTCCCTGACTCTTCCACATAACTCCCTAACTCCTCCACATGACTCCCTAACTCCTCCACATGACTCCCTTACTCCTCCTCATGACTCCCTGACTCCTTCTCATGACTCCCTAACTCCTCCAAATGACTCCCTAACTCCTCCACATGGCTCCCTGACTCCTCCTCATGACTCCCTGACTCCTCCTCATGACTCCCTGACTCCTCCACATGACTCCCCAACTCCTTCTGAATCAGTCTCTTCCACGGGACTCGAAAGAGAGCCATGAGATGAGTCTCCTCAATGAGAGAATGTGTGTGGTCTCTTCTTGATTCAGATGATGGGCAAATGTCATATCGAGTCTTATGTGGTTTACAGGACATGATTAGTCTGAAGAAAATTCGTTTTTTTTTTTTACATTCTTCGACTTCGACTGAGCAGTGAGCACAGTAAAAAGTCTAAATGTTTCACCCACATTGTCAACTGAATCTAATTGTAATGTTTAAAGGTAACGGAAAACTACCGCAGTTTGACTAACTTTGTTTCGATAAATCATTGCAATTAAAAAATGGAACTGGGATGGATGCGTTGGATTTTTTAAATGTAATAACACTGATGATTGGTGATTATAAAAAAAAAGGTATACAGCTCCATTTGTTTTAAGTATACGATTTTCAATAGATGAAGGCATTGGCTGGACAACTGTTGTGCCATCCTACAATAGCAGAGCACACAACCATCACCCTTTTTTGATCATTGGGAGAGGTTTCATCTAAAGTAGCAGAAGCACATCAAAACACAGAATTAAATGTGCATTCTAAATTTACGGTCTACATAAGTGCTGGTGGTCCCTAGTATGCAACATGCGTAGGGGTTGTAAAACATTGGTGTGAGTCAGGTATGTTGTGGTGGAACAGCCTTGGCACCCTCCCAGCTGGCTCAAGTCGCTAGCTTCCAGCCAGAGTCTGATAGCATCAGTTTGGAGAGCATTCATCTCTCTGCCATCTCTGCCTGCCAATACTCCATCCTGGGCTCTTCAGGAGCTTCAGGTCCTTCATCATCAGGCCCCCTCACCCGGGCAACCCGGGTGGATCAGGCCCCAGCTTGTATTCCAGCAGCATTCGCCCATGGGTACATCAAATGGCTTCAAATATGTCGTAACTATTAAATGAGAGATAACGAACTCGGACACAAGAGGAGCGAGATATGCTTGTTCAAAGTTTGCATTTTTGCACAATTGCTATAGCACCACTTTTGGGCCAATCAGTTATTTTATTTTATTATTTGTTAATATTTTCTCAGCCTCTACAGCTGTAGAAAGTTTCATAAAAAGCGTGCGAGTCGTTTAGGCAGTGTAAGTCAAACGTGGCGGAATAATAATAAAAGCAACAAATACAATAGGTTACCTTCGTACTTTGAGGTTGGCTACCTAATAAATGAACACTATGAGGTGTAGCAGTAAATAAACGATCAGCCCCTCTACTAAGCACTCCTGTTGCAATTGTTTAAGGTTAAGCAGAACAAAACAATTATATTAAGCAGCATCATCTAACTAGCTACATTCATAAGGTACCTTGTTGTATGCGTCTCAATAACCTCCACACCAATGATGATCGTTGCTACTACTAAAAGATACCGTATATCGTCTTATTATAGGGGGATTATCAGTCTACGTCACTCTACGTCACTCCCTGCTCTACACGCATCCGTTTGCAGAAAGAGACGAGAGCACATCATGTTTTGTTGTGCGGTTGGTTGCACAAACACTTTTAATAAGACTGATTATCCCATTTATTCTACTTCTTGCTTGCCAACATAATAAAACAATTAAATACTTTAAAAATTATTCTTTTTCTTATTGGTATTGCATTCTTATTAAATGTATACTCTGTTTGAGTTCATCTCCCTCAAAAAATTTGTCCCCTTTAATTACGATCGATCAAACATGTTTTTGACACCTCAAAGGGCATTATCTCGCTTATACCATAGTCACTTGTCAAAGAAAAGAAATTAAGATCATTCATTTATATTTTCATGCGTTTTACAATCCAAATATAAATAGGACGGACCGTAGCTACGACTTGGCAACGGGAGGTATTCTTGTCCAGGCTAGCCAGAGAGCTAACGTTATGGATTGTGCATATTCATAATTCGAAATTCGTCCCAGTCTTTATACCACAGATACTCTTGGGTCTATAGCATATAACCGCGTTGTCTGATTACAGTTTAATTCATTTTTCATCAATTTACCAGCTCTCGTTTTGAAGAATAATCACTGCGTCATTGGTTTCAATGGGAATCGCGACGCGTCTATTCTTTCAACATAAAGGGCCCTATCTTGCATCCGGCGCAATTGACTTAATCACTGGCGCATCATGTGTCGTTGCTAGTTTGCAACTGGCGCAGAGCGTTCTTTTCCCTCCGGCGCCACGCGTCGGTAAATTAGGGAATGATCTTGCGCCCCAAGGGGCGGTTCGGCGAAAGGAGGAGCCGTGTTCTGGCGCAAAACTTCCCTGGTGCTATTTTGCTGTTTCAGAAACCACTTGCGCCACAAACCAGGAAATACCTGGTTTAAAGTCCGTGGCGCGTTGTTCAGATGCTATTTTAAGGGCGCATGCATAATGTTGCTTGTGCACCTAGCGCATACACTTTGCTTCTCTCATCTACCTAGCCACACATTCTTGGTAAATTATTTGGGAAAGAACAGCTGATACAGCGGTAATAAGTTGTATATTTAAATCAATGCATCTGCAAACACGTACAGAAAAAACACATATTTTCTTGACACAGACATCGTGTACATGCCCATAACTTTTAGGATTTATGAGTATTTGATCGTGAGAAGAAACAATGTTTATAATGTATTGCGTACATCATTAAATGGAACCACAGTTACCGCATATCATACGTTATATCATATACGTTTTCGTTGCCGAAATTTATTTGAGGACTCAGTATTTCTGAAGTTGTGGAAGAAAACCTTATTCCATGTGTGAATTAGGCCATATTATTTGGCCATTAACTGAGCCATTTGAAGTTTGAAATTCATGTGCATCTGTCTCATCGGAGACTGCAAACGCGCTATCAAAATATCAACTCGTCAGATTCAAATGCGCTCATGGCTCTTAAAGGGGATGGGAGCTGGCACTCTCATTGGTTTATTGCACATTACGCCCAAACCATACCTACGGGTAATTATGCTACTTCAGACCAAGCCTTTTTAGATATGCGCCGGGCGCAAGAGTCATTTTTCGCGCCGGTAAACTAGCGACATCGCCGTAGAACCGCCCACAAAGCTACTTGCGCTTGGCGCTTCTAACTTGCGTTTCAGACCGTTAAAATAGGGCCCAAAGAATACATATTTAAATTTGAAATTCGTCCCAGCCTTTATACCAGAGATACTATAGGGTCTATAGCATATAACCGCGTTTTCGGATTAAAGTTTAATGTAACAGTAAACTGAAAAAATCGCTAATTAACACCGCAACTGCAAATTAACCACACGTAGATAACCATGGCAACCGGTCAAACAAATGTTCTTTTCGCCATCATTCTGCGTGCGCATCCGCCGTTTTGATAAACAAATAATCCCCCCATACATTAGGCTGTATTGGGAAATGCAGAGGGTCTCTGTCGGACAGTCAGAACAGTGGGAAATCATGTACGAAAACGAGTAAAACCATAGTTTTGGGCCGCTCGGGGACAAAACATTGGAAAAAGTGCTGGTCGTAAAAGTTAACATCAGAAAAAGCATTGGTTGAACCAAAATAAAATGTTTCGAAAGAAATATGGAATCGTATGTAGGCCTACAGTACATTTAACTCGATATATTTGGGCTGAAGCCTTGTTTTGAAAGCAGATTCCAGAGACCTGAAAAATATTAAATGCCAATCATGTCCATAACACAAGGTTCAAAGCCCGGAATTATAATTATTCCAAAGTATGACGACGATGATGATGATGACAATGTAAATTTACTTTCAAGCGGGAGCTTGCCCTCTTGCTGTCTTTGTGTATCTGTACTTCTGAAGCACTCTCTGTGTGCTTCAGAAGGAAGGAAGGAAGGCCGCAAGACATGGCGTGCTCCCTCGGTACGCGACACGGTTCAGGGCTGCTTTGTCCTGGGCAAGGACTTCTGGTCAATTAGCGAATGCTGTGGTCAGGATAATGGGGTAATGGCGAACCATGATTGCCTTGCTCTTCACTCAACTGCTTTACATTTAATGCCCTAACTGTGCCCTAGCAGCTGCCAGACACACAACTATATATCCTACTTACCATGCTATAAGCAGAGCGTTTATGATGCTAAACACACATTATTTTGTGTGCGCATATCCTTCTGCCACACAAAAAAAGGTTGCATGCAAACCATTTTCTATTGCCTGACTGAATTCAGCCGGTTGCTATATGCAGATATTACTTCTTCCACATTCTGTAGAGTTTGGGGTCAAACATCTACGGGTCAAACATCTACGGTTTGAATATACAAAGCTTTCAGCTTTATATATTTCACCTTTTAAGAGGTCTCAGCCTAGTATATTTCAACATTAAATGTTGGCAAGAAGCCAGACAGATGACGACGCTAAATAAGGCAATAATTCTCCCTTCAGCATCACTGATCTCTCAGAACTTCGAGCTCAGGAAGGAACCTTACAAAAAATAACATATCAAATAAATGAAGAGTAACCTTCACACTTTCATGCGCCTATGGAAAGACAAGCCAACCACATTTCCAAAGAAAAACTTCCCTATGATAAATTAAGGTTTTTTGTTCATTTGCAACGGGAAGGCATGCTGCTCAAAGCTGTGAAAAACAACATACAAGTAATCACTGGAATCGAACTACAGTTTACTCAGTATTTTGGAGGCCTTTGTTGGTCCATATTTTCTTACTCCAAATGAAATGCACATTCTTGAACTGCGTTGGCAGAGATGTTGGTCATTTTATTTCAAGTCTATTATTTAAAATCGTACAATTTAAAACAAAGTGTGTGTTGTGTTTCGTGTTGTCTTCCATTTACACACATGAACATATCTTTACATCCAAATATGTGAAAATGTGCACTCTTGTACCATTATCGCCCCGGACACCACCACCAACACCACCACCATCACCACCACCCCCCCTACACGCATCATCTCACACACTCTCACCATTCACACAGCCAGTACACACCAGAGCACATATAGGGCAAAAGAGATACAAATGTACAGTAATTTACACAATAGAGATCGGCACAGCCTTACATGTCTCAAGAACCTTGTGGGCAAATCTTCTATTTAGGGTCCCATTTGCCTCTCCTGCTGAACAAGGGCCCTGTAGTGCTTCAGGTCCCCCTTTTGTTGTGGAAAAGCTAATGCAGTCCATCTATTCTGCAATGCTTAGAAACTGCAAGAGCATGAAAAAGAACAACCGCAGGATATATATATATTTTCTTTTTTTCAGCATTGAATTCAGATTGTCATCAAAATGCTGGAATGTCCTAATCTACTCGCTTGACACTCTGTATTTAGTTTGAGTTGTTTTATTTTTTCATTGTGAGAATGTGTCCTTGGAGTCCGCTGCTGAGTTTCTTTCTTTATTACTTAGTCCTAAAAAAGTTACAAGTTGTTTTATTTAGTCCTACGCAATATATATATATATATATAAGTTATGTTAAACCCTGTGAAAAATATTGAGATTGTTATTAAAGGCACAATATTTAGCCATGAGGAGAGAGCACACTACTGTGGCCAGTATATTCTTGTTTTGCCTTTTTGTATTTTTTTTTCATGTACATGTTTTTCTTTTTGAGCCCTGACAACACAAGCAGTTCCAGTAAGATTATTTTACTTGGCATAACATTACAATGAAACAATAATCCACCCTTTGGGACGTTTTTGGGGGAGTCATACTGCATATTTGAATGTGCCACTTATGCTGGTGGAAATTTGTATGACACGATGACAGCAATACAGAAGCAACATTAGCATTTTGGTACTAAACTTTGGTTCAGTTTCATTTTTGGTAGACATATTGATGGACCAAACTGGGATAGATCTGAGGTGGCTGTCAAAGTGACCCTGCATTATGCTCGCTCAAACTATTGCCCACATAAAAGTTAAAATCTATAGGCTGTAGGTCCTACTTCCGCATCGAGAAGATGACTTGTCTAATTAGTTGGCAAGTTGAGTTTGTCATATTTAATGTTTGCACACGATACTGCTAAAGAACGGCTTGGAGAGAAGTGGTTGTCTTTGTCAGAGTGCATCACCCTCTTTCATATGATTAAAAAAATTATAGCGGGACGGCTATAATTTAAGGACGGCTATTTATTTGTCCTGATTTAAAAATTCAGCCCCATTTGACACAGCTGTTCAACAATTCAGTGATGACTGGAGCTTGTTAAAAGTATAGCTTAGGCCCCGTCCACACGAAGCCGATTTCATGGCGAAACCGCTAAGGTCTTGTACGGTTCAGCCTTCCGTCCACACGAAGCCGGCGAATCCGCTGACCGAAACCGTAAACTTCTGAAACCACCCTCGGAGGTGGTTTCAAATCTACCCGGTTTCGTTTTGGATTCGTGTGGACGCCTGAAACCGACTGAAACCGTAAACCATGACGTCATCGCCACACCCCTCGACCCTCTAGCCAATGCCTGTTAAGCCCGCGGAGTCTCAGAACTCACAACAACAAAGATGATGGCGGACTATAGGCTTGTAATCGTTCTGCAGCAGATCATGTCCCTTGTTGGGTTGCTAAGCCATTATTTATTGAGACTGTTGACTGACTGTTTGTTTGTGTTGTTAGTGGTTCGGGGGGGCAGCCTTTATGCGCATGCTCGCCTCTTCTTCTTATTTAATTTACTTCTGGATTTCTGTAGCAGAAGCAGCGCCCCTTATGGGCCTGGCATGTGTACTACAGCGTTTCTACAGATCTACCCGGTTTCGCTTGACTCCGTCTTTACGGAGATACTCCGAAACCGGATAGATCGTTTCGGCTTCGTGTGGACGGGGCCTTAATTTGAACTAGCAACAATCATAAAATAAAGAAAAATAACATCTCTTCAAATGATGGGAAACCAACTTCTGTTTCTAAAAGGAATGCAGTGTACGTGATATACCGCCTTAAAATCAAAAGTGTTCAAAGTTATGTTGATGCTTACTTAAAGCTGCATACCGGGATAGAAAAAAGGAAATGTGTTTTACATAATATATATTTAATTTATTTTAATATAACTTTTCAATTATTTAAATATGCAGAATAATTACATAGGACCATAATCTGACAATGTTGACTACCTGCAGCTCATCCCTGGTTGCCGACGTGGCAACCATTTTAAAATTGATATTTGGGATCAGGTCATCGTTCAAAAAACCTTAACAGAGTGTTTGGGGCCTCAAGTTTTTAAAATGTTACTTTCAAATGTATGGTGACATCATAGGTCATTCTTTACCTGATTTCTTTTAAAGAAAATTACATTATACATGCTCACAGACACTGTGAGAATATTTTTGTTAGAAATGTTCACAAATTTGTCTTCATGTAATTATTGGTCAAGTTACATTTAACATTTTGACCAGGACTAACCTTAAATGCAATGGTTGTTTAAAAGCATACAGTATAAGTGGCTAAATATTGCCCTGCAATAAAATAAATAAAGCAAATTGCACTGTGTAAAAGAGCAGACATGCACTCAGCATAAGATAAACGGCTAAAACAAAGTCCTCTGTAAAGATATGTCACTTGCTCCTCATCGGATACAATACAAATGGCCCTTACGATGACAATGAGTCACTTCAGTCTAACCATCGCGCGCAAACAATCCAGTGTCACCAATTTATAGTATGTCATCTCGCCAAATACTTTGCAATATCTTGTCAATCGTACAGAAAGATTTTACACATAATTTTGCTTGATAATAATATTAGTTTTAATATATGATAAAACATTTTTCTTACCCTCTCTTTTCTGCTCTGGGCTCTTTTCAATTGTATTTGAAAAAAAATCAATAGCAAATGAAAGCTGTGTTTTATATGCATGCAGAGTGCGATAAAGTAAGCTGAGAGTAGGAAACCTAATAAAGGAAATAGCATTGTCTCTAACTTTTTGGCACAAAATCCAAACAGAAAAATGTGTGCGTTTAAAATCCCTTAGTTTAATTTCATCTATTTCATTTGTTGTACTGATGAATAGATCAAAAGGTGAGATCATTTATTAAATTATATTTCTCTTATATATATGTATATTTATATATTATATATTAAATCGTATTTACATTGAAAAGACATCCAGGGGACTTGTGTGTATTCAGCAATAGAATTTATACAAACTAGTTGGATAAGTTGACCCCCTGCCCACCCCGACCCCCCAACAGACACACTTTTATTTGCGCAACACTGTACAAGGACCCAACCGACGTAAGCAAAGCGCCAGTCGGGTGTTTTTTTGTGGCCGCCTCAAGCTTTGACCTTTAGTGGACGTAGTAGAGCCAGTACACCAGGTTGAAGAACGTGAAGATGATGGGGAAGATGACGCGCGACCACTTGTCTATGGCATTGACATCCGTCAGGTCCGGGATCTTCACCTTGAGCTGCGAGGCCCTCCTCCTCAAGCGGCTCTTCTTGTGGGCCACAGGGCGGTCCAGGGCGGGCCGGCCGTACATGTCCCGGCTGGTCATGGGCTTGCGATACTGAATGCTGGCGCTGTCGTAGGAGAACATGGTGACTCGCGGGTCGTTGAGCGCCCCCATCATTTCGGCGCCGCTCATCTCGTTGGTGAGGTTGGTCAGCAGGATGTTGCCGTGGGCATCCACCTGAAAAATAAAATGCCAAGGTGCAATTTCATTTCAGGAATGTTTTGCCCCAAAACCCGACCTACCGCAAACGATTAATGAATATATTGTAACTTGAGCTTTGATTGTGATTGTAACAGTCACATTTTCTTCCTTATGATTCGTGATTCCATATGACATATTATTTGGACATGAATTATTTATCATACGATTACCCATTATGGCTTATGGATTAAGCTATATACATTCACCCACTTGCACTTTGTTGCTCTCCAGCCGGCTCTTGTTCTCATTATTGGTCTTGGCAGCCTTCTCCGCCACTTTCTTCTGCAGGTGCGGGCCCCGTCCGAAGAAGATGTAGTTGACAAACGCGTACTCCAGCAGAGCCAGGAAGACGAAGACGAAGCAGCCCATGAGGTAAATGTCGATGGCCTTGACGTAAGGAATCTTGGGCAGAGTCTCCCTCAGATGGGTGTTGATAGTGGTCATTGTCAGAACCGTCGTTATGCCTGTAAACAAACGACGAGATGGGTGAGCAAGAGGGAGTCTTCCTCCATGAACACACACAGGTTACACAGCACACAACATCAAATGGCAGTCTATCTTTACTTTTCCGTGTAATCAATCTTGGTTTGCCAATGCTAACATCAGTCAATCAACAAGTGCAAGTGGCATAAATGAACAGCCCCTTCATTTTAATTTCATCATTGCAACGCTCCCTCTGCCTCCCTTCATCCTACAGATTGTAGGGCGGCGCATAGACGGCGTAGTATACCCCGGGTTAGTCTGCCTCCTTGCAGCGTCGCCGTGTGCTTCATGAGTGGGCTTGGGACTCGTCACATGAGGCCGCATCATGTATGGCCTTGTGTACCAGTCCCCTAGACCCTGACTTTTCCATGCTCCCTCCCTACTGTTGGCTATAAGGAGAAGCAGGAGCAGCCCTTTACGGTCGTGGCACAGCCCTCTATCGCCTGGTCGCTTAGGCCTGCCCTGCAGTGGTATTTTCTGATTGCAGACGAGCAATACCATCACACATGATGTGAAGATGGGCCGGACAGTTTGTTCTCAGCGATCTGCTCGCCCTCTCTCTGAGCACTATGCGTGGAGAGAGTGAGGCGTTTACCAACATGGTTTGATCGCTGAGATGGGGACCTCCCATTCAGCTCCCATTAGCTTCACCGTCCCCTACTCTTTTTGTGGTTGGTGGAGACTATGTTGCAGGAACCCGTTGCGAGCATGGTTTTGCAGCGGAGGTGGCTCGTCTCTTGGGAGAAGAGCACATTCTGGATCTTGCGTTTTCAACTCATCAGTTGTTATGCAGAAAATCACCCCCAGAGTTTGACCGCACTGTCAATCATGATCCTGTTGGGGCTGATGGCAGCTGCCCACCCCGTGGTTCCCCTGTGCCTGATCTTTTTACACAGACTACAGCGTTGGCTTGCTCGTCAGAGGTTGGTTTCCAGGCGACACAGGCCAACCTACACTTCTCAGGGGGGCACTATGCCTATGTTCCCCTCAGCATAGTGCCATGTTACGTGGTTGTCTTCACGGGCGCCTTGTTGGCGGGTAGGGGAGGCCCCACTGCACACATAAATTTGCTAGAGCTCCCCTGATGCGCAGCCACTATGTTCTGATCAAGACGGACAGTGGTCGGTGGCGGCTTACATAAACCAACCTGTCGCTCCTCGGCACCTCCATCGAGAAGTGGTCGAGCTCTGGCTTTGGGCTGATCTGAATCTGCCCAGCCTAAGAGCCCTTGCATAACGCGGTTGCCCAGCACCTCAGGGTTGACCTCATGTCACACACCAGTCCCCACCGAGACGGGAGGCGGTTACATCCCGGTGGACCTTTTCGCGTCCAGAGAGAACACCCACTGCAGGCTGTGTTGCTCTACCCCCAACAGTATCCTCCCTGCTGGGGGTAGACGCGACGGCGCACACACCTTTGCCGTGGGCTCTCTTGTCTGCGTTCCCGCTGCTTCAACTGATCCATCTTCTTTTTGGGACCTGTTCAGACAGGAGGATCTGTGCCTCATTCTGGTGGTCCCAGAGAGCCGTCCGCTCTAGGGTTTTTCAGAGCTCGCATTGGTCTGACTGGCACCGGCCACGGCGCATGGGATGGATGTGCAAAATGTGAAAATGTGAAAATGCTTGACCACGTTCCATTACACAAAACAGTTGTTTGTGTGTTAAAGCGATGCTGCCATGGGCCGCTACACTCCGCTCTACACAGGGTGTGGCCGTTTCGAAGGCTCTACTCTAGGGCTTTTTCGGTGGAGGACATTTGAGCGGCTGCGTCATGGTCATCCCTGGCGTCTTTAATATCCTGTCCTCTAACCATTTATAATGGATGTAACCCTTGTCTTTTATATGAAAAAAATACTACAAGGCATTTATTGAGAAGTGAATTTGTTTGCTTGTGTGGACCTTTTCCAATAGTCGCTATCATAAGTCGACAGATTTGCACATTTGTGTGTTCACCGGCAAACTTTAGATTCTTCGTTGCTTTTCGAAGCCTCGCTGCTCTGTTCATTGTGACGCCTGCCAGCGGTTCCTCCTACCGCCTCTCGCTGGGAGCGGACGTATGCGGGGGCCTCGTTGCTCGCCACAGTTGGCAGCTTGGGTCTTCCTAGCTTCGCCTCCAGTGGTGGCGGACGTAGAAGACGCATTGTTGCTCTCCATGCCAGTTTTTCCTGGATCCTATGAAATACGGGTTGAGTCAGAGGTTACAGACTCACTCTATTCTGCTGATCATTGCTTTGCGTGTTTTTCTGAGAATTTTGTGTTTTTTATTTAGCTGTTGTGTTTTGCACAACCTCCTATTGAGTCTGATGTGCCCTGAGACATTGGTCCCTGAGACATTGGTCCCTGAGACATTGGTCCCTGAGACTGGGGTCCCTGAGACATTGCTCCCTGAGACATTGGTCCCTGAGACTGGGGTCCCTGAGACTGGGGTCCCTGAGACTGGGGTCCCTGAGTCGTGGGTCCCTGAGACATTGGTCCCTGAGTCGGGGATCCCTGAGACATTGGTCCCTGAGACATTGGTCCCTGAGACATTGGTCCCTGAGTCGGGGGTCCTTGAGTTGGGGGTCCCTGAGACTAACCCTAGCTCTATGATCGTAAGCGTAGCGTCTAGTTTCCCACCTGCTGTTCCTTCCAATTAGTGAAAGTATAGCATGGCGGACGAATTCTGCTGTGCGCCGCGTTATACTGTATACACGGTGCCGTGGGAAATTTTTGATTGGTGCAGTGCTGTAATGTTCATGCACGGGACAAGGCCATACGGCGAAGGCTCGACGGCTACGCCTACAACAAAAGAACTAGAGTTAGACTAACATAACTATTGTTCTTATTTGTGAGGCTGACTGAGCAGTGAGCACAGCGTAAGCTGAACTAGCTACACTCTCAGAGCGAAGCTCTGAGAGTGTAGATCCTCCCGGGCAAACAAAAATATGCTTCACATATTGCAGGTTCCAAAAAGAAAACCAAAGAGAAGAATCATTATTATTAACCTAGTCAGCAAGGTAAAAAGAAAACGCATCAAATACAAAGTAGTGTCGTAGCTCTAATATAACGTAAACAATATTCTAAAATAAATGTAAGTATATTTTATTCATTAAATGTTTTATAGAGATTGCAGAGAGGCTTGACATATTAACATTATTTTTGATTTGAACATTTTCGATTTGAAATTTTTTTGTCTTTTTTTCAGGGGGAATTTCGAGGTTTTCAGTTGCAAAGGTTTTTTTTGGAGAGAAATGCTGAATAAATGCATCATATTTTCGAACTGAAAATAATAGTTTGGATAATCGTGATTTCAATATTGACCAAAGCAATGATTATGATTTTTTCCATAATCGAGCAGCCCTAGTACTACTTTCTGCTTCTATTTCATTTCATAACGTAATATAGAGAATATATTATTTGTATATTAAAAACCAATCAAAGCCACGTTTATGATCATAACTGACCATTTGACAATGTTTTTTTTTTTTTTTTTGAAAGAAAATAATTGATTCATCATTTGTAGGAAATAAATAACACTATTTGTACTACTATATCGGATGGGGATTAGACAAACCTTGATAACCCTAACCATAAACTAGAAGCAGACCAAGGCGTTCAAGTATCGCAAAACCTCTCAAGCACCTTTTACCAATAAAGGTGTCATTCCACGAGAAACCGTTTAATCTTGTTCCTTTTGAAATACGATAGGTCACCCAGGGTTGCATATGTATGCTGAACATGAAAATGTTCTTCTACTGCGATTGCCTTCATTAGCAAATGAAAAAAAATAGACGCATGGTCAAGCGAATGAGCGAATTAGAAAAGCCTCACCAACTGGCGTCAGTTGGTCAATTAGTATTCATGGCCTCGCACACCTTGGCTTGCGACGGCCCATGGGAAGACTGTATTGATTTGGCGGCCAGGTGACACAGAGCCCATCTCGGCGTGTAGGAGGTAACAGCATGGTGCTTACGTTGCGGAACAAGCTTGTGCCTGTGCTATTTGTGGCGATAACAAATCAACGTTGCATCTCTTGGTTTTGGACATTCATTCACCGTGACTGCGGCTCCTGGTTTCACGTGTCCGCGGCCGGGGCACGGTGGGAGTCGTGGCTGCTGGGAGTGCCCGGGTGGGAGTGCCCGGGCAACGTGACCGTGCAATGCGGTCACGGTGTCCGGGCCGCGGTCACAGTTCCTGGGCACCGTGATGCACGTGCCCCGTGAGTGCCCTGGCTCTTTCTCTCTCTCTCTCTCTCTCTCTCTCTCTCTCTCTCTCTCTCTTTCTCTCTCTTCTCTCTCTCTCTCTCTCTCTCTCTCTCTCTCTCTCTCTCTCTCTCTCTCTCTCTCTCTCTCTCTCTCTCTCTCTCTCTTTCACTCTCTCTGTCCCTGTCTCTCTCTCGCCCTCTCTCACTCTCTCCCTCTACATCTCCCTCTCTCTACATCTGCCTCTCTGGAAGTTGAATTGGTTTTATTACTGTGACAGTGCTGTTGGCGAATCAGAGGCGAGACATTTGCATGTCATGAATATTCACGAGTAGGAGACAAAATCATGTCGTTCCTCCCCGCCCACCCCCTCCACCACACTAGAACAGCGTGAAACAGGAGCACCAGAGCATTTTTTTCACCAAAACCGACTCACAGGGCATTCATTGCTACTAGTGACCACCGCAAAATTAATGAAAAAAAGATGCAATGACACCTTTAACATCTCAAGACAGACTATCCCTTCTCATTGGGTTGAACTCCAGTGCTAATACTCTGGTGCCCCAATAATCCATCCAGTTGATAATTCCTTAGCTGCCACCATAGCGATTGCTACCACCTGAACGTTAAACCCTAAACTGAGCCTATCCTTCAGTCTTGTATTGGCTACTAATGAAAATACAGGTAGGTTAGATTGTTGGCGTGATTACTCAGGCTGATTGCCTTGCACTTCCTCCTCAAGGTAAAATAGTCCAAACATTAATCAGAAGAAATGGGGTAAGAGAACATGAAGTACCTTACCAAATGTATTTGATGGTTAAGTGGATATAACGTCAAATGTAAGAATATTTTGAAAATTATTATAAAACTAAATAGGTAAGTTGAATGCCTGACCCAATTTTGACAAGCCTGAACCCCTATTTACTTTTATTTACCATGGTAACGTTGACTCCCTGAAATGTTTGGTATAGATCAGTGGGATAATATCAATAGGTTTAATTTGCAAGTAACTGAACTTGAAAGCAGTTTAAGGCCCAATTGCATTCATGTTGTGTTCAAACATTACTGCTGTTACTGTGACTTGCAGGTATATCATCAAGTGACAGATCAAGCATGGGGTCTGCACGTGCCAATGGTGGAAAGAGTGGGGACACATCATCCCTGTCCCTGTAAACATCAAGCATTCAACGCAAGACGCTTCATGACGTGAAGCACACACTAGAGACCAGCAGACTTGTGCTGCGACTCCAATGAAAACAACAAACAACCATAACAGTTGACCTTGAAAATGTGAATGCAGAGCTCTTTATAGAAAGACTGTGTGATTCAGCTAAGATGGTTGCAATGAGTAAAGGCTGACCATGTAAAAGGCTCTCACATCTAATTAGCATTTAGGATGCACACAGTGATTCAGAGGGAAGGCTTTGTCAATTGGTCAAAAAGACCCTTGAGGCTGAGGTCATATACTTGAACACAAAATTCCAAACCACTCAGAGTATGTGTGTGTGTGCTTGTGTGTGTGTGTGTCGTTTTGTGTGCTTGTGTGTGTTTGTGTGTGTGTATGAATGTGTGTGTGTGTGTGTGTGTGTGTGTGTGTGTGTGTGTGTGTGTGTGTGTGTGTGTGTGTGTGTGTGTGTGTGTGTGTGTGTGTGTGTGTGTGTGTGTGTGTGTGTGTGTGTGTGTGTGTGTTGCACATGCTCATTCCCAGAAGCGTCCATTGTATATATTTGCACTCTAACTAATGAAAGGATAATTCTTAACCTGAAACTCACATTTTCAGAAGAATGGTGATTCTGAGTCTAGGCCAAAAAGTAAAATCTGTATTAGAGGGATGTAAAGCTATTTTCATAATTTCTCTCTGTAGCAATTGTTCGGTTGTTGTTATATTGTTATTATGATGCAATTCATATTATTCTCTTTATTATTATTACATCTGCTGTTTCAAACTTTTTTGTGAAATTCTTTGCAGTGCTTGGTAGCCAAATATTGCACATATGATTGTGACATTTATATTATAATTTGTTCAATTGAATTCAGGAAAATATTTAGAACATATTGTATATCATGTTATTCACAGAGGGAAAAATATAGTGGAGGGCATGGTTAGTCAACTAAACTTATAACAGGTCAGGGTTAAGTAGGAATGAACCCAAGTTTTCATTGCCATTTTGAGTAAAGTTAGACCATGCAAGACCCTCCATGTTCCCCATACAGATTTTTCCATCAGCATAACTCCCTAATGTCCTTATCGCCTTCGAGCTGACACAAATTAAAATGCCTTAGAAATTGAAGTTGTTTAGATACAATGATTGCATTAGATTGGCACATTAGCCAAATGAGTGACTGGTGTATTACTGACTGACCCACTTCCTTAATGAATGTTATGACTGATAGCACCGTTCAATTCAAACGTTTCTGTGTGTCAAATATGAATGCACCACTTTGCACGAGGATAGCCAAAAAGTTTTCTGTCACTTAGGCCAAGCCACAACTTGAACTGCACTTGTGTGGAATTTGTCGAAATATACCTACCAAAACATATGAAATCATGCGATTATTTTCCTTCCTTATAAGTTACTCAGGAATGTCAATGAGTGTCACAAAACCAGCCTTTTATTTTCCTTTTATTTTCCAGCCTTTTATTTGGGCAAGGGCAGCTAAGTGAGCAGGGGTTGAGAGAGTATTGAAAATCTTTAGTACAGTACAAGTACCAATCAACTCCCCTCAAGTATGGGTGAAAATTACCATTTGAGAAACCTACTCAACTTAAAGTAAAGAATTCCCTGGTTAATAAATGATTCAAAGTAAACGTTAGTTTCCAGTTGAATGTTTTCCTATTTGATCAACAAAACCCAATTTTTTTTAATGAAGTAGAGAATATAGGCTATTTAAACAATTACGTATTGCAACTGAGAATTGAACTATCTCCTGCTCTCTGCTCTTCCGTCACATACCCTTTTCTTGATCAATTTCCCCATCGGTCCTAAAGTGAAAATAATTAAAGGGGACATATTATTGCAACAGGTGTGATTGTGATTAGCCTTACAAGCCGTTTTGAAAATCTTTCCCATATGACATCACTAGGGGGCTTGTCCATCTAGATCTGTGCTGGATAGATGAGCAACTTTTATGTCAGTCCACTGGGTAGGCTGGTAGACTGATCTATCAAGCACAGATCTAGGTGGACACGCCCACTAGTGATGTCATATGGGGCCGATTTTCGAAATGGCCTGTAAGGCTAATCACACTCACACCTGGTGGCATAATATGTCCCCCTTAAAAGACTTAAAAACCAAACCACATTGACATCCCAACTTCTTCCCAATCCCAATATGCCATATTTACATGTTGCAGTAGAGGTGCTCGGTGCTTGACGTGTTAGTAAGTAGGAGTTAGTTAGTTACTAGGAATGCACCCCTTATATTGTTTTAACGAGTCACTACAGTCCTAACGCCTTCATCCTTTTGAAAAAGCACAAAGATCATAGCAATTACGAACCCAAGGCCACTCTGGCAGCCGAGGCGTCGTAGTTGATCCAGAAGGAGACCCAGGACAGGATGGTGATCAGGGTGGAGGGCATGTACGTCTGCAAGATGAAGTATCCAATGTTTCTCTTCAGCTTGAAGCTCAGTGACAACCGCGGGTAGGAACCTGTGAAGGTAACATCCAGCATACAGTCAAGACCCAATCTGGAGACACACTACAGTAACATCCAGGATACAGTCAAGACCCAATCTGAAGACACACTACAGTGACATCCAGCATACAGTCAAGACCCAATCTGGAGACACACTACAGTAACATCCAGGATACAGTCAAGACCCAATCTGAAGACACACTACAGTGACATCCAGCATACAGTCAAGACGCAATCTGGAGACACACTACAGTGACATCCAGCATACAGTCAAGACCCAATCTGGAGACACACTACAGTGACATCCAGCATACAGTCAAGATCCAATCTGGAGACACACTACAGTGACATCCAGCATACAGTCAAGACGCAATCTGGAGACACACTACAGTGACATCCAGCATACAGTCAAGACCCAATCTGGAGACACACTACAGTGACATCCAGCATACAGTCAAGATCCAATCTGGAGACACACTACAGTAACATCCAGCATACAGTCAAGACCCAATATGAAGACACACTACAGTGACATCCAGCATACAGTCAAGACCCAATATGAAGACACACTACAGTGGCATCCAGCATACAGTCAAGACCAGGGCTTGAAAACAAAATTATTTTTCAATCGTTCCGCTCCGAACGTAACCTGTATATTTAACATTTTCGTTCTTGCGTTCCACCACCAACATATCGTTCCTGAACCGTTTCGGAAAGTAAAATAACGTTCGTTCTTAACGTTCCGGCAGTGTTATTGGGCCTAGTCTATTTTTGTGGTCGATAAAAGGGTGACCAGATGTGTCGCTTTGTGCGGGACAGTCCCGCATTACCATTACTTTGTACACGTCCCGCAAATTGAGACGTTGTCCCGTTATTGACAGTCAGACTCACTTTTTTAAATAAGTGTTTTATAATCTGGCATTTATCAAATAGCTGTGTGTAGACAGCAGTGAGGGCTGTCATCAGGGAGCGGGCGGGCTGTCTGATCATGTCAATGAAACTTGGACGCGGACGCAGGTTAAGGGCACGCCCACCAACAAGAAACAATGCAAAGGCGATATAGTGGACTTGGTTAATTTAGCTCACGTTACCTTTGTCGAAGATAGAGCTATGTGCAACTGTTGCTTCCAAATCGCCTCTCGCCAGGGTGGTGGTGGGAATTTGTGACAACTGAGCTTAGCGGGCGGCGAAGTGAACGCGGAAGTGACCGGAAATATTTATATTTTTTCACGAAATAGGCTATGCTTTTGTGAAATTTTATAGGCTATATAGAGAACGAAAAAAAACGGTTTTGGGGATTTCAGAATAACGTTTCTGTTCCGGAACAGTTAAATTCCGTTCGTTTTCGGTTTTCGTTTTCGTTCCTTGAACCGGTTCGGAGCCCTGGTCAAGACCCAATCTGGAGACACACTACAGTAAAATCCAGCATACAGTCAAGACCCAATCTGGAGACACACTACAGTGACATCCAGCAAAGGGGCTCACTGCAGAAGACTGGTTCAGAAGATTATCATTATTATACAATTATTATCTTAATAACATAGTGTGTGCTTACACTTTGCTATATAAACAAACTAGAGTAGGACCCTGTAAGGATCCGGGACTACATGGATCCCACCTTAAGAGGGTGGTGTCAGAGGCTATAAAACACACTGAGCTGCTCTGCTTTCTGCTGTGCTCTGTCCATCCCGCTGTCCAGTCTTTGCACTACCAGAAGTTTATTCTGCCTTCAACTCCCCCAGTCTACAGTCCACGTACCCATCCCTCTCTAACACCTTAGAGGAATGCATTTTCTGGTTCAGACACAGCTTCAGGTCCTTGTTGTTTTCATGTGTCACAGACACGCTACAGTTGTTCTTTCTTATATCCACAGCCTTAGAAATGACTATCTGTAAGGTGCAGAAAGCTTGCCTTTTCATGCTTTAACACCATCAGTGACTCAGGGGTGACGTGAGTGCAGAGTTTACCTCCGGCCACTAGGGGATAGTGTTGTATTGCAGACCGCTGACCGGCTGAGTTGGCGGTCTACCTTGTTGTGTTCGCTAGCATTGCAGACGTTCCCGTTGCATAGCATGTTGAGCTGCTGGCATGATTCATGTGAGTCTTTCCTGATCAATACAATTGTTATTGTTAGATACTTGAGATATTTATGTGTGTATGCATTTATGTGCATGTAGGAATTACTGTTGTTATTACGTTTGTAGCTTACATTGTTATTGTGTGTGATTGCTGCAGGACTTCTTCATCGTTGTCATTAAATCCAAACTCTGACATCGAGGAGTGTATTTCTTCATGAAGAAGTCATGGTTGTCGTTGGATGTACTGCTCCTGGCTGCGCTTTCGAGACCGGAGATGTGTCTGAAGCACTCGCCATTGCGCTGTTGACGAATCACGGACTTGTCCATCGGAACCCGCCGGCCCAGATCCCGACTCTGCATGGTCCGAAACTTGATCGGCCTAAGGTCGATGTTGGCGTGATGATAGAGGAATGGAACGTTTTCATCCGTCGCTGGGACGTCTTTCGCACCGGCTCAGGCGTCGGGGCTGCCCACGCCCCTTTCCAGTTATTTCAGTGCGCTGGGCCTGAACTTGGAGATAGCATGTTGAAGGCCAATCCCAACATCACCTCCGGACCCCTGGTGGATCTGATCGCTGCCATGCGTTCACTAGCTGTCATTCCGGTTGCCACATGTGTCCTGCGCACCGAGAAGCTTTAGCTGCACCAGGAACGTGATGAAGCATTCCGTGCCTTCACCGCCAGGGTGCGAGGGAAGGCGGAGACATGCGTCTAGGTTGCGGTATGCGAGTGTGGCAAGGATGTGGACTATACCGACCATATCATCCGTGATGTTCTGATCAACGGGATTTACGACTCAGACATACGCCGCGAGACACTGGGGATATCTGACATTCTGCAAAACCAGTGAACGATGTAATTGCAGTCGTTGAAAACAAGGAAATGGCCCGCAATGCTCTCCCGTCGTCCACTATATCAGCCATGTCGTCATTCCAGCGCCTACGGAGAGATCAACAGACGGGCCCCGTCCCGACCCCAGCCCCAACAGACAGGGCTAGGCAAGCCTCGTGCCTGGGCTGTAAAAGCACCTTTAAGGTCTTCACGGAGGGATCACGCGGTTGGAATACCAAGCCTCACCAGATTTGTGTCGGTTGCTACAGGGCCCGCCGACACAACAGCCATCAAACGACGGTCAGCAGGCTGCCATGGAATCGGTGCCGATCTCCCAGATTTCATCGGTTCAACTCAAAGCACGCCCTGGCCGACGCTGCGGGGGCCGTCGCCGCACTCGGATGACACACAGCACTATCGGTGGCTCGGGCTCGGGCACCACATCCCATCAGGCTCGGGCACCACATTTTCTCCAGGGGGGAATGGAGGCGGGCCAAGCTAAGTGACCACCCCCCAGTCTTAATCACCATCTCGGTCGACAGGTCAGTCGGGCCGCGGGGCAGCATCAACCACCGAGGCTCAGACAATGAGGTGAGCATATCCGCGATCGCAGACACTGGCGCACAATCTGATCTGTGGTCTCTTGAGGAGTTCCTCACCTGCGGATTCTCGCGTGATGACCTGCGTCCTGTCAATCTTAGCCTGTCAGCTGCCAACCGCTCCCCCATAGCCATTGAGGGAGCATTCTTCGCTAGGCTCTCAACAGCCCCCAGCGACAGTGGTGTTACGTCCTGCCGCTCGATGGTGTACGTGAGCAGCTCAGTTCGAGCGATGTACCTCTCCTACGAGTCACTGCTTAACCTCGGCCTCTTCCCTGCGGACTTCCCATCAGGTAACAGTGGAGGACCCAGAGACGAGCATGGCCCTGGCGCACGTGACATACCAATCAAGCCCTTGTTTGTGAATGCTACGAGGTCTGCCGACAGTGGCTGCACAGACCAGGGTAATCCCCAGGACGCTCAGCGCTCATGCCCCAAGCGTACAGCCCCTCCCCCACGGCCTCAGGCGTTACCGTTCCCCTGCTCACCGGAGAACAATGGTTGGATGAAAGATTGGCTACTAGAGAGATACGCCTCATTCACATTCCACACTTGCCCTCATCAGGCTTTGCCTTGCATGGAGGGGCCCCCTATCGAAATGCACGTGGACCCAGCAGCCACACCGAAAGCATGCCACACCGCGGCTAATGCGCCTTTGCACTGGCAGCAGAAAGTCTACAACGACCTCCTTCGGGACGAAGCCCTGGGAGTCATTGAACGTGTGCCATACGGTGAGCCAGTGACATGGTGCCATTGTATGTTAGTCACAAGGAAGCACGATGGCTCCCCCCGCAGGACCGTGGACCTCTCACCTCTTAACAAGTTCTGCCAACGTGAAACCTTCGCCACTGAATCCCCATTCCACCTTGCACGTCGCATCCCGGGGGACACCTGGAAAACCATCACGGATGCCTGGAACGGCTACCATAGTGTGCCCCTGCGTGTGTCGGACCGTCGTCTGACCACCTTTGTCACGCCCTTCGGCCGCTGGCGCTACATCAGGGCGCCGCAAGGTTTCCTGTCATCTGGGGACGGCTACAACCGTCGTTTTGACGCCATCCTCTCGGACTTCGAGCGCAAGAAACGTTGTGTGGATGACACTATCCACTATGACGCTGACCTGGAGCATCACTGGTGGAGGACCATCGATTTCCTGAAACGTGTCGGCCGGTCGGGCATTGTGTTGAACCCAGATAAGTTTCAATTTGCGGAGAGGTGCGTAGACTTTGCTGGGTTCAGGATGTCAGAAGCCACCATAGAGCCGCTTCCGAAGTACTTGGACGCCATCCGGGACTTCCCCACCCCGGACTCCACGATGGATATCAGAAGCTGGTTTGGCCTGGTCAACCAGGTGGCGAACTACGCCCAGTTGCGCGACACTATGGCACTATTTAAGCTGTTCCTCAGCCCACGCTGTAAATTCTCATGGTCCCCTGAATTGGAGGAAGCCTTCCAAACATCCAAACAGGCAATAATTGGGGCCATCCGTGAGGGCGTGGAGATCTACGACATGCGGAGGCGCACCTGCCTCCGCCCTGACTGGTCCAGGCGTGGCATTGGCTACTTCCTGCTCCAACAACATTGTAGCTGCACTTCGGGCATACCTGACTGTTGCCCAGGAGGATGGAGGATCACCCTCGCCGGTTCGCGGTTCCTATCCTCGGCGGAGCAACGCTATGCGGCCATCGAAGGAGAGGCCCTGGCCGTGGCCTGGGGCCTGGAGCAGACGCGATACTTCACGCAAGGATGTGACAACCTCGTCGTGGTCACCGACCACAAGCCCCTTGTGAAGATCTTCGGCGACCGCACACTAGATGAGATAACAAACTCACGCCTGTTCAGACTCAAGCAGCGTACCCTCCGATGGCGCTTTGACATTGTGTACCTACCTGGCAAGAGCAACCATGCTGCTGATGCGACTTCGAGGCATCCTTCCCTCTCGGGCTCTGCGAACGGCCTCTCATTGGGATCGCCTAGCGTACCTGACACTGTAGAATCCACACTTATGGCTTCCATCCGCGACAATGCCCATGAACTAGGAGCCATCTCATGGTCCCTTCTCGCACGAGAGACGGCAGCTGATGCGTGCCTCGGCCACCTTCTGTCCCTGATCGAGCATGAGGGTAGGGTTGATGTTAATGACCCTGCCCTAGCGAGTCTGTCACCAGTCTGTGGGTCAATCTACGCGCAGGATGGCGTCCTCCTATATCACGGCCGTGTCATGGTTTCACCGTCCCTCCGTGAAGGAGTCTTTCGGCACCTCCATGCCGCCCACCAAGGAGCTTCTGCGATGAGGCAGCACGCCCGTGCCATAGTCTTCTGGTCCGGGATGTCGAGGGACATCCGAGCCACCAGGTATGGATGTTCAGACTGTAACCGCAATGCTCCGTCACAGGCATGCACGCCGCCCCTACCATCCTCACCGCCATCTACCCCGTTTGAGGCGGTGTTTGCTGACTTCTTTGATTATGGAGGCCGCCACTACCTGGTTGTCGGTGATCGACTCTCGGGCTGGGTGGAGGTCCTCTGCTCCACAGCAGGCACTGATCTGGGAGGCTCGGCTGGCTTGGTTCGCCACCTGCGCACGTTCTTTGCCACCTTTGGCGTGCCGGAGGAACTTTCGAGCGATGGTGGTCCAGAGTTCAAAGCTAGCAGAGGACTTCCTCCGATTATGGCACGTCAAACATCGCGTGTCCTCGGTTGGTTTTCCCCAGTCGAATGGGAGGGCGGAAATGCGGTGAAGACTGCTAAGCGTCTTCTGGTGTCCAACACTGGCCCAACTGGCGGTCTTGATCATGATTGTTTTTTGCGTGCCATGTTGCAGTTCCGCAACACACCTGACCCCGACTGCAACCTCTCACCGGCGCAGATTATATTTGGTTGTCCCCTTCGAGACTCTTTTTCTTTCGTCAACAGGCTAGAAAAGTTCTCGAAACCCTCATATCCGACCGCTCTGGCGCCAGGCATGGGCCGTGAAGGGGGACGCCCTTCGGACCCGGATGTCCCGCACCACTGAGTCTTTGAGGGCTCACTCGAGACCGCTCCGCCCATTGGTACTTGGTGAGACAGTATTCCTCCAGAATCAGCAGGGCCCGAGTCCACACAAGTGGGATCGGTCAGGGTTCGTGGTGGAGTCACTGGGTCACGATCAGTATCGGGTTAGGGTTGACGGGTCGGGGCGCCTGACTTTTCGCAACCGGCGATTCCTTCACAGCTACACTCAGCCACCCCCTACGCCCGGCAGCAGCCAGCTGCCCCGGGGTGTCGTTCCTCAGGCAGCAGACGGACCCCGTGACGCGGCTTTGGACACCTCCCCGCCGGAGCCCCCTGGTGAGGCATCCTCTGGTCTCGGGGCCCGGGATGTCCCCGTTCCTACGGGCGTCGACCCAGTCGCCCCATCTTGGACAGCCGTTCCGCGCGAGGAGGCCACCCAGACGCTACGAGCCCGAGACGGGCCGTTGGATACAGGACTGAGTCCGTTAACCTATTCCCGTTCATAGCTTTCCGGACTGGGGGGGATGCAGAGGTTACCTCCGGCCACTAGGGGATAGTGTTGTATTGCAGACCGCTGACCGGCTGAGTTGGCGGTCTACCTTGTTGTGTTCACTAGCATTGCAGACGTTCCCGTTGCATAGCATGTTGAGCTGCTGGCATGATTTATGTGAGTCTTTCCTGATCAATACAATTGTTATTGTTAGATACTTGAGATGCTTATGTGTGTATGCATTTATGTGCATGTAGGAAATACTGTTGTTATTACGTTTGTAGCTTACATTGTTATTGCGTGTGATTGCTGCAGGACTTCTTCATCGTTGTCATTAAATCCAAACTCTGACAACGAGGAGTGAGTCATAGAGAGTTCATTGATTCCACGTACATCATGTGCTTGGCTGTAGGGTACCCCATGCCTACAAGTCTTTCTTTATTTTGTTCCCAATGATTCCTCCCTGCTTCCCTGTACTCCTTTAGCTCCACAGGAAACCTGTGTGAAGCTCAACAAAGACACCAAGGAGCATTCCTCAGACTAAGCAAGTAGCAGTTGCAGGCTCATGATTTGGAACAGTAAAAACACATGAGTCACTCTGACAAATTAATTAAATTTTCCGCCATGACAGTTGACATCTTTCCAAGGAACATAAAGAAAATGTGTTTTATCCTTTATGATCATTTTGAAATCACTATATACATTTCAGTTACCTGTAGCAAACACTGCTTTCTTGGAGAGCGTTTGATAGTCCATAATGGAAAACTGGGGAAGTTCGATGTTCTCCACCCCCGTGACCGACCCCGAACTCCCTCCTTGCCAGTAGAACTCAATGTCATCAGTGGTGTATCCATCTGTACGAGCACATGTCACAGGAATAATTCAGCCTATATGGGCTACCTTCAAACGCTAATAAAGAGATTTGAGAATACACTGACATTTTTATATTTACACTCTGATAAATGTTGGTCTAAATTGTTGATATTATGCATACAAATTGTGAATAATAAAACAAGGTTAGTTAAATAGAAGGTATTAGCATCTTTATAATAATATTATTTCCGGGTGTTGTGGATAATTCCAATAGGGGAGCCTTTCAGTGCTGAAAGGCTGCATGCATATTTCCTTTTACATCCGTGCTATTTCGTAACGGCAACATGGATCTTATAGATTAATATTTAAACAATTTTATATTTGACATTTTTCACTACTAGTATACAGATACTAAGTTTAATGTCAAATGCCTTCTTTGATAAGATTGTTCAAATACATTTAACATTACATTCAAATCAAGTGAAAGGAAGGTTCACATGCCGTTAACACCCAGTGCCCTTCCCTTCAGACTTTGGATTCAGTGAAGTCTGTTTTGTGAGAGCACTGTATAGTTATATCTATTGTCTGCGAAATGTTACTGAGCAAGGGAAATATTTGATTAAAAAGCATCAACTAACCAGTATAAAAAGTACAGTAACATCATTTGAACATAATTTCATAGTAAATGAAATCCTTGGAAGTTAAAGCAAAGCTTTGCTGATTAGCATATCTTAACAACTGACTATTGACTAATCTAAAGTCTACATTTCAACAAACATTGCCCAAAAAATGTACTCTAGATGGTACAGTGATATAAGGTAGGGGCCATTCCAGCTCTAGATGGTACAGTGATATAAGGTAGGGGACCGTTCTGGTTTGGGAAAGTTCTTAATCGGTGTTTAATCGCCGCAGCATGCTATGAATCTCTCAGATGCTTTGCCGTTTCTCAAATAAAGTACAAGTACAATTGAGATTTTCAGTCTATCTTCACATAGAATTTAACACAGTGTGATGATATTCCAGGGGGAACATCAATGCTTTGTTGTTAAGCTCCAATTTGGAGTACACTGGGCAGAGATTCTTTGTTAAGACCTTGAAGAACAGCCTTGACTTTGCAGGCAGGTACTATCTATTATTTAGCTGCAGCAATCTGGAGACATTTAGTTAAACAAGAAATGGCAGTTGGCATTAGTTGGTTTAAAGTGCTGCACGGCCTCCATTGCCTGCGACCCCCACAGCCCTTTATGAACACACACAGACTCACTTACAGCTCTCTATCTCCAAGGTGCAGTTCTGTTCGTCCAATGGGTATCTGCGCAAGTCCATCATGCAGGCTGCTGTAGTTGTGATCCTTATGGAGAGAAAAAAATAAGGGTCCAAATTATATATGCACATTCACCAAATGCCATTAGAGTTACCAACTTTAGGGACCGCATCACTTTTTTTGTTGTTTACCTGTGTACAATGACCTCAACAACGTTTGTTTACGGCTCACAACTAACAAGTTACTCACAAGTGTACAAGTCTACAAGTAACTGTTGCTGCTACCGATGCCCAGTCCTCACATTTTGGGCTTTCTTCAGTTGGACAATTTTTGTCATTTGGACAATATTACACCTCTCCTGTTTCCAAAGTTTCTTTAATGTTTTTGCAGAAGAGCAGGGTGAAACATGATCCCTGTCCTAGCCCTAAGTATTGTCCAACCTTTTGGTCCCCTGCATATGCAGCCGACCACAGGAGATTGCTGACTTTGATTTTTTGATTGAAAATAAATGATTTAAGTACTGTAGTTTGAAAATACCCTGAGAGTGGACCACAACATTTTATACTGAAATATTCCATGGATGTATTGACTAATAGATGGGTTTGTTCTATTTTTCAGAAACTATCCAGTTCAGATATTGGAGTAAATAGCTGCAGTAGAAAAGTGACTTAAGTAATTAGCACGTACAATCTACATTACTCCTCTACAACTGTATGTTGAATCCCTTGAGCTAAGTTGCTCTGTGTATATTCCATCTCTTTTTTGCTATGGAACACTACACCAACAGGCCTGTTGTAACGGGTATCTCAGTATCAAAGCCTTCATGATACAAATCTATTATCAATTATAAACCCAATGATAAGCATGTTGTACATGTTGTAGCTGCACATGTTCGGTTCCAGCAAAGTACTTCTACATAATGTACTACCAAAATGCATAAAATTATAAAAATGTGTTCCATGTAGCCATTACCAGCTGTCCTCAATCTTCTGACAGCCTGTCTATATTCAGCCACCACATCGTCAAGACATGAAAAAACCATCCAGCAATGAATATTCATATTCTCCCACATTGCAGAATATTATATGGTTGTCGACCCTCTGAGAGGCTGCATGCATTAAGAAGTGCTCTAGATAAATTATAAAACAGGTGCGGAGAGAGTGGACATGGACAGACAGTTAGAAAGGGAGGGTGTTGGGGTAAAAATAGAGTTTCAGGCCAGTAGCCTGTTAAAGGAAAGTCCGCAATTTTTTTTTTTTATCCATTTACTACGACTACCCCTACGAACCCCTATGTGTTCACAGTTAAATCTATGCCTTTTCTGAATTCATCTATAGAAATGAAAAATCTTAAATAAGTGGACAGCATACCAGTAAATGATACTGTCATGGGCGAAAAGTTGATATTAACTCTGGGGTCATGATATCAGAAAAGAGGTCTATATTCTGGACCATCATTTGAAGAGAGGACTAGAGTTGTCAACCAGCGGGGAATCAGATGATATTGAAAGGTTGTGCACAGGCCTGGTGAAGCTCATTGATGAGTGTGATAGAAGACATTCAATAACCAATTGGTAGTAAATGCGAGCTGCTTTTTGATGTTTTGGGGCTTCTTAAACATTGACTTCTGTGCTAGTTTCAATTTAAAGGTACTGTAGGTATGATCTAATAGCTATTATTTCAGTGATATTTGTTTGGAATGGCATAGCCATTTGTAAGCCGCTAGTTTTGAAGTGCTTCCGCCTCCGCTTTTTAATACTGCTCCAGTGGTAAATATTTTAATATTTTAATTGTTGAAATTGTTATTGGCGACAGTAGTTTGCTTTAACAGCAGCTACGTGCATACTAAAACGAATCAATCCAATGGAAAATATAGGCTATCATTACGTTGCAAAAACATTTGAAAAAAATCGCACAGGTCTTTAATTTTCTGCATTTACACGATGAATCTATAAAAAGCAATACGGCAAAAGATATTGCTGAAAACTTTCAAATAACTTCACTTGTGTAAAGCATTGTGTATTGCTTTCCATCTGCAATTTTTAAGTACCCTGCGCAGTGTGTGAACGCAAAAGATTGTGGGTATTAGGGCATGAATTTCAGAGTGTTCTCAACATTCGAACAGTACTTGTCAGCTTTCTATGACGTGGCATCCTTAAAAGGGCGGCTGTTGAGCATTCTTCCTTCACAGATGATTGTGCTGACCCTGAATACTATGGGGTTGGTTTAGAGACAAGGATGTTCAGTGATGATGGCCATATTATTTCATCTCATCGCATCTCATCTTCATCCATTTATCCGGGGTCGGGTCACGGGGGAAGCAGCTCAAGCAGGGGGCCCCAGACTTCCCTTTCCCGGGCCACATTGACCAGCTCTGACGGGGGGATCCCGAGGCGTTCCCAGGCCAGTGTTGAGATATAATCTCTCCACCTAGTCCTGGGTCTTCCCCGAGGTCTCCTCCCCACTGGACGTGCCTGAAACACCTCCCAAGGGAGGTGCCCAGTGGGCATCCTTACCAGATGCCCGAACCACCTCAGCTGACTCCTTTCTAAGTAAAGGAGCAGCGGCTCTAATCCGAGTTCCTTACGGATGGCTGAGCTTCTCACCCTATCCCTAAGGGAGACGCCAGCCACCCTTCTGAGAAAACTCATCTTGGCCGCTTGTACCCACGATCTCGTCCTTTCGGTCATCACCCAACCCTCATGACCATAGGTGAGGATAGGAACGAAGATCGACCGGTAGATCGAGAGCTTTGCCTTGCGGCTCAGCTCTCTTTTCGTAACAACGGTGCGGTAAAGCAAACGCAATACCGCCCCCACTGCTCCGATTCTCCAGCCAATCTCACGCTCCATCGTACCCTCACTTGCGAACAAGACCCCGAGGTACTTGAACTCCTTCACTTGGCCTAAGGACTCATTTCCTACCCGGAGTAAGCAATCCACCGGTTTCCTGCTAAGAGTCATGGCCTCAGATTTAGCGGTGCTGATCCTCATCCCAGCCGCTTCACACTCGGCCGCCAGCCGATCCAGTGAGTGCTGAAGGTCGCAGGCCGATGATCCAATGAGGACCACATCATCTGCAAAAAGCAGTGACGAGATCCTCAGACCACCGAACTGCAACCCCTCCCCACGACTACGCCTCGATATCCTGTCCATTTATATCACAAACAGGATTGGTGACAAGGCGCAGCCCTGGCGGAGACCAACACCCACTGAGAACGAAACTGACTGGCTGCCGAGGACGCAAACACAGCTCTCTCTACTTACCATATTATTTATCCATTAATAAATCATGATCAACCTGCATTTCCTCAGTGATTGACCAGCTATGGTTGGCCAGCTCTAGATGGTTCAGTGATATAATGTAGGGGCCATGCCAGCTCTAGATGGTACAGTGATATAAGGTAGGGGCCATGCCAGCTCTAGATGGTACAGTGATATAAGGTAGGGGCCATGCCAGCTCTAGATGGTACAGTGATATAAGGTAGGGGCCATGCCAGCTCTAGATGGTACAGTGATATAAGGTAGGGGACCATTCTGGTTTGGGAAAGTTCTCATTTGTTTGTGACTGGCGAAACTGTCTCCACAGTTGTTGATGTAGTCCATAATAGAAGAGGTATATATGACTTGTCTATTTGAGAGACCAGGACTGGTTCCAGCCCCTGAATCGCCACCCTCTTTTAAAATAAGTTCTGTTGTTGGTTGCTTGAGTGGTACAATGCATGGCAATAATCTTTACTGAGCCAATCGGGTCTTGTAAATATATACAGATGGAATCCGTGATACCATAATGAGCAATAGAAAACAACACTGCTTATCACGTACTGAAAGTTGGATTCAACTTTTTGATCTCTCCAGAGAGAGGAAAGTTGAAGAAGGAAGAAAGTTCAGCTTGAATGAAGTGAAACGAAATATAAATTCTGGGTGTTTTTTTTTTTTCTTTGTACATTAGAACTAGTGAGGATAACGTCCTCGTACCACAGCCTTACTGTCCTCACTGATGAGGATAACGTCCTCGTACCACAGCCTAACTGTCCTCACTGATGCTCCGTTGGATGAGAGGTTTGTAACCTTACTGTCCTCACTGATATTCCGTTGGATAAGAGGTTGGTAATTTGGGACTAGAAACAATCCGTAAATTTACTTGCACCGCGAAACCCAGATGACCAGGTTACGTTCATTATCCAGTTGAGGGATATTCATCGCTGTGTTAACATGGTCACTGCATTCTGGTAACTGGGCAACCCTAAATTGCAGAATTGACTTGCATGCTGAATCCAACCACACCATTGGATGATGGGTGATCGATCAACAGTTCTTGATTTGTTGAGCATGTTTACAAAACAAAGCCTGGATATATCTTTTTAGGTCCTCAACAAGGTTTCTTCCTGTAGCCTACCACGAGACATCGGGCTCCTCTGACCAGTAGAGCTGCTTCAGTGGAATGTGCTGTCCCTTATTTTGTTGAGGAGCTTAGCAAATACCAGACGGCCTTGCCTTTTTATTCCTGAAGTTTTCGTAAATTGGACACAATATTATTAATATACGACAATATAAATACTTTAAATTGTTCTATCATATTGAGTTAAAGGTAATTTTACTGTATTATTTTAAAGATAATTTGAATTAGGTTGAGGGTTGGACGCCACAGTTGTCCTCCTCCTGAGAATACACACTAACCCCTTTTAAAATTGTCATTGTGATTCTAATTCTACCTCTTCCTTGAATCTACCCATTCTATCTAAGAGGGTCGCACAGTGGTCGGCATCATGATATCATCAAATAATAATCATAATCAATCATAATGCCTGCTGCTATGCAGTAATTTGACTCACTCAATAACCAATATTGCTATTGGGCAATGTGATGTTTGCCTAACTGCCTTTTTGTAGTTCTATTTCGACATCAAAATTAGCGGGTTTGTAATCTAGGTTGGTAATGTATTATCAAACGACTTCCCTTGCATTGTATTGTATTATGTCAAACAATATTTTTTGATTTAATCTAATGTCAAAGTGCAAAGAATGAATATGGAGCTGTTGCTCAATGCAAGGAATTTCGATATTTGAAGTCTAACACAGCGAAGGCAAACATATATTTACCATTCAATAGATATCCAATACATGAGAGCAGGAAAACTACTTTCTCACCCCTCATTGTGTCTTTAGGTTTGTCAGCAACACAAAAAAATACACCAATGCCAGACTTATTCCGTAACCCTTTGAAAATGTATGTATTGATGGAAGTGAGAAAGAATATGTAAAACATTCTTCCAATAATACTTAATAAAGAAATGGTAGGCTACTGCTGTAAATGTACCAATATCGATATTCTATAAGAAAATTTATATTTCTTTATATTGCAGGAATATCCACTTGCAGGAATGCCTTCATATAAATTAAAATGTTCGTCATATTTAGAAGTAAGAGGTTACTGAAGCGAGGACTGGCTCATGCCCAATCTCATAATCACTGTTGGAGAGGTGTTATCAGTTAACAATAGACCCAAGTGTTGTCATCCCTTGGGAATATTAATAAAGAATTTGTTAATCACCTCGCCCTTTAAGTGTGTATAGCCAAGACAATCAATATGGCACATGGTTCACATGGTCATTATACGTTACACTATTGTTACCAAGCTCATAGCATTCTTTTCCCGCCATACATTTATGTTTTTAATGAGAATTTGTAAGCCAGGTTGATGTCGGACAGTTATTTTCTTCCTTGTTTTTTTAATATATTTTTTTGTCTATTTTATGCTTTACTCATGAAAGATACAATGAAAGTTAGACAGGAAGGTATGGCAGGGGGAGAGAGGACATGAGGCACATGGCATCAGGCTGCAATCAAACCCTTGCCATAAGGACTGAGTGTCAAGCCTCCTCTACCGTTCAGCCATTGGGGCTCTTTCCGGCTAAACTTTTTCTGCCTCTTTGTAGTTTTCCATAGTCTGCTGAGACCAATGGTTCCAGTAACCCTTATTTGGGCAGACAAATTATGTTGAAAATGGGTGGTCTATGAAGGTAAACATCAGAAATTCTGAAGTATCCTAGAGGCTGGGAAATTGTGTAGTGCAGGTTCAAGTATTAATTAATCTCCTGTGGGGTTAATACAATGTTAAATTAGATGCCAGTATTTCTAACAAGTTTGAATGGTTTAGTGGAGCTTATGCCCCAGTGTGACCTACTCACAGACCCTGAGGGAGCTTGATTATTGAATTGAATACAGTGGATTAAGTGAAAATACATTAAACCTGCACTATGTTACCTTCTCCTGCAGCTACTTCATTGTCAGATGACAGTACTTTCATCGACAACGATATCGCTATAACTCTAACTACAACTCACGCCACTGAAAATAATAGCTAATGGGAAAACAGACATAATGCAGCTTTTATATATTTTACTGGGATGGTAGAATGATCCGTGTCCTTCAACAACTACGAAGTGAACAAGTTAACATGCTAGCCCTTGTGAAGCAGATCCATCTTGTGCTTCTGCTCCGGGCCTTCAGCTTTGTGCTGGACATTCTTTCCGGGGAGATTCTTTGCTGCTGTGGCCATGCATTGATCGGTCCTATGCCAAAAAAGTACCCCTTTCTCTGTTCCATTTGCTGTTGTTGGCAAATGTGTGTGTGACCTTTCCTGCTGGTGTGTGCAGTATTCTGGAGCCTCTACCACGGGATATCTTTCGTCCTCTGCTGCATGTGTCTCATCCTCTGTGTCAACCGTTGCATAGGTTCTTCTGGGAGGGGGGTACCTGTTGCTGGCGTACCGCCGGGCGGGGGGCACGCTGGGGTTGCTGGCCGGCATTACGTGCCTGGTCAGCTGTGTGTGTGTGTACAGTCAATACCCTCAAACCCAACGATTTATGTACAAATAGCTTTTTTTTTATATCATTAACTCATTATTATTATGATAACAACTAATTGCAGATGGAGGACAACGATGCATTATCATGTGAGAGCCCCCTCGCAATTGCAAATCAAACTCTGCCTCAAAACTATTGAGGCAGATTTGCATATGCAGAGTAAAAAAACACAACGGCTGTCTCTATTTTTAAAACTGTCAAGTCATCGTCATCCTCCTCCCATCAAAGCACATAATCTCTTTAAAGCAAGAGTTATTGACATCCACTGTCCCTCCCTCGCCCTTAGAGGCTGACACCGCTGCAGCCAAGGCCACAACCTAGCTCACTAGAGCTGGGGGAAGCGTTGGGCTCTGGACTGGATCACTAGAGCTGAAGCTGTGGGCTCTGGACTGGATCACTAGAGCTGAAGGTGTGGGCTCTGGACTGGATCACTAGAGCTGAAGCTGTGGGCTCTGGACTGGATCACGAGAGCTGAAGGTGTGGGCTCTGGACTGGATCACTAGAGCTGAAGGTGTGGGCTCTGGACTGGATCACTAGAGCTGAAGGTGTGGGCTCTGGACTGGATCACTAGAGCTTAAGGTGTGGGCTCTGGACTGGATCGCTAGAGCTGAAGGTGTGGGCTCTGGACTGGATCACTAGAGCTGAAGGTGTGGGCTCTGGACTGGATCACTAGAGCTGAAGGTGTGGGCTCTGGACTGGATCACTAGAGCTTAAGGTGTGGGCTCTGGACTGGATCGCTAGAGCTGAAGCTGTGGACTCTGGACTGGATCACTAGAGCTGAAGGTGTGGGCTCTGGACTGGATCACGAGAGCTGAAGGTGTGGGCTCTGGACTGGATCACTAGAGCTGAAGCTGTGGGCTCTGGACTGGATCACTAGAGCTGAAGGTGTGGGCTCTGGACTGGATCGCTAGAGCTGAAGCTGTGGGCTCTGGACTGGATCACTAGAGCTGAAGGTGTGGGCTCTGGACTGGATCACTAGAGCTGAAGGTGTGGGCTCTGGACTGGATCACTAGAGCTGGGGGAAGCTGTGGGCTCTGGACTGCAGGGTGAGCAAAGCTCCATAAATGATTCACTGTCATATTCTGCTCCAGAGATATAAAATAAAATACATTGGTTCACTGGCAGATGTATTTTTTTGGAAAATGTTGCTGATGCAGCAAACCTAAACATCAGAGGTGACAGCTGCTTGAAGAGTATCTGTCACTCTCTGGACGAGAGGAGATATTGTAATGACCGATTCATTATGTCACAATAACATTCTTATGTCGTACAATTTGGGCAATATATTACCAATGTCAGCTTTCTTTAATGATTTGGAAATGATGGGCCATTCACATTGCAGCGGGCAAGAGTATGTAATACAGGAGTACCATTTGGTACCATACCATTGTTCCACTTTACCATTTGATCATATTTTGTTCCTTTTATTTCTTCAATTCTTAATATAAATTTTCTATTTATTCTTTTGCTTTCTATACTCACCAAAATACCCGGAAATTCCTTGTATGTGCAAAATAAAGCAATAATGCTCTTTCTGGTCATTGATCCAGTTGCTTAAAATATTGAGCAGCCCTTTGCTGGACCAAATCACAACTGCACCAATATAGAGCACAGCACCAATGTTTCCCTTTAATCAAAAGTTCAACATTAGGCCTTATCATAACTGACCTTGATCAAACAGCAGGAAGTCCCGCCTGGCCACACGAAAACAAAATGTCATATGTTGCTCATTTAGCACCCAGAGATTTACAAATTATTAGGTTGATACAACATTGTTGGAAAAGTTCCAACAATGTTTAGATTGAGGTAGATAGTGTATGGTTGGAACTGTTTTTACAACATGAAATCTTACTCCCTTTAGACATTTCTAAATAGCAAGGCCTGCACACCTATATATTATATATGCATAATTCCTTTCTCTTTCTTTTGCTAAAATCAATCTTTTGTTCTCTACAAAAAGCCTCCTCTAATTCATTATTATGTGAATGGCCCATAAGGCCTAGACACGTTTGCAGCTTTGGTTGGACAGTGACATTCTATTCGATTTGAATCTGCTCTAATCACATCTTGGCCTTTTTGCAATATGACTGCAAATGTTAATAAAGCAAGTTCACAAGTAATGCATAAATAATAACATAATTTATAGATGAATATGCTGTCATGGTCTTTCACTTCTTCAAAGTGGATAATCTTTAATCGGCTAAGGAATACAGTCTGCAAACCGACCAAAGAAATGTTTCAGGGATTTACACCCATGCAAGCATCACACCGGGGTGAAACATGTCAGTGAGTGTACACCCATACAAGCATCTCGCCGGGGTGTAACAGGGATTCTGCTCTCCTTAGAAGATATATATGTGTGTTAACAGGTTTATCTATCCTTAAATAGGTTATCTAACACTAGAGCCATCCAATACCATAGCCATGCTAGATTACAACATCATAGGAGCCATCTGAGAGATAAGCTATGACAGTAAGACTCTTACCTAAGGCCGTACAGCACAGTTCCATCTGGATGCAGTCGTATCATGCGGTTCTTGACTGTCACCCCGTGGACGAAGGACTTTTTGTCATTGATGAAGTAGGTGTCTGGCACCCACAGTTGATCTGCCACCCTGTTGTCCAGGGTCAGGTTGAGTGGGATCCCAGTGTAAGAGAGACGTTTGTCCCTCCACGACTGCTGGAAGTACATGGTGATGGTGTAGTCCTGAAGGGAGGTAGAGCAGGTGTAAGAAAAGCGGTTGCGTAGTAAATGTCAGCCACCAACTGAGTACTAAGTAGCCTGAAATCAGTCTAAAATGTGTAACCCAAAGATGTTTAACCTCTTAATCTTCCATTACCAGCATTTGAATGGTGTTAATTTAAAGTCTACTTAAAGTTGTCCCACAAATGCCCTTTAAAACATACAGGAAATTCTATCTTTAGGTAAAATGCCCGACATGAAATGAACAGTATCTGATGCTTTGGGGACCAGCCTGTTCACATGACCACCAGAGCTGATGTCTCCAACCTTCTCTGACCTACAGTCCACATCCTTACAAAACCATTTGCTATGACCTCCACACCCCAACGAAAGCAACTGCAGACGGGATACCCGGCTCAATCTGCCCTACGTCATGATGGTTAAACTTGAGTGTTTCATAGGGTTTTAATCATCATATCTATGTTTAGGTCAGTTTAATGGCTTTTGTTTTGGTCATTTTAGATATTATCTTATTTTTTTCATTTTGATTCATTTTAGATTTGTTCATTCAGTTTTACTTTTGTTTTGGTCATTCCGATTTATTTGATTTGGGACGTTTAGATTAACGTTTTTTTTACGTTGAAATTTACTTATGTTTTGGAGGTTTAGGGGGATGGTACTTGGGTCGGGGAAACCTCTGGCCTTTTCTTCTTTTTGGTCAGGTCTTCCTATCGTAATAATTATGATCCCTATATCTTAAGTTACATGACTAATAGTCCATCATTGCTACAATTACATTCACATCACTAAAGTAAGTTATCGCTTCAGATTGTATGTGTGGTTGTGGTAGGGGTGGTTGAGTGATAGCATATCTGCAAGAGTCACTACGTGCTTAATAATTGTGTGCTGCTAACTTTGCCAGGGCTCACTTGTAAAAGAGATATATATCTCAATTAGATTTCTCCCTGGTTAAATAAAGGTTAAATAAAATAAAATAGACAAGGAACTATCTCACCTTGGTCGCGTCTAGGTAGCATTCATTGTAATGGTGTACGTTAAGTCTTGAAATTAGTTCTACAATTAGTTATTTAACAGCAGTAGGCTAGATGTAAGCAGTTGGTTTGTGATGGTGGTCAGGAAGGCTATGGAACCGGGAATATGTAACTTTTCTTCTGATTCTATTTAGTACCTCCAAAAGATAAAACGTGTCTATCCACGAGTAAATCCTTCCCGAGACCATGTCTCATAGAGACATTGGCCTCTAGGAGACATGGGGCGGCTTTGTGGCCCTGGTTCGTTTCCTGCTCTATCGGTCTAAACTGTGTTGCAGAGCTGCAGTTTAACATTCCACTCACAGCACTCTTGGTTTTTCAGCATTAGTTGCACTTTGCAAAGATGCCTATGCAGGCACTTTAAAAACATGCTGGGGGGGATATAAACTTTCCCTTAAAAAAAGATTTTGCTTTCTGTGAGGTAATATACAATGATCAAATAAACGCCAAGCACAACAATATCGAAACATTCATTCTTGTACATTGTACATGATTGACTCCATGTTTACGAGTCTGTGTTCAAAGAAGAAGAGATTCAAGGACAATCAGAATTGTGAATGCATTCACAATAAGGGCATTTTTTTGTTAATCACCTTTTGAAACTAGTCATGATTATTATTAAAAGGCAGCCGGTATAAAAAATAATACAACTTCAAACCACCGATCCGGGTATTGACAGTAATCCTTCTAGAATTGATTCCAGCATTTTTCTTTTGTATCAGACTCTGGTTCCACTGACGGGGGTTACATTCACTGGAGATGACATGAGTTGGAATAAGAAACTGCTGTCTCATAAGACAGCAGTTTCTTATAACAGACGTTAAGGGGACAAAGAAAGAAGTGTGTCTTTGTGTGCACCTATCAGTGTGTCTGGGTGTGTGTGTATGTGTGTGTATTTGTGTGTGTGTGTGTGTGTGTGTGTGTGTGTGTGTGTGTGTGTGTGTGTGTGTGTGTGTGTGTGTGTGTGTGTGTGTGTGTGCTTGTGTGTGCGTGTGCGTGTGTGTGTGTGTGTGTGTGAGTGTGTGTGGATGTGCGTGTGTGTGTGTGTGTGTGTGTGTGTGTGTGTGTGTGTGTGTGTGTGTGTGTGTGTGTGTGTGTGTGTGTGTGTGTGTGTGAGTGTGTGTGTGTTCAGCCTCCGAGGGGATGAATGCTTTCTTTGGAGCCTATTATTAGAAGCAGCTGTTCCTCTCTACGCCCACTTTGCCATCATCACTCTGCCACCTCAGGATTTCCACAGCAAAAAATGATGTGCTGAACGTGAGAAGAATACTGTTCTGCTTATGAGCTGCGCTAATGCATGAGGAGGGAGAGGCAGAGAGAGAGCGAGGAAGAGAGAGAGGGAGAGAGACAGCAGTACTGCACCAAAATGCACTGCATTCAATATGCGGACATGAGGAGAAAACCAAAGGATGGCAATGCCCTTGGCATTTATCTCTGTTCCCTCAAATGTCCCCATTGTTGTACGCTCTCTATTCTCTCTGTTTCTCTTACTCATGACCGTATTTTTCGCTCCATCTCAATTTCTCCCTTTCCGACTCTCTCCATATTTCACTGCAGCAAAGGGAGCCGGCGTGACAAACGTGGGCACTGTGAGCGTCAGAGCGATACGAGCCGTACTGCAGTGGGGCGCTGCTTGACCTAATTCCCCCCCAACCATTCGTAGGCATCATTACGGATGTGCAGTACTTGAAGACATCAGAGGGAAACTCTTCTGCGACCCACGTTTGATCCGCGGCATTTAGTTTGGTCAATTTGATAACGCTAACTATGTACAAGGTCTTAATAAACGATCAGTTAATGAATATGATTGAAGAGCAATGGAGATGGTAATTGAATTTAAAAATAGTTGTAAATGATCAATTAAGCAGTCCTTATACAAGTCTTTATATTATGGGGGGTCTGACCTACTTCTGAGACTTGAAGTCAATTGTTTTTCACCTCTTGAGGGTTCACTAGCCTCAGTCGTGGTTTTTAGAGGCTGTGACCCTTTTTCGCCTTTGTCAAAGAAGCCACACATTCCATCTGAGATTAGGTAAATATTACCAAAAAAAGCAGCTATAACAAAAATTAATTAAATTAAATTAGGAAAAACGTATAATTGTTAATGGTTTAACACCTATAATGCATTCTTAGGGCCTGTACAACAAAAGTATAATTATTTTGTTATTTTTTACAGGGTCAAAGTCGTAGCTATGTAAACTAAAATGCGTACATTTCAGGAAATGCAACAAGTGTGAGACTGGTTTACTGTAATCAAATATTAGATGCTGAAGTACCCAACAGTACAATAGTATCCCAACACAGTGATATTTTTGTCATGAAAAATGTATGTTGCATAAATAGCAGTGATAGGAATGGTATTTCAGTGTATGTGGCGTACACTTGGCGTAAACTACGTAACCAGACATTGTGGATGAGTAGCCATGTCTGTTGTCCCTGCTCGCCAGAGTAAAAAACAACTAACGTTTCAGCAGAATGTATCGAACCTGTACATTGAACCTGTACTGTTTTGTGGCATAAAAAAAGCTTGCAACGCTATATGCGTCGATGTAGAAAGTCTATTGCGCTGGGTGCAAGATAGGGCCCTACACTGGAAAAAGCCTTCTGTTGAACCAATTAAAAAAAACATGGGTAATGGTTCACATCTATATTACATAACTTGAGCCAATGACAAATATATAGCTTGCCTCAAACAATATTTCCTATGTTCACAAAAAACAAAATAATACAACTTGGCACCAAGTATAATTCTATTCTTTGAATGAAGTTAATACATTTAAATCGTATGTTAAATCCTAAACAAAAAACTATTGATTCACTCCAACAATTGTTTCTCATTTAAGAAATATCTATCAGAAATAATTTGTTTTATCCAATCAAAAAGATTACAATTTAATCAAACAATTGTTTCTCATTTAAACATGAACATTTTTAAACATAACATATTTTTGTATACATCATCATCATCTCCTGCTCGGCTCTCGCCGCTTCATGGCCTTGGGGCGCTTCTGTCTGGATTCGACATCACATCGCGACATCAGTCAGGGTTAGGTGCTTTGTCAAAGACACCTCGATACTCTGCTTGGTGAAGCCGGGGATCGAACCAACATGCTTCAGGTTACCAGCCAACCCGCTCTACCACCTGACCTACTCCAGACCTCCCTCCAGACACAGACAGACTGTCCTAGCTCACAGAACCAGTGAGTCATCGTCACTCTGGTCAAGGCTAGTGCTTTCACCTCAAAAAGTCGCCAAAAGTCACCAATAGCAGCTGAAAAATAAGCTAGATTTGTCGCTTGTCGCTGTTTTGAAAAAAAGTCGCCAAAGGGGTCTGAAAAGTAGCTAAATATAGCGACAAAATCGCTAAGTTGGCAACACTGCGGTTTGGTCCAGTAGTCGTAAGCGTCTTTGTATTTAATGCGCATGCGCAGGCTTGTACGTAATCTTGAAATTGTACATTTGCCTGAACAAATATTTCTAAATTGAGCTCCTAATCAAATATAACAGTGTTTTAGGAAGAAAACAATTTTTATACATAACCTTAAAATTTTACATTTGTCAAAATGGATATTTCTTAATTGAGCTCCTAATTAAAAATATCTATATTTCACAGTATTTTGAAATAAAAAAAAGTTATTTTAAAAATAAAACAAAAAATGTTTATTTGAATTGAATTACAAAATAATAATCAGATGAAGTACGGCTTAAAACCCTTTTTCCAGTGTATATACGATTTGTTAGCGATTGTTTGTTGTGATTTTCCCCACGTCAAACAAATAAATACAAATCATGGAGCTGAATTGGACTGTGCATACATGCTGCAATTTGCGAAACTGATACACATTTTAATCACACAAAAGTTGTTTTTTACGGCTTTAGCCTTTGAATAAATCAGTTTAACCAATCACAATAGGGTATGCTTGGCCAAGTCACCATGGACAACAATTCTTATTTTAATGGAATTATACACTATAATAATAATAATAATAATACATTTTATTTAGGGGCGCCTTTCAAGACACCCAAGGTCACCTTACAGAGCATATAGCAAGACAGAATAACACTCAAAAGAAAGGGGGGGACCTCACTAACCACCACCAATATGTAGCACCCACTTGGGTGGGTGCTACATATTGGTAATACTATACACTATACACTATATAATACTATACACTATTATATTCAAATTCGGCCGGTGAAGTCCGTTCCACTAGATGCCACTAAATTCTACACACTGCACCTTAAAGCTAGTATTCCTGAGAACAAAATATAGCACACTGCAATTTGAAAAATAGCAGCAATCTTCTTTTAACTTTTAGAAACACAGTAAACAACATTTTATTTCCAAAAAAACGCAATGTACTTTACTGTATTTCATTTTATTTAGTTTTCCCACCAATAAAATTACTGATAGATGTTTTATGTTTAAAATGTTCAAAGCGCATTGCACTTATTCTTTGTGTTTAGGGTTTAGATCACCAGAGTGTGTATTAAGGCTTGTGGGCGAGGGGCTCCGAGCTATTTTATGGTGACAAGGAGTCGCCTTCTCTCAGTTTTAAGAGGGGTGCAGCTGCTGCTTGTGCTCACTACACTGGAAAAAGGGTTTTAAGCCGTACTTCATCTGATTATTATTTTGTAATTCAATTCAAATAAACATTTTTTGTTTTATTTTTAAAATAACTTTTTTTTATTTCAAAATACTGTGAAATATAGATATTTTTAATTAGGAGCTCAATTAAGAAATATCCATTTTGACAAATGTAAAATTTTAAGGTTGTGTATTCAACTGATTAATAATTTTGTCATTCAATCCAAATATTTTTTTTTTGTTTTCTTCCTAAAACACTGTTATATTTGATTAGGAGCTCAATTTAGAAATATTTGTTCAGACAAATGTACAATTTCAAGGTTACATACAAGCCTGCGCATGCGCATTAAATACAAAGACGCTTACGACTACTGGACCAAACCGCAGTGTTGCCAACTTAGCGATTTTGTCGCTATATTTAGCTACTTTTCAGACCCCTTTGGCGACTTTTTTTCAAAACAGCGACAAGCGACAAATCTAGCTTCTTTTTCAGCTGCTATTGGTGACTTTTGGCGACTTTTTGAGGTGAAAGCACTAGCCTTGACCAGAGTGACGATGACTCACTGGTTCTGTGAGCTAGGACAGTCTGTCTGTGTCTGGAGGGAGGTCTGGAGTAGGTCTAACTCTGCCATTTAGATTGTTAATATATATTGTATATTGTTGGCTGGTAACCTGAAGGTTGTTGGTTCGATCCCCGGCTTCACCAAGCAGAGTATCGAGGTGTCTTTGACAAAGCACCTAACCCTGACTGATGTCGCGATGTGATGTCGAATCCAGACAGAACCGCCCCAAGGCCATGAAGCGGCGAGAGCCGAGTGGGAAAAAATTATGATGATGATGATGTATACAAAAATATGTTATGTTTAAAAATGTTCATGTTTAAATGAGAAACAATTGTTTGATTTAATTGTAATCTTTTTGATTGGATAAAACAAATTATTTCTGATAGATATTTCTTAAATGAGAAACAATTGTTGGAGTGAATCAATATTTTTTTGTTTAGGATTTAACATACGATTTAAATGTATTAACTTCATTCAAAGAATAGAATTATACTTGGTGCCAAGTTGTATTATTTTGTTTTTATGAACATAGGAAATATTGTTTGAGGCAAGCTATATATTTGTCATTGGCTCAAGTTATGTAATATAGATGTGAACCATTACCCTTGTTTTTTTTAAAGGCACCCAGTGCAACTTTCGAGGCTTAAAAATGCACATTCAATTTCTAGTCTTTTTTACACGTAGTAAGTTTCAATAACTCCATACCATTACATACCGACATTCAAGCAGCAAAGATGAGACGTCGTTGTGTGGTGAGAACTGATAGAAAATCGATAACAACAACAATGCCGCCATTTTCTTTATTTTTTGTAACCTACAATAAATAAAGCAGGCTTCCAGTCAATGGAAAAATGGCTTCTCCCCACCGGCGATTGTTGTTGTTTACGATTTTCTATCAGTTCTCACCACACAGCGACATCTCATCTTTGCTCCTTGAATGTCGATATGTAATGGTATGGAGTTATTGAAACTTACTACGTGTAAAAAAGACTATAAATTGAATGTTTATTTTTCATTGAATGTTTACATAAAGTTGCACTGGGTGCCTTTAATTGGTTCAACAGAAGGCTTTTTCGAGTGTATCCTCTTCTGGAAGTGTCTTGACTGCAGGTGGAACGTGTCCACGATTCCTCCTGCACTCGGGAAACCGCAGACACAACCGCTCTGACGGGTTTTATTCAGTAATCAGGCTTTGACTTACTGGGTGTAGGGAGGAGTGGGAGCCAGTAGATGCTTACTGACCAGTAGAGTGGTGTCCGCCCTGACATGAGAGGAAGACATCTCATGTTTAGGCGGTTCTAGTGGCTTTTCAACTCATCCATCAGCTGCTTTTCACTACGCAGTCACTGCATGGCTTTAGGCTGATCCAGTTGCTAGTGGGATGCTCTCGGCTAGCGGTTTTGTGCTACACTGGAAAAAGCCTTCTGTTGAACCAATTAAAAAAAACAAGGGTAATGGTTCACATCTATATTACATAACTTGAGCCAATGACAAATATATAGCTTGCCTCAAACAATATTTCCTATGTTCATAAAAACAAAATAATACAACTTGGCACCAAGTATAATTCCATTCTTTGAATGAAGTTAATACATTTAAATCGTATGTTAAATCCTAAACAAAAAAATATTGATTCACTCCAACAATTGTTTCTCATTTAAGAAATATCTATCAGAAATAATTTGTTTTATCCAATCAAAAAGATTACAATTTAATCAAACAATTGTTTCTCATTTAAACATGAACATTTTTAAACATAACATATTTTTGTATACATCATCATCATCATCATTTTTTCCCGCTCGGCTCTCGCCGCTTCATGGCCTTGGGGGGCTTCTGTCTGGATTCGACATCACATCGCGACAACAGTCAGGGTTAGGTGCTTTGTCAAAGACACCTCGATACTCTGCTTGCTCACAGAACCAGTGAGTCATCGTCACTCTGGTCAAGGCTAGTGCTTTCACCTCAAAAAGTCGTCAAAAGTCATCAATAGCAGCTGAAAAAGAACCTACACTGGAAAAAGGGTTTTATGCCGCACTTCATCTGATTATTATTTTGTAATTCAATTCAAATAAACATTTTTTGTTTTATTTTTAAAATAACTTTTTTTTATTTCAAAATACTGTGAAATATAGATATTTTTAGTTAGGAGTTCAATTAAGAAATATCTATTTTGACAAATGTAAAATGTCAAGGTTACGTACAAGCCTGCGCATGCGCATTAAATACAAAGACGCTGTGATGGAAAATCTACATGTTGTATTGTTTTGGTCTATATGAATTTAAGTTTTGTTGCTATTCTGTGTAATTTTATATAGTGTCTGCCTTCTGGGCTCCTTTTGGGTCATTTAAAGTGTGAATGTTCGAGAGTCGTGTGAAGCATTTTATTGCCTGCCCTTTCCTATGTTTCTTGTCATGTAAATCACCCTCCATGCAATCCTTCGATGTGTGGGCCTGTTTTCTCGACCCCCTGGCTAGCGCCAACCAAGCCAGGGGTTTAGATGACACGGCCGCTACCCCCTCCAATGGCATTCCCCACAGCTGCAGTTGTAAAGATAACCATCTGGTACACAAAGGCTTTTGGTATTGGGGGACCACCCCCTAATAAATCCAAACGAATAAGAACTCATTGATTGGAAGACACAGTGGACTTGTCTGAGCGTACCTTCAGAGAATGAAGTAACACGCAAAGAGAAGCTCCCATCTGGGGCCCCAGATTATTGTAATGTATGCCTGTTATGTTGTTTGTTGATGCATGTTGTGATGTATCTTTGTTCGTACTTTTAATACAAATATATATAACCACTAATTGTCAACAGTATTGTGTGCTTTTTGCATCTAAATATCTCATCTGCTTAGACGCAATATCTGATACAGAAATTGCCACGACAGTTTGGGGGCTCGTCCGGGATATCTAACCTGAAGATTCTATGAAATATCAGCTTCCAATACAGGTCTGAGGATTCGTTCTCAGTCCCAAAGCTCTGCTTCGCCTCCAAGTGGTAACCAACCAGAGGTCGAGGAAAGGGTGCCTGTGGGGATAAACTAGTGGTTCTTCAGTACGATATCCAAAGGAAAAAAGAATTCGAGCAGGTGAGATCACAATACTGTTAAAGCTTCAAAATAAAATCCGTTACAGAAACGGTATATAAATGTTTCGGTAAACGTAAACTTATATCTGAACTTAGGCCTCGTTCAAAGAAACTCTGTTATAGGAACATGCGGTAGCTCCGTTTCGCTTCCGTCAATATATATATAGCTATATAGGTAACAGAAAGGGCAGCTAGGGTCTGTCAGTGACGGTAAAGGGAAACCCGTTGAAGCGCGGTTGGTGTTATATATATATATAAATAATAATAATAGGTATTCATTAATAAATATATGTATATGTGTGTAGTAACAAGGAGGTGTCGGCGATATTAGATAATTTGTTAAATAATAACTAGTGTAAAAGGATAAATAATAACTAGTGTAAAAGGATCTAAAATATGGGGAACAAATCTGGGAAAACTGAGATAACGGGACCTGCGAAGGTGATGTTGGAGAAGCATGGTGAATCGGCTCTGGAGGGTTTAAAATATTGGTGCAAAGTGGGTTTTCCTGAAATGGGGAGTTTTAGCTTAAAACGATTACAGGAGTTAGAGAAACGATTGTTGGAGTCAGAAATGAAAAAGAAAAGTTCCAAACTATGTTGGTGTGCATTTTATTTGTGGGAAAGAGAGGGCCAAGATAGAAAAAAAAATCAGCCAGGGACAGAGAGCGTAGAGAGTGTAGGGATTTTTAATCTCAATGTCACCCGAGATATAGACCCGAACCTGGACTGCACCGGCGGACCGCGTGCGAATCCCCCTTCTCCTCCCCCGTATGACAACGCCCATGAAGCCGCCTCATCGGACAATCTCTACCCTGACCCCGAAGAAGAGGAGAAAGCCCCCGCTCGCAGCACGAGAGAAGATAGGCCTGCAACTTGTAGCCAGAGGAAAGCTCCACAGCTCCACTTGAGGAACCAGGGAATGGCGTTCTCCCCAACTCCTCAACATGGGGACGTGATGGATGGACAATTCCCCATGATCGAAGTACTGAACCCCCAGGATGGCAGTCCAGCATAGGTTTTCCGTGCATGGAGACCCAGTGACATTAAGGACATAGCGGAATGGCTCCCAGACCCATCTGCAGTGGGAGGGGCTGCCTTCGCCACAGCCCTTCAAGAGTTGGTCCAACAACACAAGGCCTCCATCAGCAAAGTTCGCCAACTCTGTACGTACAGCCAAGGCGACATGCCCGGGAGGGACGAAGCCAAGAAGCTCCAGCTCACCCGACTGGAGGCCCTGGAGAATCCTAAGCCCACCCGTCGCACTCGCAACAGAAACCAAAGAGGCGACCGGCCGAAAGAAAAGAGAAAGGAGAACGCCGGACGATGGAACTGTCATTGTTGTGGAGCCAAGGATCATTGGGTCAAAGACTGTCCGAAAGAAAAGAGAAAGGAGAACGCCGGACGATGGAACTGTCATAATTGTGGAGCCGAGGATCATTGGATCAAAGACTGTCCCAAGAAAAAAGAATCGACAAAGACAATGGAAGGGCCGGCCGGCAGTTCGCACCTTCCTGTGAAGTGACTGTGAATCATCCAAGAGGCGGAGGTGGAAGGGGGCATTCGCATTGACGGGACGCAGGAGCAGACCAGGTCCAAGGAGGAGGTATGAGCACCATAACACAACGCACACAAGCACCACATCCAAATTATTGTTGTATGGTTCACCAGCCTTAAGCGAGCTAATCAGCTAAATTTAATATTAGATATGGTTATTTTAAACAAAGGGCTATTGTAGACAGTGGATACTCGATTTTTACAATCTATCACAACCAATTTAATGGTCAACCATATCACACAGCCATGACATGACCCCAACTGACCCAGACTAACCCCGACTGACCCCCACTGACAACAGAAGTGTATTGCCTAATATAGAAAATGCAGATTTTTATATTATGATATTTTGTTAATGTTTTATGGCCAAATGGCAACAAGGTGAATTAATGAACGTATGAGAGAGATTGGAAGAAGTATGTGTTATGGAAGGAGAAGAGATAGATAAGAACGTAAGGCAAGACAAGATAAGGAAAGGGGTGGGGAGAGAGATAACCCATCTGCATCGAGTTTTGTTCAAATAGATCCGGACCTGGACAACGCTCCTCCCCCTCCTGCTTTCAGCCCGACCAGTGGCCCAATACAGTGCAAATACCCCACGTCACGACTCCTCTTCATCAGACTTTATGAAGTTACAGACCATGGGAGGCCCACCTGAAGAGCTACGGAACGGTCTGCTGGACGACACAAGGAGACAGTCCAGCAGGACCAACAGCACCAGAGTGGTGGCCTCCATGGTGCCTGTGTAGCCACATTGAAGTGGCCTGAACAAAGAGACAAAGGAGGGTCTCAGAGACGGGAGAGACGTGGGGACAGGCACTTCAAAGGACAGCCCGGGATGCGGATGAGAGGCAGGAAGCAGAGAGAGAGGTGGAGGCGTGTCCAGGCGGAGGGAGAGAAGAGCAGTGTACGGAAAGTATCACACTAGACACAGCATTACTGTCTATATGAGTGTGTGATAGTTTCTAAGAAGTATATCTGAAAGGTTTGAAAGTTATTAGGAAAAGTAGTTTGAAGGATCAAAGACAAGTAGAAAAGTTGAAAGTTAAAGAAATGTTTTTTTCAGAATTAAAGTAGAAGGTTTTTGGTGCGCTCGCAACAGAAAGCCATGCTTACAGGCCTGGGCTTTCCCTTATTATGGTAAATTGACGCATGGGAAAGTCCATGCGTCAAGAGGGGGGATGGGGAGCCCACAACAACAACCTTGAACAACAACCTTGGGTATACTAAAGCAAACCCAAGGAAATAATTACTAAAAAAAAATAATTATTAAACAAACCCCATGTAGGTCCCCCAGAGACATCATGAAGGACAATGGGAAAGAGAAGAGGAATACCGTTTAAATGTTGGGTTATACTGTGTAATATTAATACTGACTGGATTGACAATTAATGTTTAGAGTAGTAAACATTAAGTGCTTGCCAACTACTCATGTGTTTGTATCACGGAAGCAGCATTAAGGACACATCAAATAAGAATATTTTTTGTTTAGAAATGTTTTTAAAAGGTAGCCTTGTTTCTTTGTTTTGGTTTTCTTTTCTGTTTTTATTTTTATGACTTTTGAATATATGGAAACAGATGACTTGATTGTGATGTTAGGTGATTTTATGCTACCTTCTGTAAAAGCGAACGGTGGTATAAATAGTCTGAACAACCTCCTATAAAAGCGGAGAAGTGCTGATGGTCGGACATGATAGATTTTTGAATTTGTGATTATAAAATAATCAAAGGGGGGATTGTGATGGAAAATCTACATGTTGTATTGTTTTGGTCTATATGAATTTAAGTTTTGTTGCTATTCTGTGTAATTTTATATAGTGTCTGCCTTCTGGGCTCCTTTTGGGTCATTTAAAGTGTGAATGTTCGAGAGTCGTGTGAAGCATTTTATTGCCTGCCCTTTCCTATGTTTCTTGTCATGTAAATCACCCTCCATGCAATCCTTCGATGTGTGGGCCTGTTTTCTCGACCCCCTGGCTAGCGCCAACCAAGCCAGGGGTTTAGATGACACGGCCGCTACCCCCTCCAATGGCATTCCCCACAGCTGCAGTTGTAAAGATAACCATCTGGTACACAAAGGCTTTTGGTATTGGGGGACCACCCCCTAATAAACCCAAACGAATAAGAACTCATTGATTGGAAGACACAGTGGACTTGTCTGAGCGTACCTTCAGAGAATGAAGTAACACGCAAAGAGAAGCTCCCATCTGGGGCCCCAGATTATTGTAATGTATGCCTGTTATGTTGTTTGTTGATGCATGTTGTGATGTATCTTTGTTCGTACTTTTAATACAAATATATATAACCACTAATTGTCAACAGTATTGTGTGCTTTTTGCATCTAAATATCTCATCTGCTTAGACGCAATATCTGATACAGAAATTGCCACGACAACGCTTACGACTACTGGACCAAACCGCAGTGTTGCCAACTTGGCGATTTTGTCGCTATATTTAGCTACTTTTCAGACCCCTTTGACGACTTTTTTTCAAAACAGCGACAAGCGACAAATCTAGCTTATTTTTCAGCTGCTATTGGTGACTTTTGGCGACTTTTTGAGGTGAAAGCACTAGCCTTGACCAGAGTGACATTGACTCACTGGCGGCAGTAGCTCAGGTGGTAGAGCGGGTTGGCTGGTAATCTGAAGGTTGTTGGTTCAATCCCCGGCTTCACCAAGCAGTGTATCGAGGTGTCTTTGGCAAAGCACCTAACCCTGGCTGATGTCGCGATGTGATGTTGAATCCAGACAGAAGCGCCTCAAGGCCATGAAGCGGCGAGAGCTGAGCGGGAAAAAATGATGATGATGTATACAATAATGAGAAACAATTGTTTGATTAAATTGTAATCTTTTTGATTGGATAAACCAATCAAAAATTATTTCTGATAGATATTTCTGATAGATATGGGGAAATGTGACGAGGAGTTGGTTACTATGGAGACCGGCTTACCATAACATAATACTTTGAGCATGCAAATAAAACAGCCCCCAACCATTCTTTCTCAATTTGTGCAGAACGGGTTTGGGTTTGGTTAGGGTTGTTAATACATGGAGATATGCTGCTGTGTTTTGGTGGTACTACTTACAATACACTATGTCCTTGCATGTGAGCGTAAGTTTGAGATAAACTTCCTATGATAATTGACCATATGAAGAGATTGTCAACTTCTGGGACTTCTTTCTCCTCTAGGAAAGGCATCTCGCTGATTCCCTTGATCTTGGATTAATCTGCTTTGAGGCCTTCGCTGGTGGGTTGATGAGCAACAAAGTTGAACTGATTCAGCCGGATCTTCAGCTTGAGGGGGATGTGTCTCAGGAACCTCCGCTTGAGGGGGATGTGTCTCAGACTTTCCAGACAGGGACAATTTAGCACTACCTTTAAGTTCATATCAGCACAGGGGAATATGGCAAATATCTGCTCGACTGAACTCTGGAATACCTCCATGGAGAAATTAATTCCAAAGGGCAACCTGAGAAATCTGTACTGTCGGAACAGTGTGACAGAGATGAGTTATCATTTATGGTTTAGGGAGACATGCCAAAAGGAGCTCATGTGTCCAGAACTTAGAAGACTGTGGCGTTTGATATTTATGATGCGACCTCTCCGCCAGTAGCATAGGGTTGTGTGAGCGTCCCCGGGGTCAATGCATATGTCTTTAGGTTGCTCCATGTTGATTGCTACCATGGATGACATCCACTCCAATAGCTTGGAGTCAAGAATGATTCTATCTCTCTCATCCTGTCGAGCTCTGCTTTTACTCTGTACTGCATGGCTATCGGGTTACCACATTTGTCTCTTACTACAGGTAAGCACCAGATATTGGACATCAAACAATTATCCCAGAGTAAGATGGAGCCATTATCCTACATTGAAATGTTGTTGTTTATAAAACTCATGGGCAGTTGTTTCCAAATATGTTAATACTAATTCATTTATAATTGTAATCTTTTTGCCACACACTAAATACAATCAGCACCTTTTTCCATATAAATCTCTAGGCGTCGTTAGGCTACTTCGATGTTTGAATGAGAGAACAAGCAGCTCACTGAGTCACCCTGACTCCCTGCAGGCCATGTTCACCAAAACACTGTGAACACCATCAGTGGCTCTTTGTGGTCTGTTCTGTTTAGGTACACTCGTAGGTAGCTGCATTTCAAGGTAAGCAATTTGGTTATGACGGTATCCATAGACATTACACTTATAAAAACAAAACATACTGTAGTGTCTGGGGGAAACGCACAAAATCCTTTTTTGAAATGCTGACCGATGATTGTGACATGACCCAGAGAGTTGCGGCATGCTTGGAATATGCATAGGAGAAGGCGGTTTTAAAAAAGACTGGCAGCAAACGCTAATATTACTTTTGATGCAAAGCAAAATGCTAAAGCGCTTTTACATTTAGCCGTGGTGGATTGATTTCTTCCCCTTATATATATATATATACTCTTATATACAGTTTTCTTAAGTTATAATTTGATTTAAGGCACATATAAATATAATTTGACACCCTGTGTTTAGTCCTAAATGGCCCACTGGCATCTCTGGCGCCTCCCCCACCAGTCAAACATGGTATGAATACTATGAGATAATGAAAATAAATGACATATTGACTTATGAATACTATGAGATAATGAAAATAAATGATATATTTACTTATAAATACTATGAGATAATGGAAATAAATGACATATTTACTTATAAATACAATGAGATTATGAAAACGAAATGACATATTTACTTATAAATACTATGGAGATAATGAAAATAAATGACGTCTTGACTTTTTTTAAGTTTTGTAAAAAAAAAAAACACCCTCAGTGTACAAAACTCAAACTACAGACCCATCAGCAAAACAACCACCACGCGCAATGAGCCTTCTCACTATATCCCCACGTTGACACCCCTCTGCATGCTCTGTCTTACAGATGAGGAGTAAGCAAGACTGGGATAAGGAGATGTGATAGATGTGATGAAAGACAAAAGGTAGAGTCTCTTTTCTTTCATAGTTTTCGACAAGTCAGACCGCTGCAAAGACCAGACCAGTTGAAAGAAGCTGATCACATTAAACGTTAAGCCCCGAGCAACCATCGAACCAAGCCCTCATGTTCCACCCTCTGACACTGCCCGGCAGAGACAGGTCGGCCCAGGCATTCCGTCTCCATTCGATGGAATGCAATGATTATCCACATAATTGGATGGAAGTCCATTAACCTCATGCATAATGGCTCTGGAGTGGACCTGCTAACGTCCGGAAATCCAAGTTGTTAAAAGCCCCCTAAATTAAGCCATGGCTGGACTCAGATGAGCAACAAAATACTTGCTGCCATATCTTTATCCAGAAAATTCGAAATGGCTCTTAGATAACAAAACGTAGACCAATTGAATTAATCAAAAAAAGCTGCATGTTTAATTTTTTTTAACATTCAGCAAAAAGCTTTGGCCAGATGTGCAGCAAATGGTGGAGCAAATTAAGAAACTCGGTTCAAATTAATCTTGCAGTGTTCATATACAGTAGCTAGACTTCCCTCACTCATCTTTCATCACTTCCCTTTTGTACATTTCTAGAAACGTTATTGCTGCAGCACAGCTTATTTTAGGCAAAGTAAGGCAGGAAGATGTCACATTCACACTCTCTCTCTCTCTCTCTATATATATATATATATACATATATATATATATATATATATATATATTTATACAAATATACATATATATCCATACATATAGATTTAGATATACATTTACAGTATATGTAGAACAGACATGTTATATTTTGCAATCGTGGGCGGATTGGGCAACATTGCTGTGCATTTGAGGACGTTTTTTTATTCAAACTATCTGCACTACTTGTCAAATCTCATCTCTTTGTGCATTGCTGGTGCATAACAATAGACACATAAACAGAACATTTCAGTCAAACTTGTGTTGATCTTTAAGACATCTTTGCAGTTTGGTACAATTACTGTTAGTACAATTGTCTATTAGAAAACAGCTGCCAGTGCTGGTCAGATCAATGCTGTAGTGCATATACAACATCTATATCCACTGAGAACTGTTACCACAGTTCATAATAATCCGGGGGGAGCTGGAGAACAACGGCCTTGGCCGCTGCCCTCCTTCATGCCTCACATTGCATCAATCGTCTCACCTTCTCCCAACTTTCCTTCTGACAGCAGATCTTGTCTAGTGTCTAAGACTGTACATGTCTTACAATGATCTGAAATCTCCCTGTAAACTTCTCCCCAACTGACAAGACCACAATCACAAGCATACATGCATGATCACCCCACAACTCTGTATCAATATGCAATGAAGAGACTGGATACTGTCTCCGTTTTCATCTGAGCAGGTAGAAGGTCATTACCTTCCATTGAAACCACAATGAAAAAAGGATGCTGGCAAAAAGATGTGCAAAATGACTAGACATGTGTGAACCTTTCACTATTTGCCTAAAATAATGAATGTTTTTTACTTATAACTGCAGCAAACATCGCGACAAATCATACTTATAAACAACGTGAGCGATTGTATCTAGTCATAACATTTCCGTAACAAGTAGGAGACATATTATCTTAAACTCTCTATCCAACAATATTCAAGTGTAACATAAAATGCACAAATAAACAATCTTATCCAAGTCCAGCAGAACACAATAACACACCTAAGCGGCTGCCTTCTGTAATGAACTACTTGGTTATAAAGCACACATATGAAATTCGATAAGGAATAATGAACCCACTTTGTCGACATATATAATGCTTCCTGCTCATACAAGTCTACCCAGTGACAGTCCAATGCATATACCAATAAGAATTGTACACACTACCTCATACACCTAGGTAGCACACTTGCTTTGTCATAGAAAGGGGAAATATTTTAGATGGGTCTGTGTTTACCGAAGATAACCTGTACAGCTTTGCCAGGCCAGTTAGCATGTTCAGATAATTGAGCACCCTAGGTTTACTTCAAATATCACGTGTGTGTGTGTGTGTGTGTGTGCGTGTGTGTGTGTGTGTGTGCGTGCGTGCGTGCGTGCGTGCGTGCGTGCGTGCGTGCGTGCGTGCGTGCGTGCGTGCGTGCGTGCGTGCGTGTGCGCGCGTGTTTGTGTGTGTATGTGTGCGTGTGAGACTGAGTTTGAATGCTCTTTCAGTGGTCAAAGAAACTAGGGTGATAGTGAAGTAGCTAGCTATTTCAGTCTCAACATGGATCCTATCACCCTTTGACATAGCTTGCCATGCAATTGTGTGTGTGTGTGTGTGTGTGTGTGTGTGTGTGTGTGTGTGTGTGTGTGTGTGTGTGTGTGTGTGTGTGTGTGTGTGTGTGTGTGTGTGTGTGTGTGTGTGTGTGTGTGTGTGGACAGAATAGCTGAGAAGTCATTTTTGACGAAAGATCTCTTTCCCTGTCTCTCCCTCGTTCTGCGTCTCTCTCAGGCTTGTGTAAGCCTACTGGATGCATAAGTACTGCTTTGACACATTGCGTTTTGGTCTATGGTGTTAGAAGGTGGGTGAATATGTGTTTCAGAGGACACAATGCACCAAGCATATATCTCCAGGCAGGTCTGTGAGTGTTGTGAGCGGTGATAAGACGTGTGTGTTTCTAATGTCCTCCAAGGACGCTGATCACACATGTTCCACTCAGATCATTGCGGTCACTCACCATGTTGACTTCTGACACCATGTCAATGCTGGCGATGTCTATACTCATACCGACGTCCACCGGAGCACCTTGGGAATAGGACGAGAGTGGATTCAGTTGCTGCACTAAGATGATCATCATGATCATCATCATGATGATCATGATCATTTTCCGTGTTGTCCATTTTGCCGAAACGCGTTACCTCCAAAGTCAGGCCTTAGACGAATGTCATAACCCTTCAGTAGTTTGTCCACAGTAGCTTTCACATAGGACATGTTGCTGGGCTCGTTTGCGCTGGGTTGGGGGAGGGGGGGGGGGGGTGGCAGAATGGATGAGAACTATGAAATAACAGTTGAAAGGTACCAAAATGCGCTCTCTGAAGGACATCATGCAGTAATGCGGGGTTGGAGTGTTTTTTTGGTTACCTCTGCGCACCGCAGACCATGGCCACCAGGAGGGACAGACAGCCGACCCCCCACCGTCCGCGGTCCTGAGTCGTCCACATCACTCTGATCCTGGAGACGACTATATATAACATAAAGATATGAACGATACAACTTAGTCCCGGGTTGTCCAATTACTGCAGAACCAACGCATGCGCGCTGTCATCGACATGAAAGCCAAATGTCCTACTCGAGATGAATCGGATTGCAAAAAAGAAAACGGGTGCACCGGTGTCACCTGGAGTGGAGCAGACGTTATAGCGCAGGAGAAAAGGCGCATAGGTTCTTTCAGTGGATCCAGACCCGTTTCAGTCTGCTAAGGAGGCCATCCCCTCCAGCGTCCTCCAGCCGTTCAGCAGCAGTGCCCTGCAGTACGAATCAGGCTCATCGCGGTGGGTTGTAGTGTCGTTCTGCTGAATGTCTCCAGATATGAAGCAGTGAGGAGATCACCTCTAGTCACCTAGAAGAGGAGCATCGTGCAGCCCGAGCACGTCTGGAGAGCTGCTGCGCATTGTGCATGTAGTACCTGCGCGCCCCCGCTGCGCGTCCCCGCTCCTCCTCGGCTTCACGTCACTGGCTCCACACACCACAGAGTTCAACATGTGTTCTACAAATTCACCCGGACATGTTTCAGGAATTAAAATCTATCGATTACTATTTATTATGAAATGAGGAAAATCCCTTAAAGCGCGGAGGAGGATAGGAGACGATGTGTGTTCCAATGATGATGATGTGTTGAAGTCCGGTGGATGTCAGTTGTGATGCTTCGTCTCTGGGTCCGAACAGTGTTTGGGCCCAGAGACAAAGCATCACTCGGTATCACTCCACCCTCGGGAGGAGGTGGATAGGAGGGGAGGAGGAGGAGGAGGAGGAGGAGGAGGAGGAGAGGAGTGGGAGGTTGAGAAGGAGGAGGGGGAGAGGGAGGAGGAGAGGGAGGAGGAGAGGGAGGAGGAGAGGGAGGAGGTGGAGGAGGAGGGGAGGAGAAGGAAGAAGGAGAAGCGGTTCAAATGGAGGAGGACAGAGGAGAGGAGGAGAGGGAGGAGGAGGGGGAGGCGAGGGGGGGAGGGGAAGGAGGACAGGAGGGGAGGAGGAGGAGGAAGAGGTGGAAGGGAGGAGGGGAGGAAGAGGAGGAGTAGGGGGGGGGAAGGGGGGATTGTGTGTTTGCAAGTGTGTTTCGTGTGCACGCCTGTATGTGTATGTGTGTGTGTGTGTGTGTGTGTGTGTGTGTGTGTGTGTGTGTGTGTGTGTGTGTGTGACGTGTGTGTTTGTGCGCGACAATATATCTTAGGAGGGCAAATATCCTAAAAATTTCGGAATGGGCAATCATTGAACCTGGTTAACATCATAATGTCATCCAAGACTTTCTTACAGTACTTGCTGTACCAATAAAAGGCACTCACTTCATTCCAACCAGATGACTGTAACCATTGGCCGTGAAAGCCTTGCTTCAGACTAAACAGGTTGAACTCTGAGTCTGCGGTGTGCACAACAACCAGAGGCAGAGATCATGGCACATGAAGCATCAACCTAAAGCTATATTTGTGTTTGCCAATGTATGCCTATCGATGTGGCATGTAGCCTATACTGGCCGAAATATTTATTGTTTTTACAATTTGTTACAATTGTATTGTCAATAATTATTAAAACCCTGATGTCATCAGAAATGTACATTCCTTCACCAGCAGGTTTCTCATGTTGATAGATGATAACTATTGGATGGCTATATTGTCTGTCTTGCGTCACCCTTTATTGCGTCATCATGTCTATGATAATCATGTTTGGTGTCACAGTATACATCTTGCCCTTCACCACGGTGTGCATCTCTTTATCAGAAGGGCCTACTTGTACTTCCATCCCTCCTAAGCCCTCCATACCATCTACTACATGTCTCTGGTGCTGCCAGACGCATACAAACTTTGAAATACATGCATACATGCTTTTTTGAGTGAGATATGCGTTTCTAAAAGTACCCTGCCTACAGTTTCCAGATGAGCGAGTCAAGTTGTGTTCCAGATGTATGGAAGTAAATCTGTGCCATCGAGTTTTGAAAATAAAAACACATTGAATTATAAGCACTGAATATTTATGCATTGAAATAACCTACCTGAATTTTTTGCCTCTGAATTTAACTCTTTACATTTTCAATATATCATATTCACCTTCATTTTTCAATGTTAAAAAATTCAACGTTAAAATATTAAACTCAAATATTTTCAGCGTCCAAAAATTCAGTCCGCCAAAGTCACTATCAAAATTCAATGTACGAAATTCAGTGTTAACATCCGGGGACCCAAGAAAGAGCAATCGATCCTAGATGCTAGATCGCGGTCAAACGAGTGGTCGCGTCATTCGGGTCAGAGGAAAAAACTAACCACCACAACGATGGAGTTTGGGGGATTTATCAATGTTTATTTTGAGCTTGGCCTCAAATATTCGGACATCAAATCAATACTTGCCAGTAGGCACGCCTTCCACATAAGTGAGAGACATCTGAAGAGGATACTGCGAGATAGGGGACACTCTCGCCGCAGCGACTTTCCGTCTCGTAAACGGTCGTTGCCATTTGAAACGGTCGATGCCATTTCCGAACATTTCCGATTGCGTCCGCTCTCCGATCTTGAATTCCGAATGCTTCGTGAAACGGTCGATGCCATTTCCGACCATGTCCGATTGGAGTAACCCCTGACTGCAGCCCGCAGATCGAGGAGGAGCTAAATGTGGGCGGGGTTAAACGTTTAACCCCGCCCACATTTAAGGACAATTCCGCGCAGTATCATACGTTCTCCCGCTTTCGAGCGGAGGAGCTAAATGTGGGCGGGCTTAAACGTTTAAGCCAGCCCACATTTAAGGAAAATTCCGCGCAGTATCATGGACCAGACGGAAATACGTTCTCCCGCTTCTGTCTTTGGTTTATTTGACTTAGCTAATATAATTGTGTACGAGTGTACGAAATAATATGTGTCTATACTAAAAAAGACATTTGAAATGACAAGTTAAAAGTAGGAATGTCTAAGTCTATCAAATGCATGAACCCTTTTCCATATTACCGGTAAGTCATTGTTCTGTGCTGTGCTGCATTGATGTTTGAGAATGTGCTGCCGGATCTCCGCCACCAGATGGCGCCCGAGAGGAAAAAACCATGGGTTAAACGTTTAGACCCGCCCACATTTAGCTCCTCCGCTCAAAAGCGGGAGAACGTATGATACTGCGCGGAATTGTCCTTAAATGTGGGCGGGGTTAAACGTTTAACCCCGCCCACATTTAGCTCCTCCTCGATCTGCGGGCTGCAGTCAGGGGCACTTGTCCGATTGCGTCCGCTCTTGGAGTCAGTTAAAAACAGCACAGGGTGGAATGTTTTTTTCCGCTCAGTTGCCGTGAGTAATTATGAAACTATCTATGCCAGTCATACATAATGATTGATTGAATAGAGGAGACCTGGGACAGTTGCAACACTTTTTGCTATAATGGCTCTTTTGCTTAGCAACCATTTGAATTTAAGGGATGATATTTGAATAAAATAAACTTACATCTGTCAGCTATTCATCAATAAAATTTAAGGATGATTACCTTAAGTACATTATTCACAGTTGGCCTTTGAATGTAAGATGCCAACAGCAACTGTCCCCGTAAAGACACCCATGATAAAGACTGATATGCTCGGATATAAATAACAATAATCGGGTTAAATAACTTCACATGGTGTGTCTGGTGTGTTTCCAGCATTCGTAGTGTTGATCAGCAGATATATAGTCCGCCAAGACGTTGAGATTGCTTAGTAACCAGAGACTCTGTCCATGCAAGTGAACGGAGCGTTCCCTCTTCGTCATAACTATCAAACCACACATCCTTCACATTCACCGAGCGAACATTATGAAAGTAAAATGCACATTTCTCGTTAAAAATGTTTCCATAAAAGCATTTAATGGCGTAACTATGTTACTATTTCCACACAGAATAAAGAAAGATGTCGGCCGTATGCTTCTGTCCAAGCTCACTACTCTCTGCCAGTGACGTCGGGTCAAGCTCAACGCTGATTGGGCAACGCGGCTAATCAATTCAAGATCGGAGAGCGGACGCAATCGGAAATGTTCGGAAATGGCATCGACCGTTTCAAATGGCAACGACCGTTTACGAGACGGAAAGTCGCCTCGCCGCAAGGCGTACTCTGACCTGTGGGTCCTGGTGGATTTTATTAGCGACCAACTGCAGTACTCTGGACAGCTTCACGGGTACCGATGGATGTACGCTAAATGCAGGGAGCATCGACTGCGTGTGAGGAAAGAGGATGTGCGGTTGTTGTTGAAAGAGCTCGATCTCAGAGGAGTGTCACGATAGCGTGTGTTGTCGTTTTTTAACCCCTCTCTCAGTATTTGAAACGACAGGTTGTAAATGCAGATAATTTCAAAATGCTTTTCTGTCGGTAACATGTCAATATTTGTACTGATTGGCCATCAGAAGTTCAGAGTTCGATAGATACATACATTTTTTTGGTCCCATCATTTGAAATCCAATGATATTCTATCATGAAAGAAAGTATTCACATTTAGTTACTGAAGCCAGTTACCTTTTTTGTTAAATACAATTCTAACTGAAAAAAGTGATACATTTGTTAAAGTAAAGTTCTGAAATTGATACACATTTGATTTACTTTTTACAGGCTTTGTCTATAAAGCCCCCCCTAATTTCTGTGTTTCTAAACTATCGTTTAAAGGAATATAACATTTGCCAAAAGCTAGAGATGTTGAGCTATGACTTTAAAGGAAACTTATAAAGGAAAAGGACAGCAAGGTGAATTACTTATGTGACCAAAAAATCCTGCCACTTCGAAGCTCAACACAAGACACAACTAAATACGCCTGACCTACACACATGCCCTGATGGCCTCTCTGAGGTGCATGTACAAATTCACTGCCTGATATGAATCTGTTGCTAGAGTGAGATTGGACTCAGCCATAAAGATGTTGCATAGTTCATATAGATCTGGATCACACGGTTTGGTCTGGCGAAAGATACATTCATTTTTGCACAGTTGAAAATCATAATCTTCAATTGGGGAAAGGAAGTCTCTTGTCCCATAGAGTTCAGGTAATGCAAACATCACGTTCGGCCGACCGCTGGGGACGTTAAGGTTTTTCGATGGCCTGATGGTGTGTGTGTTCCAGGCCTGTGCAGTGTCATCCAACTCATCCTGTTAAAAGCAAGAATATAAAAACAGTAAATACATTAAGGAAGAACTATAAATGCATATCCAGGGCTGTTCGCTTATTTTTTTTAAGTGGTAGCACTGGTGCCAGCAAGCACAAAAATTCAGTAGCATAAAAATAAATGTTGTAGCACAGTGTGATATTGCATAACCATAACCCTTGCATTTCACTCTAATTACCTTTGAGCATGTCATCTTGGTCCATTGGCCCATAGAACAATAATATTAATATCTATATCTGTATATTGTTTATCTATACACATAACTATCATAATAATGATAAACATTTTTAGAACATTTCCTTTTAATTAAAACCAAACTTTATACATTGAACACAGCCTATTCAATTAATTAGTATACATATTTCTACAATCTAGGATAAATTAAATAGATTGTTGTGAATGTTTTTGGAGTAGTTCTTCCATGGCTTATTTCAAAATGTGTCTATATAGGCTACTGTTGACTGCTCTCAGCTCTCTGCAGCTGAAGGACAAGATGTGTCCAGCCAAAGTGGCGGGTGGACTCAATAACTTAAGACTACTTTACCCAGTTTGGCGAGTGTTAATTTTGAGCCCTCTAAGCAGTGTTGTGCATTACTTATGGAAGTAAATCTGTGCCATCGGATTTTGAAAATAAAAACCCATTGAATTCTAAGCACTGAATATCTATGCATTGAAATAACGTAACTCAAAATAAAATGTTTGTATTATTGGATATTTTGAATAATTATTAGCTATTGCATATATAAACCCATGCAAAATCCCATTCACAAATATGTACAAGTTTTAACAATACTTGCTACACTTTTGTAGTTGATGTTATTTATTTAGTTTAATTGATTATTTATGTTTTTTCTTGAAGTGCTATTTTTTTTACATTACATACATTGCACATACTGCACCCCTGAAATCTTCAATATATACGTTATAAAACAATGTACATGGGGTGAGTAGTGGTGTAAAATAACGTGATTCTGCAGTGGGAGCATTATTTGATAGAGCCAATTGGTCTATCCACATACTGTGTAACGTGCGATGGTACAGTAGGTCAGGGTTAGCATGAAGGAGACAACATGCGAGATTCTCCTCACGGTACTTTTAGTATACTATAAGCTTTTGACCATACCACGCCAGGTCTCCACGGCACTATATTTAACACACAAGTGGAAAGTCCGGGATTCCTGCCTACAACAAATCATTAACTAAATAACTCATATTAAAAAGGGAGACTTCGATCGTATACAGCTGTTTATTCTAGCCGAGCGAAAGAGCACGCACTTCTTCACTGTACGTGAAGAAGAGGGAGGCGCCACCTAGTGGCGCTACATATTATAAACCTGACTGTTAGAACTGTTACCCCTGAAATCTTCAATAAAGACGTTATAAACCAGCATCAAAATATGCCCGTTGACTTGTGGCTAGCCTAGTTAGCCTAGTCTCCAATGATAAAGAACACCAAGGCTAACTTGGGAATCAGGCCCTATGTCCAAAATTCCGAACTACCCCTATTTTTCAATTCGATGTCCTTCTTATGTACAAGTGTCCGTTAGTATGGTCCATTGCTGAATCTTACAGAAACAACCCATACGAATGGCATATATATAAAATGTACTCACCGAAGCACTATTACTGCTGCTGTTGCCATTGGACATGGCTAAATCTGTTTTGCCTTCCCGCGTGAGAGTCAGGTATCCAACGACGCGCACACTCGTTTGACAGCGATCTAGCATCTAGGATCGATTGCTCTTTCTTGGGTCCCCGGATGTTAACACTGAATTTCGTACACTGAATTTTGATGGTGACTTTGGCGGACTGAATTTTTGGACGCTGAAAATATTTGAGTTGAATATTTTAACGTTGAATTTTTTAACGTTGAATTTTTTAACATTGAAAAATAAAGGTGAACATGAATCATGATATATTGAAAATGTAAAGAGTTAAATTCAGAGGCAAAAAATTCAGATAGGTTATTTCAATGCATAAATATTCAATGCTTATAATTCAATGTGTTTTTATTTTCAAAACCCGATGGCACAGATTTACTTCCATACAGATGCCTCGGACACAGCCTTCCGAATTGCAAGTGGCGAAATCTCCCAGCTTATTTTGGAAGCATAGACTGGGTAGCCCCGCCCAGAGTGATGGATATAACCAGAGCCATAGGCCGTTTCTCAATTCCTAGCACGCGTACTACGGACTCGATGACTTGGAAGCACGTACTTGGCAAGTCTGTACTTCAAGCACAGACTTGCGAGTACGCACCTGCGATTGGAACAGCAGCGGACTCGATGACGTCACCACCTCTGCTCGTCCGTTAACTGCGCTACGGCCTCATTTAGGCATATACTACTGAACAATATAAACAAATGATATAAAACAAAATCCCAGCCTCTTTCATTTTCAAATAGTATGTAAATATTCTGAATGAATAAAAATTGAAAAGATATGCGTGTCCTTTCATGTGTATAAGCTATACACACACGACTTTATATATATATATATTTATATATTATCTTATATTATTATTACATTATATATTATATAAATATATGTATAAGTTAAGAGTAACTTAAGCTACAGTTGTGCGTCTTCTCCATATTGTCCGCCATCGTACTGCTGCGAGTGCGAAATGCATCCTGGGATTTATAGCGGTTGCAAGCACACACGAGCCACCTCCGATGCATGCTCGGTGAAACGGCGAGATCGAGCACGCATCAAGAACACTTCCGGGTTTTACGACAGTATATGGCAAGCCATCCCCGCCAGAAAGCGGCATCATTTAGACGCGTATCACCTTCATTACGCCGTAAAATACGCCGTAAAATGTAGAAAAACAGCGTATTTTACGCCGTCATGCGCAAAAAAGCGCCGCTTTTTACGCCGCAATTAAGCCTTTCAAGAGCGCGCGTAAAATACGCGCGTTTTGAACATCAAAACGCGCGTAAAATACGGCGTTCCTCTAGTATGCTAATAATCTCCGCCCTTCTTTTCTCTCAGCCAATGCATTTGAAGTGTTTGCGCCCAATCGCTGACCAAGACAAGCAGACCAAATCAGTTCAGCACAGATCTGCTTTGAGAATTTCTCCTCTCATTTGGCGTTAGTTGTAGCGTCATTTAGATATATATATTAGTAAATGCAATTGCAACTCTGGGTTCCTGTGGCCCATTTGATAGAGACGCTTGACCTGTAGGCAGGAGGTTGTTGGATCGAATCCATTTATTACCATTCTGCTTTTGTCAGATGGTCACGCTTTTATGATCGCAATGCTTTTCCGTCGGCAAGCCAGACCTCCTGTGTTATAAGTTCCAAAGACAGTGCCTTTTTAGTCAGCCAGCCAGATCATCTTGGTGTCTTGTAACACGCTTTATAAGTTAATTATATTTAAATTATTATAGCCATCGAGCCTTTATTTTCGTGGAGTTATCGTTACATCCTCTCGTTCAATCGATATAAATACACAGTGGAAAGGAGTGAGAGGGAGCCACAGTTACAAAAGTGTCAAACAAGCTGTCCTCTAAATCACCATTTCCCTAGGCCTATATGTTTTCATGCCGACAAATGGTTGTAATAAGTAACGTTGTGACCCGGCGTATATTAGACTTGTTAAATGCAGAAATGCTTGCTGGCAGTGTCTATTCAGTTTCAACACTCCAATTCCAAAATTATGTTTTCATGTCGTCAAATGCTCGAAATAAAGTCAGGTTGTGACTCGACATCTACTTGACTTATACACCTCGACGCAGGTCGAGGAAATGTTTGCTGGTTGGCGTGCCACTGCTTGGATAGGGAAAAACCTACCTTTGCCATACGACTACTACATTGCTGTTACAACTGACTCGTTAGCCCCTAACCCCTAAGAAGTTAGAAAGCATTTATATTAAGATTTAATTATTAACTATAGTGATATGTCAATTAAATATGATTTGTGTTAAAACTCGGTACATTAATGAAGTGAAATAGCACCATAGACCACCATCTAGAGTTCTAAATTAAAGCACATTACTTTAACTTCTGCCACATTGCACTCTCTCCCTACAAGCTTTAAACTTGGTGTGACTCATTCCCATAGATAGGGGTACTGATTGATAGAGGTTTTGGTATAGGCCTACTATGTTATGTTTCCAAGCTGATATTCACTTTGAAAACTGGTTCAGGTAGAGATTTAGGTAGAGATTTATTTTTTTATGTTCTAGTTGGAAAGACCAGCAGCATGAGGAGGGGCAAGGCCAGCAGCATGACACCCTCACTCAATCCACTCTGAACTTCACCCTTAACATTGACGGCTCCACCATCACTCCCTCCACCAAAATCCGTAACCTTGGAGTTATCCTGGACCCCACTCTCTCCTTCCTCCCCCATGTTAACCATATTACCAAAACTGCCTTTTTCCACCTCCGAAACATCGCCCGCCTCCGCCCCAACCTGTCAACTACCGCTGCTGCGACACTCATCCACGCTTTCATTTCATCCAGGCTTGACTACTGTAATGGTCTTCTCTACGGCACCACCAACAAAGTCCTCAAAAAACTTCAATATGTCTAGAACTCAGCTGCACGCCTCCTCACTGGTACCCGCTCCAGATAACACATCACACCTGTCCTCCGTGAACTCCATTGGCTTCCAATTAAACACAGAATCAACTACAAAAACTTACTCATCACCTACAAGGCCCTCAACAGCCTAGCCCCCCCCTACCTTGCCGACCTCCTCCATCACCACGCCCCCTCCCGATTCCTCAGGTCCATCTCTGCCAACCTGCTACAAGTTCCGAGAATCAGGCTTCTCTTTAATAATGACAAAAAGTTATTGGAGAAATACACATTAACTTTTTGTTATCTCATAAGCGGCGTGGTGCCGGCTCCTTTTGACCTTTTGACCCCAGACTTCAAAAACGTGGCCACAGGCCAGCTGTGTCTACACACCTTAAGCCACAAATGTACACCTCCATCCCACAAAAAATGGGGACTAGAAACTAACCTCTGTCTTATGTACATTTACTGTACTGTTGGAGGTCATGCCCCTTTTCCGGCCTTTTCGAGATAGCTAGGGATGCTAAAATGTTTACATACATTTCCCGGGGCCCCAAGAACGACATATCCGAGATTTGGAGTTCTAGCCCTTAGAGAAAAAAAGTTTTCCCAAATGGACTGTCATTTGGACTAAGCCCCTCAGAAGTGTTACCTGCAAGACCTAATGGTTCAGAATGTGGTGGAAAAACAGTTTTTGAGATAGCCCTGAAATTTGAATACCTTATTCTAAGGCCTAACTGGGACCCCCGCACCGAAACTTGGCCCGGTCGGACCCCGAGTGCAGGAAGGGGGGGCCTGGACTTTTATAATCCTTGCTCGGTGACTGTAAAGGATGTTTGGTCGGATGTTATGACGAAGAATCATAATGTGAATGGGAATATTCTATAAATGTCTTGATATCATCTTTCGTCTCAACACTTCTGCTGCAGCCGCTTAAAGTCTCACTCCGAGAACCTTAAAATATGAATCAATCCATTAGAAGTATGAAAATATCTTCCCGGTTGCGTAACGGGGCAAACAAGGTGTCCTTTGACATCTACGTTTCGAGGCGATTGCAACAGTGCCACACATGATCATATTTGAATATGTTTCGGGGTAGTAATTAGCTGTCGATTTTGGAGGCCTTTATCAATAATGACCAGCTATAGATTTGCTTCCCGATGGAGATTTCTGACAAATTACATGTTATTTAGCATCTACACGTTAAGCTGAGTCCAATGAGATCAAGCTCGCCCTCTTGCTACACCGAGATCATGTCCTAGACCTAGGTGTACCATGTAAAATACATGTTACCATTTTCTAGAGTGTCATGCTTGGTGTCATTGGACTCAGCTCAACGTGTAGATGCTAAATAACATGTCATTTGTCACAAATTTCTATCGGGAAGCAAATCAATAGCTGCTCATTATTGATTAAGGCCTCCAATTTCGACAGCTAATTACTACCATTAAAAATGTTCGAATATGCTCATGTGTGGCACCGTTGCAATCGCCTGGAAGCGTAGATGTTGGAGGACACCTTGTTCGCTCTCTTACGCCACCGGGAAGATATTTACATGCTTCTGATTGACTAATGAATTGATTCAGCTATTCCCCCAGAAGTCTGGGGTCAAAAGGTCAAAAGGAGCCGGCACCACGCCGCTTATGAGACAAAAGTTAATGTGTATTTCTCTCATACATTTTTGTCATTATTAAAGAGAGGCCTGATTCTCAGATATGCAGGTTGGATGGCTACGGTGTAGGTCTGGGAATAACTTCAGGCCAAAATCTTGCAAGCGAGCCGCTGGGTGCAGGTGCAACGAGATGGAGCACTTGCTGAGTAATTTCCTGTAGGGCTGGAGCTGTCATGCCAAATTTGTACCGGCTGCCAAATTTGTACCGGGCGCGTCATCCATACGTAATCCACTCCAAATCTGCCTGGCAACAGATGATCGCTTCGTCCGTTGCCTGGCAACGGACGATCGCGTCGAATGACGTGAACATTCGCGAACCTTCTATCTAGCGATCCGTTATCTGTATTGTGCTATTTCGTCCTTGACCTGCTTTAAACACTCAGTTTACTTGCTAAATTTGATTAAACAATTAAATACAACACAAATATAAAGTAAAAACAAGTGTTATCTGTAATGATATCAACATCAGTTATTAGACCGTCACACGGAGCATGCGCAGTTGGATTGGCACGCTGCATGTTGATGTCTGTTCCAAGATACATCCTGTGTTTATTAAGGAACCCAACAAAACATTACATTATCTAGCGATCCGTTAACTGTATTATGTTATTTAGTCTTTGGCAACATGAGCGCGAATGTTTTTTGAAACCTGCCCGGCAACGGACGACGCGATCATCTGCTGCCATGCAGGTTTGGAATGGATTACGTATGGATGACGCGCCCGGTACAAATTTGGCAGCCGGTACAAATTTGGCATGACAGCGCCACAGGTTGAAGCGTATGCGTCCTTTGAGACCCCCTTTGATATATAAGAGACCTCAAAGTAAAGCTTACTTAAATGTTGTCGACCCAGTCACCTATTGCATCACTTCCTTTAGGGCTTCGGCCTCCTAATTGATCAGACATTATAGTATAATTGAATGCCCTCTTTCATATATATGATACCTCCACCACTGGGGCAACAATTCTCCAAATCCATATGGGGAGGGGGGGGTGATGCTTGTGGACAGTAGGGTTGTACACTAGACATAAATAGGAAGAAAACTCAGGAGAAGGAATGACCTCTCATAAATATTTATTTGATAAATTGTTTCAAATAACCCTGCCTCGTTAAATCAATGAGCTTGGTGTTTTGCTTTCAAAAATAGGTTATAGAAGAAGTCTAAACTGCAGAAAATAAAAACATCCAAGCTGCCTTTTAAGGATACCTTGGAATATCTGTCTATTTTTTAACCATCGGACCCTAGTTTACGACAAAAACAACACAATTTACGGCAGCTCATTTGCCGCGTGGTTTTTAGAGCCATGTAAGGATTAGAGGGGCTGGTCGATAGCAACCACCATAGCAACCATGACGGTCAAGTGACTGGATGCAGCCCCGTTGAAAAAAATAGAATACCACCCTCAGGAGATTAATGATATTTAAATGATTATGACCATGAAGTCTTTATTTGCATGGGTTTACATTTCGTTCTGTGTAGCATGGAAAAATCGGAGAAACACTTCCATTCGGAATGCATTGGTTTACATTTCTTTCTTTGGAGCACAGTTATTTTTATTTATTTTCAGTTTTTGAGGAGGTGCTTCAAAGATGCTAATTTTTCTGCAATAATCCAAAATCAAATGGAAAAACCCGTTGGCTTTTTGTCAAGGGAACCCAGGGCGACGCTCACTTCCGGGTTGGCCAACATACGTCATCCCTCCACCTCTATACTGTAATAACACATGTTGAAGTTGAATGATAATGAATGAATTTATTCTTTATTCTGCCTTAGTATTTATTTAGCAGCGAAATGCAGTGTGTTTGTGTGTGTGTGTGTGTGTGTGTGTGTGTGTGTGTGTGTGTGTGTGTGTGTGTGTGTGTGTGTGTGTGTGTGTGTGTGTGTGTGTGTGTATAACAGGCTATTTTATGTTGAAATGCGACGTAATCCAGTGTTCACGAAAACGTACACTGTCAACGTATGCTTTTGGCGACTGGGTTGGCTCTCAGATATACGTGTTTCTAACAAGATGAAAGTAACGGTTTAATAACACAAACGCAGGAAACACGTGAGCTGCTAGTTTAGCGAAAGCAGCGTCCCTAACAACCTGACATAAACATGCGAGCGAGCCGATACAATCTTCCTAATAACTATAAAACTAAAGATCAAACACAATCACTGACTGAAGATTATCCAAGTAAAAAGTATATTTCTCGCTAGAAATGTTATTAGAAACACGTTTAACGGTGAATCGGTCCTAAAATATAGCATTTCCCATTCAGTTAATGCTGGGTTTTGCGTATCATATGCACGCGAAATGGACGTATCCGCCCTCCACAGTAGTTAATGCTGGGTTTTGCGTATCATATGCACGCGAAATGGTCATTTGGCGTATGTACTGCACGCATTTTGAAAGTGTCAAACCGTGCGATCTGTACGCATATTGGTGAGACTGGGTTGCAACGGAACTTATAACACAGGAGGTCTGGCTTGCCGACGAAAAAGCATTGCGATCATAAAACGTGACCATCTGACAAAAGCAGAAATATGGTAATAAATGGATTCGATCCGACAACCTCCTGCCTATAGGTCAAGCGTCTCTATCAAATGGGCCACAGAAACCCAGAGTTGTAATTGCATTTACTAATATATATATCTAAATGACGCTACAGATAGTCCTAACGTTGCAAGGACTATCTGGCTCCCAAATAGGATCTTAAAACGGCTCCCATCGTAGAGCCGGTTCCAATCGTTCACGTCAAAGAGCCGGCTCTTTGAGCCGGATCGTTCGCGACCGACACATCACTAACGTGTTCGTCAAAAAGCTCTAGAATATTTAGTTGCCGGTAGATCTGTTCGGGATTTAGTTGTTGAGCGAACCTTGTATTGCAACGGAGATTTGTTAGTGAACGTGTTATCTCTGCTCTATAAGGTGTCCGGCCGCCATCCCCTATTCACGTGCTTTTGTGTATTGGAGAACCTGCTCAGCAAGCTGCAGTCTGCAACTTCTGCGGGAGGTATGTGAGTATACAAAAAATATTCTCTAACGATGCATAGCTTTCTGATATATATGTATATATATATATATATATATATATATATATATATATATATATATATATAAGCTTCATTGGTTGACTGGCTAACTACTAGTTAAAACGAGCAGTGTTGGTATGGAAACGGTGGTGCTATTGTGTTTTCTCTGCAACAAGTTCTAGTTTGTTGCAGAAAGGTGTTTCGCCCAGAGTTGGTGTCGAGCCGCCTCAAAGGTTAGCCTTGTTTCGCTTGAAGAGTTGTAACCACGTCTTGTAAACAAGCTTAAAGAGTAGGACATGGATCTGCATATCATTTTGTGGTGGTGTACAAAAATATGATAATTGTTCCCTAATAGTCAGCATGTTCGCATAATTTATCTGGAGGGATATCGATTGCATATGCCTCTCTCGTTTAAACTCACCTTCAAACTTTTGGAGTGGGCTGAGGGGGCATGTTTCAAGACCTCTGCCATCAGAAGCTCCACCTCCTTCTCTTCCAGCCCCGGCTTCCATTCATGATCGCCTCTGTAATTAGATTGAATTTGTGATCAAAAGTTAGGCATGTCACCAACACTCAGGGGGCACATTCTCAAAAATGTTTTTTCCTGAAATCTATTAATCTCTGGAGGATATTTTTGTGTGATAGTAAGTTGGAACTTGTTGCTTTGTGATTTCATTCATTAAAAATGAATGGGATTGTATGGATTCAGATGAAGTACACAGCTAATACATGTTGGTCTGTATAATAGAAAGAAAACTGATCAACTGTGAGGACAATAAAGATATAATTTTTTTTATACAATTTTTTCTGCAATGATGCAAACCAAAACACGACAGTATAATTCATACACATGTATATTAGTTATGCACTTCTTGCATCTGAATCCAGACAATTATGCAATATAGCATGAGTGAGAGTGGGGTTGGTAACGGATAGAACAACACCGGTGTTGTTCTGCCGTAGCCACGAGGACTTGTACAACAACTCCACTGTCAGCTAATTAACTTTAAATTGTATTAAAATGTCAGAGTGGGGATGTCCGAGTGTTAGTGAAGACCCCCTGTGGCTCATGGACTGTATAACATAGTTGTGAGGCAACAGGAGATATGTCTGAACAGTCTTTACACTTAGCCTCTATCTGTACCAGCTGCATGCCTCTGTCAATTGTAACTGCATGATGTGTACAGATGTGTGATGTCAAAATGACTTGCACTATTTTAATTCCCTATCAGGTTTAATTCAAATCCAGTACTGTTGCATTTCAGCAAAAGCACAAGGGTGAAAGTCTTTGGTCCCCTTCAACTCCTGAGCAACAACAGCAGGTAATGCATAAAAAATATACCAAAGATAAAGAGCTTCTGTTAAACAAAGTACACTCAATATATGAATAAATAGATGTGATGCACTGAAAGCATTCCATTAACAACACATCCTACAATACAAAGACAAAAAAGCAGCCAGCTTGTCACGGTACCAAGGTCAGTGATAATGTGAGGATAGGGATGGGCATTCGATTAAATTGACCACTTTTGTAACCGCCATATATACAGTACATTCGGATTGCATGATAGGAATAGATATATTCCGATTAGAAATTGAATCGGATCAGAAGTGTCCATGTAAACGCGGCTAATCTAAATATAATTCTCTGATCGGAATAGAATTCCATGTGGAATAGAATAGGTGGTGTAGACGGCTATAATCGACATGTATACACTTATTCCGATTAGTTTGGGGTGGGTGAGGCTACTTTTTAACTTGGAGAGATGACATCAGCAGTTGCAGTAGTTCGCAATTGGTCCGTCTGTATTTCTCTGCTGAACAACAATACGAATGGTAATTGTAAAAAGACACACCATGTGAAGATATTTTTTAGCATTAGTTTTATCGATGAAAAATGTACGTCATCGACAAAATTAGTCGATCGTCGATTAATCATGCCCATCCCTAAATGAGGTGTCTTTGGAAGAAACGGATCACATCAGCTAAAAGGTGTAGAAAAATAGCTGAAACAGCTGAATAGATTTGTTTGCACATATTTAGACTTACGTTTGATGGTACTGCCCACTGCTGTGCCAAGCAGTGGCATCTTCCCCTTCTTTCCCCTAAGGCTGTAGCTGCTCCAAACAAAGTTTGAGGCCACAGAGTGCAACACCCTCCTCACACACTCCCCAGGATTGGACCCCCCAACTAGGCTCAGATGGGAAATCTAAGGAAATCAAACAACCATGGTTAAGGCAAGTATTTGGATTTTATTTTTCATGGAGTAACCAAATTAATAGGTATTTGAAGATGGACTGCTTATCTCTAACTACTTGGCTAACAACAGGGAACTAAAGATGAAAAAAGCTTAATGGCAGGGCCATGTGGCACTCTTGGTGGCACGTGTACATTATAGCCTAAAGCCACTTCACAATTATTCGTACACTACTACACTTACCATTTTTTTGGTGAAATCCCTATTTTTAAGGCGCTCCTCGAGTTCCTGCAGGTCGGCCTGAGTTTGTGCCTGCAGTAACTCGACACTAGCTTCCCCAGGGTCCCCACGTCGATTTGCCCGTAGCAGAATCAGAGCCTCTCTTTGATTCTGCTCAACAGTCTCGAGCTTTCGGAGCAGAACCTCCAATGTCGCTGTAAAAAAAATATGTTGAGATGAGAGGAGTATATTTAGTAGAAGTTGGTGTCATTTGCATACAGTGCAATACAGTTCAATACATGTATTATCGTTGATATTCTTTGCCCAGATTGGGATGGCTTCTCTCTCTCTTCGGTCACCCAAGTAATGTGTATAAAGCATAATGTGTAGGGTTAAACTTAGTATAGACAGATGACTGTCATAACCTGTTGATAAGTCCCATTGATACTAGTTTGGTTTTAACCACCCTCTCCACCCGCCACTTTACCGTCCCCAGTAGAGATGGGCAATGGCGTTTCAAATGAAGATGCGATCGAATCCTCTGCAGAAAGTACAAAACAATAATTCAATGTAATTTTTTTGGTTTCAAACTCTTTGTTGTCTTGGCTCATAGAATTACTGTTATGTCATCATCATTCGTCATCATTACCATACATAACTTTACCATCATTTTCTGTAAAAACGTCTCTTGCCGGTGAAGGAGGGGAGTAATCTACAGAAAGAACAAGATAAGTATTTAGGTTATGTGTTTTTGTTTTGAACCATAGTGTCTTCTTGACTTCTATACAATTATTTGTATTTGTTTTTAACCATCAAAACTTTACCGTCATCAGTCACAGGGGATGAAGATGAAGATATTTGTAGTGGGCTACGCCGTGGAATGGGGGATTCTATCTGGGGTGGAGGAGGAAGGAAAGTCCTGAAATGTGGACCTTGTCCTGCCTTTTTTCCATTTTGTTTCTTTGTTTTCTTTTCACCTGAACAGAATCATATTAGCCGAACGTAAATAACAGTGTTACATGTTTACACATTGTTTAGAATTGCTGCTTACACTTTTAACACTAAGTTAATACAGTACACAAGGATGTGCAGATATACCGGTGTGAATACATTTTCGGGGTTTGACGATGATGCGCCTCCCTTTGTCCTCATTTCCTGTCTCCACACAGGACTTTGTCTCCGCCCTCTTGTTCCTCCTGACGGCCTGATCCCAATCATCTAAACAGTCAGGTGGGCCAAAACAATTAGAAATTACACTCTTTTAAATGTGTTGCATATCACCACTTGTAATTTGTCGCCCATTAACACACCTGTTGAGGAAAATATTTTTATTGGCCTTTTTAGCCAGGTTTTAGGATCGGGCAAATCTTTGTCCTTTGCCCTCTGTGTGGGCTTGTGGAGTGGCCAGTAGCTGCATGTCTTCTGAAATGGAAAAACAAAATAGTTTTGCAGAACTTGCATAGAATTTTTGACATGATTGACATAAAGGTTTTTCGCATGTACTTACATCTCCCTCTTTCATAATCCAATTACTGGCCACTATGCCAACAGTCTTTTCCCCCAAAAATTCTGTAATCAAGAACAGAGAGGTTAATTTAATACAGTAAAGAATTATTGTGTCTGTATAAGAAATTGCAATGATAATACACTGAGGAAATGACAACATACTGCAATGTCATGAAGAATGGCCATGAAGAGGATTTTTTCCCCAACAGGAATCTTGATCTGGCCTTTCTTTTCAGGTTGTCTTTTTGGATCCATCTCAAAACGGTTGTCATTGTTCTTGTACTTCATTACTCCGATTAATGTGGAGTCACAAGGGACACTGAAAAGTGGTTCTGGGTGCTGGTATACACGGCAAAGCTGGCTTTCCATCCCTCTCCTCTATGACCTCACAGCATTCGCGGCGATTCAAAATAAAAGAAGAATTGGACGTCTGCCTACCATGCTCCATTGGCTGTCCAGCACATTCCTCAAGCCTTTTCACCACTTGTGACAGGAGGCATCTTCCACTCCTTACCATCCTCTTTATTTTCTTGAGACAATTTTCAAATTTAAAAGCGCTACAATTGTCCAATCCTCCAAAGGTCACGGCATCCTCCACAATGTGCAACATTGAGTGGCACGTTGTAGACCAGAAACTGGTTACCATAAAGTTCTCGGCCTCTCTCAACAAAGAATCGGAGGAGATCAGCAGCATATCTCCAGTGTTGCTCGACCAATGCTGGACTCACAAGTATGTTCATTGCCGCACTGAATGTCATGAAGTGGCTGAAAAATTCATCTTTAAGGACCCCCTTCAGCACAATCTTTCCTGTATATAACATAAACTGCATATGTTCCATTGCCTTCCATCTCTCAAGCTCTTTAAGATCTCTCGGTTTGCGAGCGAAGCTGGAAGGGATGTGTGGACGGAGGTTGGTGAGCCTGCTGCTGACCTCCTCTATTTGGTTGCCGACATCTTCAGGCCCTTCACTCCTCTGCACCACATGAAGAGAAGCCTCTTCATTACACCCAAGCATGCCTGGTGCATGTAATCGATGGGAAATGCACTGATCATGTTTATGGGTAAATCCAAAAGCGGGGTGCTACCATGATGATGCTCGCCCTGTGTCTGTTGGCGGAAGGAGTCGTCACTACGAGCCACCACCTCTGTCTTGGTAAGTAACCTTCTCATACCACTCACCCCTCTGCACACACCGGTCAAACCCATAATAGCCTGTGCAAAGTTTTACATTCTTCACAAAGGCCTTTGCAGGAGCATCGCACACAAAACATAGAATGTGGAATTTTATTGTTTTGTTCCTATGTTTGCAGGCCACTGGACAGGAGGTTGTTGACAATCCCATCACCATGTTCTTCCAGGAATTCCAGATTCTGTGGCTTCGAAACTCCCAAGTCAGGGTGATAGGGAAGACGGACACTGGTTTAAATGGACAGCACAAAGGATGGGCCACATTGTTCTTCCTGAGCTCTTAAACAGAGGTAGCCCATCTACGTTGAAGGAAAGGTCAACACAGTCAGGGACCTGGTCTGCTGGGTATCTCAATAGAGTCTGTTGCAATTTGTCCTTGATAGGAAAATGGACATACTCCATACCAGACTTTGAAGTGATCCTGACCTCCCTGGGTGTCTTCAGGAGTGTCCTGGTGGTGGAAGGCAGGTCAGTGTGTCCGTGACCTCTCAAAACTTTCAAAAGCTCATCAACATCGTTGTGTTTCACCTGAAAGTGGCAAGCCCAGCTAGCGAGGTCAGATGCGAGCGATGCCGGACGCTGGTCGGACGCCTCCAGGTCATCCCCTAAAACCTCTTCCTCCTCATCATCAGAGGGATCAACATCCATCCAGTCATCGAGGTCATCCTCCAAAGCAGAACGATCCTCAAATGACTCATCCAAGTCCAAGGAGTTGGACATGTCACCAACAGGCGCAAGAACACCGGATGGACTGCTGGACAAGCTGGCATCAGCCACATGGTGTTCTGTGACACAAACACTGGCAGTGCTTTCAGCTATCCTATTCATCACTTGTTTAGCAGATCTCCAGAGGTACTGCCTTGCCCGTAACTGTTTTTCCTCACTCATACTGTGAAATAAAATGTTTCACATTTTAACGTGTGATTGAGGTTTCAATACATTCTAGCCATAAACTGTCTTATTATAGCAGGCTTCAGACCAAAGATTAGCGATGAAAATACATGCAACAGGGTTCACACCCATGCAACCTCTATCAACATCACCACCGTTTCCATAACGACACCTTTACTATGCCACTTGTTTTTACTAACTAGCTTGCTGGTAACGTTAACCAAAACAGTAGCGTTCCTCACGCAAATTGGATAATTCTTTTCTCCTACTCTCCTAATAATATCGTGAAGCCTCTGCTGGCCTTGACTGACGTGAGTGGCAAGACGTCATCAGCACTGAAGTAAAAGTGTTCTAAAACCTTGTAACTGCAATTCAACTGTCTTATGACGACTTGCAACGTTCAATTCACACTGCTGCAACTTCTATCTACAACGGTTTGGTTACGTTGCATTGTGAATCTTTGTTCTGAATTGGCTTTTTAAGGCTGACGAGGCTTTATACACATACCTGACAAGAATGAGGTCAACGGGGACTGGAGGGAATGATCTATGATGCAAAAAGAAATGCATAGGAAATTAATGTAATTGTGTTAAACTTTTAATCAGTACAGTTCATGATACATATACAGTGTGAAACAGTACAGGACTAGGCCTAGGTTTTGTGCAGGTAAAGAAGAAGATGGAATGTGTAAATTCATCTTAAATCAAAACTGAAAGGTCCTACAAAACATTGGGCCAGTTGGTTTAATGGCACCATATTCTGGCTTTGCATGACCTTTATATTGCAATTGCAAATTGCATCTCTAGTTCAGGATTACTATTATTAGCCTATTATAGTGATTGGTGGATTTCTTTAAAATTGACTGACAAGTGATGTCAAGATCTCTGGTCGATTTTTATTTCATTTTTTAGAACATGACGTCACACAAGCGTCAATCGAGTACTCGTTCATATTTCCTCCTAGACTGGGTATGGTATATTTTTTCGTAGGATAAGTCCCGGATTCTCGCCTCTGATTGGTTAGAAGGGCTCTCCTTTAAATAGTGTTTCGATTAGTCCTAGCTGTTTGCGGGAGTTTATGGTAAGGATTAGGGGTTAACCCTCTTGTGCTGATTGAAGAAATTGACGGCACCCTCCCAGACCGACGCTCAATCTACGATTGCCAGGCTAATTTCCTCCCATTCCCGCCAACACTTCACGGTGGGGAGCCAGACCTACTGCTACGTGGTCGTTTTCGCTTGAAATCCTCAATAAGGTAAATTAAGATTACCATTGGTGGCATTTAGTCTGCAGACAGAGGGTTAGAGCTAACCAAATGCTTATGAACTTCTTGCAGTTTGGTACAACACCTTCTGCCAACTGCTACCTATTAGATCTCGCTACCTACTTCGGCGCATGCGCATGTGTAACAGAGTTAAAAATGTAGTGCATTATTATATATGATTCTCGCCAAAATAAAACTGCCGTGGTTAATAAGTGTGAATGGGAGCCACCCGTGGCCATATGGTGTACTGCAGATCTGCCGCGTTTAGTTATATTTCTCGTAGGCTACGCCGTCTAGGCTTCGCCTTATGGGCTTGTCCCGTGAGCGCGCTTGCGCGCGCTGAAAATTGAAACTATGCACCTATCAGTGTGGGCACCGCCCACATTTCCCACGGTATCGTGTATATAGCGCGGTGAATACCGTCGCTCATCCTCCCTTTTCTTTCAGCACTTGTGCTTATCAGCGAGAAATTGAGAACTACTATTAAGAAGAAGATGAAGACTTAAACACGGATCTCCCGAGCCGGTGGCAGCGGCTCGGGCGAGGCCGCGGACAAACGGCCCCTTTTCAGGGCCACCTGAGAGCGATCCTGGAGCTAGGTCCTTTTCAGGACTCCTATGCGCCTCCTGTCCCGCCTCCCTGGCACCGGGTGACGGGCACTTGGCGTGCTCTGTGTGCCTCGGCACCGACCACGCCGAGGCTGCTATGGCGGCCCCCGTCTCCTGTGTCGCCTGCCGGGAGCTGACTGAAGAGGGGATCCTCTCCAGGCATCTCTTCTTTTCCCCTGCGGTGGACCTGACGCGATGGCATCATCGACGCCGACGATGACGCCTCCATGGACGGCGACTCGGCGTCTGGTTTTTCCCGCTCTCGGGTTACATCCGCCACCGTCGCGGGGAGATCATGGGTGAGGCGGCGGCCATCAAAGGGTTTCCCATGCCGGCCCCGCCTCTCGCCCCCGTATCTGACGATATGCAGGGCGAGTGCTTTCGCACCCCATCTGCTTCCCGGCGGGTTACCCCTTGTTCCCGCCTGTGCAGCACTTGTTTACTGCTGCAGGTGGGGACCCTTCTACCCTGAAGGCTCCGGTAAGCGAGGGGGATCCCTCGCCTGGAGCCTCCACTGGCAGCGCTTCTCTGTCCGGGCGCCGGATGGCGCCCTAACGAAAAGCCGCTGCCCCCGACCCGCCTCCAGAAGCAGATTGTCGGCCTAACGGACGTTAGGCCGCAATCCGCGGCGGCGGTCAACAACATCAGCCCGCTCTCCTCTGCCATGGTCTCCTTGCTTTGCTGACAGGGAGGCCTACGGCCCGGAGGAAGCCGCGAGAATGGCTGGCCGGTTTTCCGCTTTTTCCAGCGCCATCCTCCAGCTATGCCAGCCGATAGCCGTTTTCGGCCGGCCGGCATATGGCGTGGGGCTACCATGATTCAAAGGGTCATATGGCTCTCCCACACTCTGCGTGCATGGAACGAAGCGGGCCAGCCTCGTCCAGGTTCCACTAGCGCCTGATGGCCTATTTGGTCCCGGTTCTCCGAGGTGCTCCGCGCACCAGCAGTCAGTCCGTGAGAATCGTTCCCGGTTCGGGGCGATTCTCACGTGCTCCTCCCACCATCAGGCTGGAGGAGTGGCGGGGTCCAGGACCGGTCCCAGCGTTCCAGGGGGGCGCCTCCGACTCCAGCCCCGTGCCGCAGCAGCCGGGTAGAGCAGCGCCACGGACCGGTAAGTTCCGGAAGCTTGCTCCTACTTTTCTTTCCCTATTAAAAAAAAAAAAAGTAAAGACCGTTCGGCCGAACAGCGGTAGGCTACATGGTACCTAAGAGCGATATTCCTCAGGCCACCTGCGTCCTACGCTTGTGGTGCGTTCCTCCATGTTGCCTCTTCCCCCCTCTCAGCCCTGTGGCTGTAGGGTGGGCGGTCGGACTGGCGTGTTCACATGGCCTCTGGTTTCACCTGCTTCTAAGAAGCGGCGTCCCTTGGAGCCTCGTGGACGGATCAGAGACTCGTTGCACGAGCCCGTGGATACGGCCACTTGTACCAGTCTCCCAGTTCCCCACATTATAGGTGAGGAGACGGGTCCGCGCGCTGTGGCTACAGCCTGCGGACAGCGCATGCGCACAGGTGCGGCGGCCGGACGGCTCGCTCCCTGTTCAGCGGGCACGAGCGCGACGTCTAGACAGCTCGTTGTTTTTACAGCGGCTGGATCTGGTACGTCTCCTACGCTCGCTGAGCCTCCTCCCTTTCATGGGAAGCCCCCCTTGGCTCACACGCAGTGTGGAGGCGGTAGGGGCAGAGGAATACGGGTTATTCCTGGACGGTCTTCCTCAGCTGTCGGCTCGCTTCTCTCCGACCGCTATGCGTGTTGGCAAGAGCGGTGCGTTCTGCCATCGTGGTTGGACACCACGTTGAGATGGGGCCATCCCATACAGTTCAAGCGTCGTCCCCCACCCTTTATGGGGTTGGTGGAGACCACGCTACGGGACCCGGCTGCGAGCAGGGCTCTGGCAGCAGAGGTGACACGTCTCTTGGTAAAGGGGGGTCATCACTGTCGTTCCCCCCCACGAGTCTCACCTAGGGTTTTATTCCCCTACTTCCTGGTTTCCAAGAAGCCAGGGGAAAAGAGACCTATTCTGGATCTTCGCGTGTTCAACAGATCCGTTGCCACGAGGAAGTTCAGAATGCTCACTGTCGGAGCGTTGTTCCGGTGTGTGAGAGAGGGCGATTGGTTCACATCCCTGGATCTCAAGGATGATTACTTCCACGTCCGTGTTCGGCAGGCGCACAGGAAGTTTCTCAGCTTTGCCTTTATGGGGATGGCATACGAGTACCAGTGTCTGCCGTTTGGCTATTCCCTGGCTCCGCGCACCTTCTCGAAGTGTGTGGAGACGGCGTTGGAACCGCTCAGGCGTCAGGAAAAGAGGATTCTCTTCTACCTAGATGACCTGCTTCTTCTGAGCAACTCAGAAGAGACCGCGAGAAGGGACACCATGTTGGTGATAAACCATCTCGCCTTCCTGGGTTTTGCCATCAACTGGGAGAAGAGCTCCCCGCTCCCCAGCCGGCAGACAGTCTACTTGGGGCTTTGCCTAGACTCAGCCACCATGACTGCGATGCTTTCGCCTCCTCGGCGAGACGCCATCCTGTCGACGCTCTCTCGTTTTCGCGTTCGCAGAAACGTGACCGCACTGTCCACCATGCGCCTGTTAGGGCTGATGGCAGCTGCCCACCCCGTGGTCCCCCTGGGTCTGCTTTTTATGCGCAGACTCCAGCGGTGGTTTGCTCGCCAACGGTTAGACTCCAGGCGACACAAGCTCAGGGTGCTCCTTGTTTCCCGTTCGGTGTCGCCAGACCTGGAATATTGGAAAAGACCCTCCGCCCTTCTCAGGGGTGTTCCCCTGGGCAGGGTGGCGTCCTACGTAGTGGTCTTCACGGACGCCTCATTGACGGGTTGGGGAGGAACGTGCCTCTCTCACTCGGTCGGGGACGAGTGGCGCACACCCACTACAGCACACTTAAATGTGTTGGAGCTCGACGCTGTGAGGAAAATGCTGTTGCATTTCTTTCACCTGGTGCGCGGCCGCTCCCCTGCTCTCCACCGAAAGGCGGTCGAGCTCTGGCTTTGGGCTCATCAGTATCTCCTCAGTCTGAGAGCCCTGCATATCGCAGGCGCTCAGAACTTTGGGGCGGACCTCATGTCTCGAGGCGGTCCCCGCCGAGACGAGTGGCGGTTACATCCCGACATTGTCAGACTGATCTGGCGGAAGTTCGGGACAGCACAGGTGGACCTCTTCGCGTCCAGGGAGAACACGCACTGCAGGTGTTGGTTCTCCCTCAGCCCTCGGGATCTTCCCCCGTTGGGATGAGATGCGTTGGCACACACACCTTGGCCGCGGGCTCTCTTGTATGCGTTTCCCCCGCTCCAGCTGATCCTTCCTCTTCTGGAACGGGTCAGACAGGAGAGTCTGTCCCTGATATTAGTGGCCCCGGAGAACCGTTCAGCTCTGTGATTTCCAGAGCTGGCCGCGCTCTTGCGGTCCAGCGCCGTGGCCAGTACCGTTCAGGCCGGATGCGCTCTCACAGGCCCACGGGACGGTGCACCACCCGCCCGATGTCTCGGGACGGCTGTTGGTTTGGCTCCTGAGAGGTTGATTCTGCAGGGCAAAGGTTTGCCTGAGACGGTTATCAACACTATTCAGAGCGCTCGTGCGCCTTCTACTTCTTCCCTCTATGCGGCGAAGTGGTGCGCCTTTCTCTAATTGGTGTGAGAGGAACCACGCTGTCCCATCTCAATGCGAGGTGGGAAGCGTGCTTTCGTTTCGGCAAAACTTATTGGAAAAAGGTTTGGCCTTCTCCACGATCAAGGTCTATGTGGCAGCCGTTTCGGCTGGCCATGCAGGCTGTGATTGTGGACCGATCTTCAGCCATCCACTGGTCAAGAGATTCTTGCGTGGGGCTAGACGGGTTAGGCCTGTTTTCACGCGTGCTTACACCACGCTGAGATCTCCCCACCGTGTTGCGCGGATTGTCCAGGGATCCTTTCGAGACTCTTTCTCAGGCCCCCTTGGATGCCTTGTCATTTAAGACGGCACTCTTGTTGGCCTTGGTTTCTGCCAAGCGGGCCGGTGAGCTAACCGCTCTGTCTGTCAGCCCGAGTTGCTTGTTGCTAAACGAGGACAGCTCCTTTGCGTTGCTCAGACCTAATCCTGCGTTCCTCCCGAAGAACATTAATAGTTATTTTCGGTCTAGGGATATTGTGCTTAAGGCTTTTCACCCCCCGCCTCATTCTGATGAGGCGGAGGCGGAGTTGCATCTCCTATGCCCGGGTCGGGCGTTGGCTATGTACGTGAATCGCTCGGCCGCGTTCCGCTCCACACAACAGTTGTTTGTGTGTTATAGCGACGCTACCAGGGCCCGCGCTCTCTCTAAGCAGCGGTTTTCTCGCTGGGTATGTGAGGGTGTTTGCTTAGCCTACTCTCGGCAGGGCTTGGCGCCACCGTTGGGCGTTAAAGCTCACTCCACACGGAGCGTGGCCGCTTCAACGGCTCTACTCAAGGGCGTTTCGGTGGAAGACATCTGCGCGGCTGCGTCTTGGTCTTCCCCCGGCCCCTTTGTCCGTTTGTACATGTTAGACATGTCCAGGGGCTCACTCTGCAACTCTGTGCTAGAGTCCGGGACCCCTTTTACGGCCTAAGAATATAGACATGTTCTTTAAAGCGGCGTGGTTGAATTTCCTCTCGCCGGCTGGCGAGTTGGACTTGATTACCAGTCTCACTCTCCCACCTTTTTTCAAATGAAAAACAGGCTAGGGAGGTTTTTCTATTGGCTCGCCAATTGTCAGGTGGCTTTGTTTGCCAGTGTGGCACTCCCGCCGTTTTTTCTTCTAAAAACGGCCGAGAGAGTCCCCTTATTGGAGAGCCGGATTCTGTGGCTCCGCCCCCGGTAGTAGCGGACCTAATGGAAACCGTGTTGCTCTGGTTTTTCTTTTCCTTTTCATGGGTTCCATGAAGCACGGATTAGAGCTGGAGTCTTTACAGACTCACTTTTTTCTCCCTTGATCATTGCCTTGCTTGATCTAGGAGGAATTCGTTTTTTATTAAGCTGTTGTGTTTTACACTTCCTTCGCTTTTTTGAGTCTTAATGTGTTCTGGTGACTTAGGTCGTTTTGACTGGGGTCCAGCAGGAGTACATTGATCGGGCTCCGCTCGCAGCTTCACCTTAGCCCATAAGGCGAAGCCTAGACGGCGTAGCCTACATGAAATAGAACGATAGTTATGTTATTATAACTCTAGTTCTATGATTGTAGGCGTAGCCGTCTAGTTTCCCACCTGCTGTACCCTCCAAATGCTGAAAGAAAAGCGTGGAGGATGAGCGACGGTATTCACCGCGCTATATACACGATACCGTGGGAAATGTGGGCGGTGCCCACGCTGATAGGTGCATAGCTTGAATCTTCAGCGCGCGCAAGCGCGCGCACGGGACAAGCCCATAAGGCGAAGCCTAGACGGCTACGCCTACAATCATAGAACTAGAGTTATAATAAAATAACTATCGTTCTGTGCTGCGTGGAAATCTACTGCGTTCCTACTCGGTCAGAAAAGCCGTTGCTTTTGATCTGGTAGGTTCGCTATATAAAGCACTGTACCCAATATCAGTTTTCTTAAAGTGAATTCATGTTTAAGTTGATAACTTCAATGTATCCCATGTGTTATGTTATTTTCCATTCACTGTAACGATCGTACTGTAGTTTGCATGTTTTAGAGAAAGTTTATTAATACTTTTCTTATGACCTTGGGTTTCTACATGCTAAGGCTAACATGGCTAGCCGTAAACTCCGCTAGCCACTGTCGGAGATTAATCGAGATTTAAAACACTTAGACTAATTTAAGAGAGAGTGTAAAAGAAATCGAGGGGTCCGGAGCAAGAATTGACAAAAGACTTAATCGTGCAGCAAAACAACAACGACAACAGCCTGAGTGGGTTTGCAAAGTCACTGGCCCCACATCGGGCTGCAGCCTCACTTATACACGTATAGGAATTTCTTTGTTTACAATGGAGTCACAATGGAGTCACAATGGGGTTTCCGCCCGTCAATCTTCGTCACAGCATGTTATCAACTGCCCAGTTCAGTGGTCTGCATGGATCAACCTCATTAGCCAAGATGACCCAAGGCTAAAAAGGCTGAGGTCAACTTTAGCTTGACCCAAGGCTGAAAGGGCTTGGACCAACTTAGCTTCCCCCCAGTTCCCTATACATTCCTGTGCACCATCTGTTCTGAATCCAGATTCTGCAAACACAATGCTTTCCACTATTTAAAATATAAAACCTATTAATAATCATGGTTTATCATAGAATATACTCACTAATTTCTACCACACATCCCCCCTTTGTGACTACTAAAGTCACAACAAAAACATAACAGTCGTTTGGGTCATATTTTGCACTACATTTGATCATCGTTAAAAACCTTTAAACATGTTCAGGAGTCTCAACCTGATTTAAGGCAAAAAAGATCTATCAAATGTCTAACATGTCCAACTAGAATTCACACATAACACAGTATTTTCAGCATGCATTGAAAATTAGCATTTCAGAATATATGACATAAAAATATGAAACTCAAAAAATGACATTTCAAAAATAAGTAAATAATAGAAATTAGAAACTAAAATTGTTAACAAGCTTGCATGGATTTGGATAGCTCTGATTTATCATCATGTGCTGGTATACTATATAACATGGGGGTTTAGGGCACCGTAGTTGCTTCTGTTCTCAGCCACCATGCCCTGGAACCCATTAGTCCAAATGTCCATTTGTTCACACTGTCTGAAATGGTTGTGACTCCCATAGAGAGGTCATCAGTTAAGAAAATAGGACCTCTTTTTGATGTCCGATTTTCACATTCCGATCTCCTTTCTAGTGTCACTCCAATCTATCTCTCCATAGAGCATCCTCTCCCACTCCCCCGACTCCTCTATGCCAGTCACCATGAGGGCCATCTCTTTAGAAAGCCTGGATGCTATTACAGATCTGACTATGGGAATGCAGCAGCAGAAGATCAGACCCATCACTGTTAGTACTATTAGGAGCACTACACCTATCTTTGCGAACATCATTCCCCACATACCAAACTTTGTTTCAAGCCATCCAAACATTCCCTGATCATGGCCTGCGTTTTCCTTTAATTCTTTTCTTAAACGTTTTAAATTGTTCATCGCAAGTGTAAATGATTCATCTGGGGCAGTATTATTTGGAATGAAGGTACAACACATTTCACCTATAAGATCACAAACTCCCCCCCTTTCTGCTAAAAGCCAATCTAAAGCCTGTCTGTTCTGCCAAGCCACAGTTTTAAGAAGTATATATTCTCTCATATTTAATTTATACTTTCTGTTATAGCCACATGCATTCCTGACGTTACTGTTAAACACCATTTCATTGGATTAAATTGGATATGTAATTTACACCGATCTTTCCTATGTGCATGTTCATAATTTAATGCATGAGGGTTAATGCACATAGGTGTTGGTCATCCGACATAACAGTAAACACAAAGTCATTGACTTGGTCTTGCGGTGGTATGTGAGCAGACAAGACTGTTTTCCCTTAGTTGTCAATTAGTCCTGAATGATTTTGGGCCGGATTATCCTGTGTTCCTCTCTGGCTTTCTTCAGTAGGCCTACCACCCCCTAATTCCTGGCCCTTCCAGGTTTGTGTTGTCCCTGTGGTTTCATCCTTCCTCGGGGTCTGTGCTTGTGCCAGCGAAATCTGGCACAACCCGTAAAGGATCAGAAACAGGCTCCCCGTTTTCAGCATCATCATGCTGCTGTATCTCTTGGCTCGACTGGATCTGGTCCTGGGGCAGCTGGTCAGCCCCACGTGTGTCTGCGTCTGGCTCCTCCTCCTCACGGTCGTCTCTGGCTTTGGGTTGAGCAGCTTTTGTGCAGTGGTTGAGATGATACCACGTGGCACTTCCTTCCACTTGGTTGGCTGTTGGTGTTGCGTTGGTGACTTTGTATGGTCCTTCTCTCACATGGTCACCTGGCTCCACCCCCCTTGGTGGCTCCTTCTCCAACTCTGGAACTCTGCCTTCTCTTGTTGAAAAATAAGCCTCTGTATGCCAGTTAGTTGTCCCATATAACGTCTTAATTCAGTTTCCAATTGTTCTAATGGAGGTCCTTTATGAGGCCCTCGAATGACAGGTGAAGGCATGGGTCGACCCGTAAACATTTCATGCGGGGTTAGATGCGTCGTTCTGTTAGTTTTCATGCGATAACTCATTAGTGTCAGTCGTAGTGCATTAGTCCTTTAATTTAGTACTCTAATTTAATTTTGTTAATCTTTGTCTTAAGCGTCCGATTCCTCTCTCCATCATACCTTGTGGTTTGAGGAATGTATACACAGCCTAATCTTTGTTTGACATGCAGATGTTAAATCACTTGTTTGAGTGTTTTCTGAATAAACGCAGCTCTATTGCCTGAGTTAATTTGTGACGGAATTCCAAACCTTGGCATGACTTCTCTAGTCAGAACCTTGATTACCGTAGCCGCACTTTGGTCTTCTGATGGGACTGCTTCTACCCATCTGTTGAACACTGTTTTTTCAAATATTTCACACTTATTTAGCTGGATGTTAATCATTATTTGCAAGTATGGTGAAGAAAAACCTTGTTTTCAAATTTTTTCCTAATTCTCCTCAATACCTCCCCCCTTGCGCAATGGTCAAAACCATACGCATTAAATGATAAACAAATCTAATAACGCCGTTGGTGCACCCAACGTCGAAAGTCTAACCTTAAGCATCAGTAAACTGAAACCAATCTTTTGGGAAGGGAAATCAAAACCAGTATGTCCAAATCCTAAGCCCAATATGGGTGGGTTTACCATCAGCCGCCCGAAACAACGCTGTTCCGAAGTCATGCACTAAACCGAAAAAACATACATGCATTAGTGGCCTTCTATGCCACAAAGGTAAAATAAAATGAAATAAAACGCGACATGCCCCGTTTCAAGACGACCTCTGCTGCCAGAGCTGACATATCTGACTCCTGTTCCCCCTCCACCTTTCATCAGCCGGCTTTTCCTATGATGGTTGCAGTCCGTCACTCCATGATCAAGTGAGCCAGTGCTCACAGTGACTCTGCCAAGTAATCGTGACTGTGCCTGAATTAGGTTGTCCCGGGCTTCAAGGTGGGATCTTACCCGTCGTTGGCTAACCAGCCTTCCATACTGGCTTATTGCAGGATGCCGTACCTGGGATACGATCAATCCCCACCTATATGGTGGTATAGATCGCAAAGTGGAGGGATGGAGACAGAGTCTTCAGCCGCATCTGCCTTATGCAGCCATATGTGTGCGTCATGAATGCACATCAGGGCGACTATAAAACAAAATATAATTTATCAGTTAAAATTATTAAAGTGTTGCAGCAGTATTAGTGGCATTTGAAGGTAAACCCACTACTTCCGAATCCAATTTGACAACATAGCATGTATGTCTCCTTCCCAGCAGATGTAGCGTCAATCCACCTATTGTTCTTAACTAGGGAGATGTGAAAGAAAACAAAAATCACAATATTAAAACTTGCATCTTCAATATTGGGCGACTCACTTTTGTTTTAACCGTTACTCAAAATCACAATTCTCTTCATAATCCTACCCGATTGCCCTTCACTATCTATTCAAATTGGACGACCTAATTAAACCTTTTATTCTACCTATTGCTTGCATTTAGTGTTTTCCATATTTTGATTCACTACTATACCAAACCCAAATCCTCTATGTTGATCTTAACTAGTTTATTCAACACTGAATTGATACATTGTTTCTATTTAGTAATTAACCATATTGTTTTATCTAAAGTATGCTTGTGTATCCCCTTGTGTATTCCGTCACTTGGAGTAGGAGAGGATTCTCCCCTACCTCGGCAGCCCTGACACACACATGAGAACAGGCTCACACACACCCTGTCTCATTTTATTTTACTTATTTATTTTAAATTACATTTGTCATTGTGGATAACCTAAATTTAGAAATTTGGATAACGTTTTATCATACTTATTTGGTCTAAATTTTAAGTATTGCCGATTGTTTTTTCTAAATTATAAGATCACTTTTAATAAATTATTACTTATCATAATCTTGAAGGAAATATTTTATTTGTGTTGTTATCTTAGCACCTAGACCTCGTCAGGTCCAAGCACCAAAATAACATCCACCTATCCACGCAGAGTCCATGGGTTGGGTCCGCTCCTCGTTTGATGAGTCACTTTACCCTGGCGCCATTGAACCCATTGACTCCTGTGGAGTGTGGTGTGCAGACAATTTTTAAGGCTAATTGCTCATGTTTGAGTCTAAATAATTATTCCTAAATCCTGTAATCACCATTTAACTTGCTCAGGGACACATCAACACTCAGCTAGGAGAGATGGGGATCGAACCAGCAACCCTTCGGTTACTAGACAACTGCTCTACCTCCTGAGCTAAACGACCCCAGCCACCTCTCCGCTGATTTATTACCTCCGGGTCGGTCCGTGTCCGCCCTTTTTGCTGTCATTACATTCCTCTCCCTTCTCCAAACTCCTTCTCTCTCCGATCCAACCCGTTGTCTCACCAGTGCTCCGTGTACCAAGATGTAATGATATATACCATATGGTGTTCCGACGCGTTGGAGAGTCTCCAAGAACCACAGAATCACCCATCCCAGTGGTGGTTCTACGTTTTTTCTAAAACAGTGGACATGGGTTACATTCAGGAACAAATTACAGAGTACATCCAAACGCACAAATAATCTATTAGGCACAATGCAAATTCAATCTCTTTCTCTCTGTTGTCTCTCTGTCCAGCCCCCACCGGCGGATTTTCCTTACTTACGTTCCTTCTCTCTAACTCTCTTTACCTCTCTTTATCTACTTCCTTTGCTTTCACAAATCTCCATAACCATTTTAATTTTCAGTAATCCTTTCCTTTCCTTTCTGGTTTGTTCGTTTTTTGGACACACTCCAAAACTAGATTATTAATCTTAAAAGGCCATCGAAAGATATGAATGTCCCCATAGAAAATTCTAACCGGAAAGCCTTCCCCATTACCGCCACTTCTCGTTACCAATCTACACACTCTTCCTCTTCTCTGTCTCACTCTTCACAAATCACTTCATCTGTCCCCTCTATCTTAACTCAATGCTAACTCTTTCTCACTCACTCACTCACTCACTCACTCACTCACTCACTCACTCACTCACTCACTCACTCACTCACTCACTCACTCACTCACTCACTCACTCACTCACTCACTCACTCACTCACTCACTCACTCACTCACTCACTCACTCACTCACTCACTTATTCGCTCACTCACTCACTCATTCACTCATTTGCTCACATATACAACTTAAAATAAGAATTCACAGACTGTCATCCTTGGAGCTGTCATAGGTATTAACTGCGTGTGCTCAGAGAATCCCAAAGTTTTGGTGAATTTTCCTGCCAGGGGGAGGTGAGAGGCATAATTTGGACCTACGTAAGTGTAAGTGGCTCCAGTGTGGGCCATCATTGGCGTGCCTCTATACTTTATCAGAACCTGCAGTATTGGTTCCTCATCAGCTTGTTTTGTGATTGCTACAAGCTGACCCTCCCCCTGTGGATTCTCTGGGCACCCCCAGTATCCCTAACCTATAAAGGGACCCTGCTGTCCCTGGTTGTAGCTCCCTTGATCTTGCCTCCCCTGATTACCGTTGCCCTGTCCTTGCTGTGGTGGAAAAGGGTTAATCAAACAATGTTTCTTAATATGTCCTTCCTGGTTGCACCCAAAACATATTAAAGGACCTCTGCGTTGTCCTTGGGATCCTGGTTGTTGATTGTTTCTAAACTGTCCTCGGGGCCCCTGATTCTGTCTATTTTTATTTGTGGGGTTCCCATAATTATGGATGTGTACATGTGTAACAGGTGGAGTAGGTGACAGTTGGCTTTGAGGCTGTTCTACTGGAAGAGAAAATGCCAATCGTGGATATTGGTTTTGAAGTGCGCCCTGCTGGGCGGCTTGCGATATTACAGCAGCTGGTTCTAAAACACCTGCCTGTCTCTTCTTATCTCTTTCCTTCCTTGTGAGATCTTCCAGCTGAAGCTGATATAGCTTCCTCTGGAGCTCTTTGCTTTTTTCCTGTATTCTTTGTTTATTCTGACGATATTCATCCACTGCATGAACTAAATGGTCATTAAAATCTCTATGAGATCCTGATGTAGACAGTCCAACCACATCCTCTAGCTTGGCTTTGATTGAGCTAGGTAGAATCTCTATCACAGAGTTTCTGAACATGACCGAAAACACAGGATGGATCTCAGGATTCTCATTCGTCTCCAAGCGCCATCTGTCCACTTGGGCCTGGAGGTAGGATGCAGGATTCTCTGTGTCGTTGATAGGGAGACCTCATGTTTTTATGATCGATATGGGTCGGAAACTCCCTTCTGAGTGTGGCCCACATCGCCACTCTGTAGCGATCAAGTGAAAGCCCATCGAGCATTGCGTCCATTATATCCAACCCTCCATTCCTCAGTACAGACTCCATTTTAGATAACCCCAATACTCTTGCTAACAGAGCTTTCAGGTCCCCCACTGCCATTAGCTTTCCCACTGTGAGTTCCTCAAATGTTCTAATCCATTTAGACGCCCCGTTATGTATGTTAGGGAGTTTAGCAATGACTCCCTCCAATTCCTGTGAACCCCACGGTTGATGATGGACCTGTTGTCCTTCGACTAGAATAGGATAGTTCCCTGGAGAAGTTTCGGGTGCCCTTTTCCCCCTTTTTGATTTCCTTAGTTTCTCATCTAACTCGAGTGGTGTGGGGCTTAGTACTGCTGTACTGCAGCCAGGCTCCTCTGCCCCTTGTGTCCCAGACCACTCCTCCTTTCTTTTGTTCCGCTTCTTTAATTTCCTTTTAGCATTCTTAGTAATGTGTTTTACACATGGTTGTGATGACCCTTCACCAACATGCTCAATGTCATCCTCCTCCTCTCCTTCATTCTCGTTTTCACCCTCACTACAACAAATGTCAGCATTGTTACACTCTTCCTTTGTGATTATTTTTCTGGCCACTCGTTGTAATGAGCGCCACCTCTCTCCCTCCTCTTCGAACAAAGCTAGCACTAACCTTTCCCTGTCCTTCTTCGCTAAGGCCGTTTTTCCACTTCTGTTATCTATGTAACTCCTTATTACTACCTCCATGTCCCGATACATTGTTGGATCAAAAGTCCCTCCCATGGGCCATATAGTACCTGCTACTTCTGTCCTTTCTTCCCAATTCTCAGAGATCTTTTTCATCTCACCTTTGAGCAATAGACGGTCTCTACTCAAAATCTCTACCGCTGTTGGTGCCATTTTTAATTATTACTTTATTACTTTATTTATCTATTCTGAAGTACACTATTTATTAATACAATTTATTTGAGTTTATTCTGCTAGTTATTTTCTATACTTTATTATCTCTAAGCTACAAACGTGAACTCCTCCCCGGCGCTCGTCTCCCTCCCTGCTTTGCAGGCTCCTGCTCGTCCCCTGTGTGATTGCTCGTGCACGTGCAGTTAGTCAGCGCGGCGATGTCAAAGAAGATTACACATTTATTCAATACTTCAACAAATTAACTATTCTCTATCCGTCTAATTTATTTATGATTATCAACTAATTTAAACAAATTAACTATTCTCTGTCCGCCTAATTTATTTATGACAGAATCAACAACAACAAAAAATGAACCGGGTCGTAAAAACCTCCGAGGTAACTTAATCCTAACACGACTTAAATACAGACAATAAGCCGGTTCATACAATTTCTTTATCTTATATTGAAAAATGTCCGAATTGTTTGTAATTAATTACAAATAAAAAGTTGACCGAGCGTAGAAACTGGCCTTTTGATTAAAATATGAACGGTCGGATGGCACTCCAAACAACAAGCCTATTCTTCCAAAACAATGGCTGAACACATAACACTCGACCAGATCACGAACAAACAAGAGACTCCTCAAAATACCAACTCAAACGGTACTCCAATAAAGAAACGTATCTATTCAAAAGCGCGAGAGTCTGCTTTCTCAGAAGATGCCAACATCGGAACTAGAAATTCACCAGTCGACATCCCAAGCAAACCTCTAAAATAAAAATGAATTCATCAACGGCAATGAATTCCAACAGACAAGAAACTTCTCAAAATACCAACTCAAACGGTACCCCAATCAAGAGACTTATCTATTCAAAAGCGCGAGAGTCTGCTTTCTCAGAAAATGCCAACATCGGAACTAGAAATTCACCAGTTGACATCCCAAGCAAACCTCTAAAATAAAAATGAATTCATCGACGGCAATGAATTTCAACCCAACTTTCTGGGATACACTTAGTCATCCAACAGGTAGGCCCACTTTAACCGACCTGCGGACCTGTACTGTCCTATTGGAACTTTCCCACTAATTCGATCCTCTAGAATACAGCCACAGGACTTTATGATAGGTCTATTTGACCAAAACCAAATAACAACAACTCGTATCAAAATAGGGAGCCACAAAGCGTTTGGTCATTTAGAACCACAGAACGCCTTATGGCATATGTGCGCGCGCACGTCAATCTCTCCCGGAGCCCCCGTATCTCTCACTCGCTCATTTATCTATAATTTCGGTTCGTTTGATCGAAGAGACACTTTACCTGCTGCTCGGCGTTCAGACGGGGCAAGAACAGATCAAACGACTCTATCCTATATATGGCAAGACAACTTACCCTTGAGCTCTGGTCGTATGATCCGTTCGCGTCCCGTCCTCTGGCCCGGCAGCTGGCGAGTCCCTATTTCCTCCTGTTCGCGACGCCAAATATGTCGGAGATTAATCGAGATTTAAAACACTTAGACTAATTTAAGAGAGAGTGTAAAAGAAATCGAGGGGTCCGGAGCAAGAATTGACAAAAGACTTTATCGTGCAGCAAAACAACAACGACAACAGCCTGAGTGGGTTTGCAAAGTCACTGGCCCCACATCGGGCTGCAGCCTCACTTATACACGTATAGGAATTTCTTTGTTTACAATGGAGTCACAATGGGGTTTCCGCCCGTCAATCTTCGTCACAGCATGTTATCAACTGCCCAGTTCAGTGGTCTGCATGGATCAACCTCATTAGCCAAGATGACCCAAGGCTAAAAAGGCTGAGGTCAACTTTAGCTTGACCCAAGGCTGAAAGGGCTTGGACCAACTTAGCTTCCCCCCAGTTCCCTATACATTCCTGTGCACCATCTGTTCTGAATCCAGATTCTGCAAACACAATGCTTTCCACTATTTAAAATATAAAACCTATTAATAATCATGGTTTATCATAGAATATACTCACTAATTTCTACCACACCACGTTCATACATTGAATGTAATATTACTCTCTTTCTTGCTTGTGCAGATGCTGTATATGTACACCGATTTCTGATGGCCATGATTTGATTTATTTTCCAAAGGTATGTGGCTCCATAATGTAAATAGGTTGTAAATAAAGTGCTGTAACTGACTACAGTTATGCCCATTCATGGGAAGTTGAATGTTTTGTATGTATTTTCTATTACTAGTAATCGGTCAGAAAAGCCGTTGCTTTTGATCTGATGCTGTATATGTACACCGATTTCTGATGGCCATGATTTGATTTATTTTCCAAAGGAAAATAAAGGAAAGAAAATTCAACAGTTCCGCCTCCGTCTCCCTGATGCTTGACCATCGTTACACATGACATGCGTAAAATTTTAAAATACCCCCTGAAATCTCCAATAAAGACATTTTAATACAGCATACAATTATGCTACCCATATTCTTATGTGTCAGGTAGCGTATTTCATCTGTAGACCAACTGCCTCTATCAAACGATGCTCCCACTACAGAATCACGTTATTGTACACCACTAACCCCATGTACACTGTAAGAATATGGGGAGCATAATTTGATACTGTATTATTATAACGTCTTTATTGGAGATTTCAGGGGTAGGCCTACAGTATGTGTATTTTACACCAATACCACAACGCGGAATCCATAGCGTAATCATGCGCATGCGCAGAACAGACCAGGAAGCACAATATGATAGGTAGCAGAAATTGGCAGAACACCCTGCTTGACGGAGTAAAAGAAGACATGGCGAGGAACGGAAAGCTACGGTGTGTAGATATCCTTTGCTTAGACAAAGCTGTTTTTTCGCGCCTTGTAGTGCTAGCACTACCATTGCAAGCTCGTGCAACAGCATTATAGTTAAAACAAATAAATGCAACGTTACGACTGCACGCGACAGAGGCGGGTGCCTCTGCCTCTTTGTTGATTCCCGCCCGATTTCGTCGATATTAGCAAGTTGTGGTCATTGCACATCCAAAAGGCAAGCAAAATTAATGCCATCTTAAAACTGTTGAAGCCCGTTAAATCATAATTTACCCTGAATGACAGGATAAATGTGACATCAAGTTACAGAGGCTACAGCTGGCTCACAATAGCATTTTATAGCAATGCCGATAGCCCCATCGGCCTGTTAACTTGGCTAAGTAGCCTGCTAAAGTTTACACTATTCTTGCTGTCTTCATTATACTTCGTGGTGTTGACTTAAACAATTGCTAGACTTGAGTATTAAGTGTAATTTGCCTCTGCCTATAAGCACATATCATTTGAGTAACATTAGTGTTTAACTAGCTAGTTCATTAGCTATTAGCACCGCCTAGCTAACGCCTGGATATCGTTGTCATGGTAGTACTATAGCTTATTTAAGATTTTGCGAATGTTATCGTTATCAGAATGGTCTATACTACTAACATTAAAAATATAAACATTGGAAATAAATAGCTACTTCAAATGAACTTACCTTACCTAATAATTCTAGTAATAATATATTTTCGAAATTCTTCTGTATTCTATCTCTTTTCTCTCCTGTCTCAAAACCCACAAAGACAAATTTGGAAGTACAGGGTATTTAACCGTCTTTATTGCACGAGACCTCTAACTTTGGAAGTACTGGGTTTAACTGTCTTTATCGCACGAGACCTTTAATGCCTGGTTCTATAAACGCCATCACATTCGCAGGGGGGCGTATGGCCCCCTTGTCAGCGGTACTTTTTGCACAACTCATAATTTGTTGTGTAATCTACGGCTGTTCAAACAGCAATACAAAATCATCACTTCGTTTTTATGGCATACCAACCAACAGTGAGTTAACGGGAAGGGACAGAAACTGAGGATTTGAGCCAGCGTTTCAACCTTGTTTCTGTTCCAGTGTTCCTTTTGCGTCACGTTGTGTGATGATATAATATACAAACCCAAGTATTTGGGTTTATAATACAGTAGGCCTATATAATAAATGATGGGGTCCTTCAGATGAGATTTAAAAGTATCGAGATATATATGGTATATTGTGAAAAAGAAATCCCTCATCGCACAGCCCTACCAACATGTGCCCTTCTGTGGATTAATTGGTTGTAAAACAGGGAACGAAAAAGCTTGAACTGATAGCAAGATCCAGTATGAAATTAAAGTTTTAATTTCAGACATGTTAGATATCAGCCTTTAAGGCATTCTGTTATTCAATTTCATTTTAGTTCAATTGCAATGTACTGTGTAAATGCAAAAAAACAAATACAAATATTAAAATAAAACGTTGACATTGAGATTCTTATTTCATGGTGTCATAAATTATAACGATAGAATTACAACAAAACAACAAACTGTAAAAGAAAGTGTGGAAATGGCGCCATCGAAAATCTTTTTTTCTTTTTTCAATTTTTTTTTTTTTTTAAAGCAAAATAAGATTTAGGTAAACATAGACATCGAAAAGGAAAGCTTGCATTAACAATGATTGGTCTCCTCTTTGCCAAGTATTGCAGAGGGCAGTATGGAGATTACTTGGTCCCTTCTCACATCTTGTGCAGCTGTGAGCTACAGGTGTAAAATCAAGACCGATTTGGTCAAACTCAGTAAACTAGACACAATTGTTCTTGTATAGCTGTCCTCACACACTTTTTCATTTCGCTTGATATGTTATTCAACTGCTCCTCGTGTGTGTGTGTGTGTGTGTGTGTGTGTGTGTGTGTGTGTGTGTGTGTGTGTGTGTGTGTGTGTGTGTGTGTGTGTGTGTGTGTGTGTGTGTGTGTGTGTTTGAACAGAAAGTATTAAATTAGTACCTTTTTCCAGGGACGGAACTGAAGACGCTGGGATCCACCATTTAAGAGACATCCGGAATCAACAGAACATCTTCACAACCCTGACTCGGCAGCGACAGTTGAGCCAGCCTCTCTGCAGCTTAAGGACAACTTCAGCTTGATCGAAAACTGGGGGGCAATTCGTATAATAATAGGATAATCTGGTATTTTAAGGTTTATTAGTCGGCGGTTTAATTAATGTATCAAAGCAACACAGCACTCGTGATCGTGGGGTGGCTATCTGGGCCACTCGACATCAGAACCTCAATTTTTTAATGCTGTCTAGTGCATTGATTTAACGATGCAGGGTTATTTGAAACAATTTATTAAATAAATATTTATGAGAGGTCATTCCTTCTCCTGATTTTTCTTCCTATTTATGTCTAGTGTACAACCCTACTGTCCACAAGCATCACCCCCCCCCTCCCCATATGGATTTGGAGAATTGTCGCCACGTCCCAGTGGTGGAGGTATCATATATATGAAAGAGGGCATTCAAATATACTACAATGATCAATTAGGAGGCCGAAGCCCTAAAGGAAGTGATGCAATAGGTGAAGTGGCAATTCTTTGCTCTGGGTATTGCCACGCAAGGTGAATGGCGAGGGTCCCGACGCACTTGTCCCAATAAGAGCACTCGCAGAAAGTTCATATGATTGGTGTTTTAATCAGAACAATTCCGGTTTACTCTCTGTTACAGTCCAAAGGATGAGAAATGATAATACATGATATACCTTTACAAGAATACGGGAGTATATGGTCGGAAACTTTTCCGCCTCGCTATCACGCTACCCTCAAACTAAACCCACTATTTATTCAATTAGCCGGTACGCCGGCAAGTCAAGGGGGCGGGGTTACGTGCCACCTGATAAATGACGTAAGCAGGTAGGTGTCAATAAATAAATAACCATTTTCTTTTCCTGGCTTGCAAACTGTGGTCATAACTTAAATGAAAACTAAATCAGAAATCAGAAACCATGAAACCACAAACATGGCTCCTACAATAGGTGACTGGGTCAACAACATTTAAGTTTAGCTTTACTTTGAGGTCTCTTATATATCAAAGGGGGTCTCAAAGGACGCATACGCTTCAACCTGTGGCTCCAGCCCTACAGGAAATGACTCAGCAAGTGCTCCATCTCGTTGCACCTGCACCCAGCGGCTCGCTTGCAAGATTTTGGCCTGAACTTATTCCCAGACCTACACCGTAGCCATCCAACCTGCATATCTGAGAATCAGGCCTCTCTTTAATAATGACAAAAATGTATGAGAGAAATACACATTAACTTTTGTCTTATAAGCGGCGTGGTGCCGGCTCCTTTTGACCTTTTGACCCCAGACTTCTGGGGGAATAGCTGAATCAATTCATTAGTCAATCAGAAGCATGTAAATATCTTCCCGGTGGCGTAAGAGGACGAACAAGGTGTCCTTCAACATCTACGCTTCCAGGCGATTGCAACGGTACCACACATGAGCATATTCGAACATGTTTAATGGTAGTAATTAGCTGTCGAAATTGGAGGCCTTAATCAATAATGAGCAGCTATTGATTTGCTTCCCGATAGAAATTTGTGACAAATGACATGTTATTTAGCATCTACGTTGAGCTGAGTCCAATGACACCAAGCATGACACTCTAGAAAATGGTAACATGTATTTTACGTGGTACACCTAGGTCTAGGACATGATCTCGGTGTAGCAAGAGGGCGAGCTTGATCTCATTGGACTCAGCTTAACGTGTAGATGCTAAATAACATGTAATTTGTCAAAAATCTCCATCGGGAAGCAAATCTATAGCTGGTCATTATTGATAAAGGCCTCCAAAATCGACAGCTAATTACTACCCCGAAACATATTCAAATATGATCATGTGTGGCACTGTTGCAATCGCCTCGAAACGTAGATGTCAAAGGACACCTTGTTTGCCCCGTTACCCCACCGGGAAGATATTTTCATACTTCTAATGGATTGATTCATATTTTAAGGTTCTCGGAGTGAGACTTTAAGCGGCTGCAGCAGAAGTGTTGAGACGAAAGATGATATCAAGACATTTATAGAATATTCCCATTCACATTATGATTCTTCGTCATAACATCCGACCAAACATCCTTTACAGTCACCGAGCGAGGATTATGAAAGTCCAGGCCCCCCCTTCCTGCACTCGGGGTCCGACTGGGCCAAGTTTCGGGCAGGAAGGGCCACCCCTTCAAAGGACACCTTTGAAGGGGTGTGCACGGATACGTATCAATCATCTTGTGACAGATCTTTCACTTCTGTGTTTATTTTTCGGAAATATCGGTTGGGTATAACTGCAATAAAATACTTTAAGCAGGGGAAGTTATCTCCTACATTCACCATTCATAAAATTCCCGCTGCACGCTCGTGCTCTGCCCTGTCTCGGTTGTTACGAAGCGCGAAGCTGCCCCTGCATCTCTGCACGTTAGTTGGCGGGCCGAGCCCCCCCTTCTCGCGTGTGTGTGCGTGCGTGCGTGCGTGCGTGTGTGTGTGCGTGTGTGTGTGTGTGTCCAGTCCTCCCATATTAATGTGTAAACCACATAATAAGTAGTCAACAGAAGACAATGTTTTAATCCCACTTTATATCTCCTTGTTACTTTTAGATGAGAACCCCTGGCCAGCCTTTCAGGTAAATGTCAGCCAACATACAGTTGGTATACACAATTGAAATTCATAATGTTAATCACTATGCAAATGAGAGTATAGCTAATTCATGGTCATTTTTAAGGTGCAGTAATTTCACACTTTTACACAATTCAATTACTGTATGGTATGCATTGGCGTCAGTTTGGTTTGAAATGTGGTGGGGACAGAGACGCAATCTGGAATGCATTTTTAGAAGTGCTGGGGATGCACCTTATTTTTCTTTAGCGCAGGTCATGAAAGGTTCTGAAGACGGGATACCTGTGTAGCTTACTAATCAATAAGATTTTTACAAAAAAATTATGTCTGACACGTTTTATGAAGAAAGCGTTTTCAAAAAGCATTGGACATGATGACCCACAATGTTCTGCTCCATGATGCACTCAATGTTGACGTGACATGACATGAGCTATACCAAAATAAACAAAGAGGGGCTTATTACCTACGTGTTTAAGTTCAGAAGGGGCAAACGTATACACACAGCACTACAAATGTCAAGATCGAAAAAGCTAAAAATAATTTTAGCTGAACGCTTTATATCACATCATGAGCTGGCTGTTCTCAATTCACATCACACTTCCATCCAATCTACATGGCATTCTGACCAAAACCCATGCACTCCCCCCCCCCACACACACACACACAATCATTCCATAATTAAAGCATAGCGAATGACCAAAAGTCACTTTGAGTCAACAAGAGACTGACTCCACCGACTCCACTATCGTAATCTCCACTAGTCTATACCCAACACCGTAAGAACGCTAACACTGGATCATTTAAATTAGGCTACTTGGAGGCTATGGCTAGTAGTACTATTTCAAGTTAAAACAGCTGACCACATGAGGGCAAAAAACGATAGTTATGTTATTATAACTCTAGTTCTATGATTGTAGGCGTAGCCGTCTAGGCTTCGCCTTATGGGCTTGTCCCGTGAAAATTCAAACTATGCACCTATCAGCGTGGGCACCGCCCACATTTCCCACGGTATCGTGTATATAGCGCGGTGAATACCGTCGCTCATCCTCCACGCTTTTCTTTCAGCATTTGGAGGGTACAGCAGGTGGGAAACTAGACGGCTACGCCTACAATCATAGAACTAGAGTTATAATAACATAACTATCGTTCTATTTCATTTAGGCTACGCCGTCTAGGCTTCGCCTTATGGGCCAAGGTGAAGCTGCGAGCGGAGCCCGATCAATGTACTCCTGCTGGACCCCAGTCAAAACGACCTAAGTCACCAGAACACATTAAGACTAAAAAAAGCCAAGGAAGTGTAAAACACAACAGCTTAATAAAAAACTAATTCCTCCTAGATCAAGCAAGGCAATGATCAAGGGAGAAAAAAGTGAGTCTGTAAAGACTCCGGCTCTAATCCGTGCTTCATGGAACCCATGAAAAGGAAAAGAAAAACCAGAACAACACGGTTTCCATTAGGTCCGCTACTACCGGGGGCGGAGCCACAGAATCCGGCTCTCCAATAAGGGGACTCTCTCGGCCGTTTTTAGAAGAAAAAACGGCGGGAGTGCCACACTGGCAAACAAAGCCACCTGACAATTGGCGAGCCAATAGAAAAACCTCCCTAGCCTGTTTTTCATTTGAAAAAAGGTGGGAGAGTGAGACTGGTAATCAAGTCCAACTCGCCAGCCGGCGAGAGGAAATTCAACCACGCCGCTTTAAAGAACATGTCTATATTCTTAAGCCGTAAAAGGGGTCCCGGACTCTAGCACAGAGTTGCAGAGTGAGCCCCTGGACATGTCTAACATGTACAAATGGACAAAGGGGCCGGGGGAAGACCAAGACGCAGCCGCGCAGATGTCTTCCACCGAAACGCCCTTGAGTAGAGCCGTTGAAGCGGCCACGCCTCGTGTGGAGTGAGCTTTAACGCCCAACGGTGGCGCCAAGCGCTGCCGAGAGTAGGCTAAGCAAACACCCTCACATACCCAGCGAGAAAACCGCTGCTTAGAGAGAGCGCGGCCCCTGCTAGCGTCGCTATAACACACAAACAACTGTTGTGTGGAGCGGAACGCGGCCGAGCGATTCACGTACATAGCCAACGCCCGAACCGGGCATAGGAGATGCAACTCCGCCTCCGCCTCATCAGAATGAGGCGGGGGGTGAAAAGCCTTGAGCACAATATCCCTCGACCGAAAATAACTATTAATGTTCTTCGGGAGGAACGCAGGATTAGGTCTGAGCAACGCAAAGGAGCTGTCCTCGTTTAGCAACAAGCAACTCGGGCTGACAGACAGAGCTGTTAGCTCACCGGCCCGCTTGGCAGAAACCAAGGCCAACAAGAGTGCCGTCTCAAATGACAAGGCATCCAAAGGGGCCTGAGAAAGAGGCTCAAAAGGATCCCTGGACAATCCGCGCAACACGGTGGGGAGATCCCAGCGTGGTGTAAGCACGCGTGAAAACAGGCCTAACCCGTCTAGCCCCACGCAAGAATCTGTTGACCAGTGGATGGCTGAAGATCGGTCCACCATCACAGCCTGCATGGCCAGCCGAAACGGCTGCCGCATAGACCTTGATAGTGGAGAAGGCCTTTTTCCAATGAGTTTTGCAGAAACGAAAGCACGCTTCCCACCTCGCATTGAGATGGGACAGCGTGGTTCCTCTCACACCAATTAGAGAAAGGCGCACCACTTCGCCGCATAGAGGGAAGAAGTAGAAGGCGCACGAGCGCTCTGAATAGTGTTGATAACCGTCTCAGGCAAACCTTTGCCCTGCAGAATCAACCTCTCAGGAGCCAAACCAACAGCCGTCCCGAGACATCGGGCGGGTGGTGCACCGTCCCGTGGGCCTGTGAGAGCGCATCCGGCCTGAACGGTACTGGCCACGGCGCTGACCGCAAGAGCGCGGCCAGCTCTGGAAATCACAGAGCTGAACGGTTCTCCGGGGCCACTAATATCAGGGACAGACTCTCCTGTCTGACCCGTTCCAGAAGAGGAAGGATCAGCTGGAGCGGGGGAAACGCATACAAGAGAGCCCGCGGCCAAGGTGTGTGTGCCAACGCATCTCATCCCAACGGGGGAAGATCCCGAGGGCTGAGGGAGAACCAACACCTGCAGTGCGTGTTCTCCCTGGACGCGAAGAGGTCCACCTGTGCTGTCCCGAACTTCCGCCAGATCAGTCTGACAATGTCGGGATGTAACCGCCACTCGTCTCGGCGGGGACCGCCTCGAGACATGAGGTCCGCCCCAAAGTTCTGAGCGCCCGCGATATGCAGGGCTCTCAGACTGAGGAGATACTGATGAGCCCAAAGCCAGAGCTCGACCGCCTTTCGGTGGAGAGCAGGGGAGCGGCCGCGCACCAGGTGAAAGAAATGCAACAGCATTTTCCTTACAGCGTCGAGCTCCAACACATTTAAGTTTGCTGTAGTGGGTGTGCGCCTCTCGTCCCCGACCGAGTGAGAGAGGCACGTTCCTCCCCAACCCGTCAATGAGGCGTCCGTGAAGACCACTACGTAGGACGCCACCCTGCCCAGGGGAACACCCCTGAGAAGGGCGGAGGGTCTTTTCCAATATTCCAGGTCTGGCGACACCGAACGGGAAACAAGGAGCACCCTGAGCTTGTGTCGCCTGGAGTCTAACCGTTGGCGAGCAAACCACCGCTGGAGTCTGCGCATAAAAAGCAGACCCAGGGGGACCACGGGGTGGGCAGCTGCCATCAGCCCTAACAGGCGCATGGTGGACAGTGCGGTCACGTTTCTGCGAACGCGAAAACGAGAGAGCGTCGACAGGATGGCGTCTCGCCGAGGAGGCGAAAGCATTGCAGTCATGGTGGCTGAGTCTAGGCAAAGCCCCAAGTAGACTGTCTGCCGGCTGGGGAGCGGGGAGCTCTTCTCCCAGTTGATGGCAAAACCCAGGAAGGCGAGATGGTTTATCAACAACATGGTGTCCCTTCTCGCGGTCTCTTCTGAGTTGCTCAGAAGAAGCAGGTCATCTAGGTAGAAGAGAATCCTCTTTTCCTGACGCCTGAGCGGTTCCAACGCCGTCTCCACACACTTCGAGAAGGTGCGCGGAGCCAGGGAATAGCCAAACGGCAGACACTGGTACTCGTATGCTATCCCCATAAAGGCAAAGCGGAGAAACTTCCTGTGCGCCTGCCGAACACGGACGTGGAAGTAATCATCCTTGAGATCCAGGGATGTGAACCAATCGCCCTCTCTCACACACCGGAACAACGCTCCGACAGTGAGCATTCTGAACTTCCTCGTGGCAACGGATCTGTTGAACACGCGAAGATCCAGAATAGGTCTCTTTTCCCCTGGCTTCTTGGAAACCAGGAAGTAGCGGGAATAAAACCCTAGGTGCGACTCGTGGGGGGGAACGACAGTGATGGCCCCCTTTACCAAGAGACGTGTCACCTCTGCTGCCAGAGCCCTGCTCGCAGCCGGGTCCCGTAGCGTGGTCTCCACCAACCCCATAAAGGGTGGGGGACGACGCTTGAACTGTATGGGATGGCCCCATCTTAACGTGGTGTCCAACCACGATGGCAGAACGCACCGCTCTTGCCAACACGCATAGCGGTCGGAGAGAAGCGAGCCGACAGCTGAGGAAGACCGTCCAGGAATAACCCGTATTCCTCTGCCCCTACCGCCTCCACACTGCGTGTGAGCCAAGGGGGGCTTCCCATGAAAGGGAGGAGGCTCAGCGAGCGTAGGAGACGTACCAGATCCAGCCGCTGTAAAAACAACGAGCTGTCTAGACGTCGCGCTCGTGCCCGCTGAACAGGGAGCGAGCCGTCCGGCCGCCGCACCTGTGCGCATGCGCTGTCCGCAGGCTGTAGCCACAGCGCGCGGACCCGTCTCCTCACCTATAATGTGGGGAACTGGGAGACCGGTACAAGCGGCCGTATCCACGGGCTCGTGCAACGAGTCTCTGATCCGTCCACGAGGCTCCAAGGGACGCCGCTTCTTAGAAGCAGGTGAACCAGAGGCCATGTGAACACGCAATCCGACCGCCACCCTACAGCCACAGGGCTGAGAGGGGGGAAGAGGCAACATGGAGGAACGCACCACAAGCGTAGGACGCAGGTGGCCTGAGGAATATCGCTCTTTAGGTACCATGTAGCCTACCGCTGTTCGGCCGAACGGTCTTTACTTTTTTTTTTTTTAATAGGGAAAGAAAAAGTAGGAGCAAGCTTCCGGAACTTACCGGTCCGTGGCGCTGCTCTACCCGGCTGCTGCGGCACCGGGGCTGGAGTCGGAGGCGGCCCCCTGGAACGCTGGGACCGGCCTGGACCCCGCCCACAAGGGGTCGTGAGAATCGCCCCGAACCGGGAACGATACTCACGGACTGACTGCTGGTGCGCGAGCACCTCGGAGAACCGGGGACCAAATAGGCCATCAGCCGCTAGTGGACCCTGGACGAGGCTGGACCGCTCTCGTTCCTGCACCGCAGTGTGGGAGAGCCATATGACCCTTTGAATCATGGTAGCCCACGCCATATGCCGGCCGGCCGAAACGGCTATCGGCTGGCATAGCTGGAGGATGGCGCTGGAAAAAGCGGGAAACCGCCAGCCATCTCGCGGCTTCCTCCGGGCCGTAGGCCTCCCTGTCAGCAAACAAGGAGACCATGGCAGAGGAGAGCAGGGCGATGTTGTTGACCGCCGCCGCGGATTGCCGGCCTAACGTCCGTTAGGCCGACAATCTGCTTCTGGAGGCGGTCGGGGGGCAGCGGCTTTTCGTTAGGGCGCCATCCGGCGCCCGGACAGAGAAGCGCTGCCAGTGGAGGCTCCAGGCGAGGGATCCCCCTCGCTTACCGGAGCCTTCAGGGTAGAAGGGTCCCAACCTGCAGCAGTAAACAAGTGCTGCACAGGCGGGAACAAGGGGTAACCCGCCGGGAAGCAGATGGGGTGCGAAAGGACTCGCCCTGCATATCGTCAGATACGGGGGCAAGAGGCGGGGCCGGCATGGGAAACCCTTTGATGGCCGCCGCCTCACCCATGATCTCCCCGCGACGGTGGCGGTTGTAACCCGAGAGCGGGAAAAAACAGACGCCGAGTCGCCGTCCATGGAGGCGTCGTCGTCGGCGTCGATGATGCCATCGCTTCAGGTCCACCGCAGGGGAAAAGAAGAGATGCCTGGAGAGGATCCCCTCTTCAGGCAGCTCCCGGCAGGCGACACAGGAGACGGGGGCCGCCATAGCAGCCTCGGCGTGGTCGGTGCCGAGGCACACAGAGCACGCCAAGTGCCCGTCACCCGGTGCCAGGGAGGCGGGACAGGAGGCGCATAGGAGTCCTGAAAAGGACCTAGCTCCAGGAGCACTCTCAGGTGGCCCTGAAAAGGGGCCGTTTGTCCGCGGCCTCGCCCGAGCCGCTGCCACCGGCTCGGGAGATCCGTGTTTAAGTCTTCATCTTCTTCTTAATAGTAGTTCTCAATTTCTCGCTGATAAGCACAAGTGCTGAAAGAAAAGGGAGAATGAGCGACGGTATTCACCGCGCTATATACACGATACCGTGGGAAATGTGGGCGGTGCCCACGCTGATAGGTGCATAGTTTAACCCGACATGAAATAGAAAACAAAAGATCTCGCCAAAGTACCAGCAAATCTTAAGCAATAAATATCGCATCTTACCTTTATTAACGTGCCAGTGGTCTGCAGATGTATCCTGCGGTGTAGCCTGCGTGCCTGCTGCCTAACCACATCCATTTAGTTCAACAGGTTTTCGCTCTGACACTGTCCATCCATGGTACTAGCGGTCTGGTGCTTTTTACCTATGTATTAGGGATGGGCGTGAGGAATCTATTACTCGAGTACTCCTCGTTACAAATGAACTCGGTTGGTGGACAGGCAAACTCGAGTTTGCATATACACACACAAACAAAGTTTTCTGAAGCAAATTTATCAATTTTCTGTCGGCGCCACTAACGCATGCCGTGGGCACAAAGCAAATGAAATGTATCCATTTCTGTGTGGCGCGTTCCGTGCCGTGTGGAGGCACGCCAGAATTCAAAAAGTTAAGAGATGGCGGTTAAAGCAAAGCGCAACGAAGAATTGAAATACTTGAAATAGGAGATCATAAGGTGAAATGTAAAATATGTCAAGCGAAATCGAGCTACCAGAAAGTACTATGCGGCAAATGCTCCTGAAACACAACGGTGAGTTCGGGAAATCAGGCCCGCAGCAGCCAAGTGTGCCGGCTATTTTCACCGCCGCAAGACGCAGCTGAAATCCCGGCCGTGTAGAGAAGATCACAACGCTGAGTATTTCCATAGTCCATTTGCTGCCGTTTTATTTGCAGCTTTAAATTATTTGCAATGGTTAGGCTACTTGTTTCGTTTTTATTTATTTTTTAACTGTTACAGGCCTTGGTTCGACATTTAAATTGTGGGACGCATATTTATTTTTGTAAGGAAAATGTGTTTTGAACGTTTGCAAAAATAAATAATGAATACTCTGATAACTCTGACTGTTTTGATGGAGAATAAGCATTACATGTTTGGTTGGTAATATTGCCGTTCATCACAGGCCTATTCCTGCTGCAGATGCGTTGCATTCTAAAAATAGATTTGTTTAAACAAGTACTCGATTGATCCTCGAGGAATTCCTTCAATCACTCGAGTTTGGAATTTACTACTCGTGCCCATCCCTATGTATTCAGGCTAAAATGTATTGACTGTCTGATGCCTCATCATTGCATACCAGCCATAGAGTATTGGTTTTAATATCTCATTCATTGTCCAAGTCAGGCTGGCACCTCATACAAAAATAATCCACAACTACGGTGCCGCAGAGGGGACATCTAGTCACGACTGAAAAAAGACGAGATAGCGATACAACCAGAGCCCGACATTCTCTGATCCTACCTAGTTAATTATACAGCAAAATGTCAAGAAGGAGTGGACAAGACATCAGAGCTTTTTTTAAAGCCAAGCAAAGAAGCTGACATGCACAGTATGTGTGCTAGTGTCTCATGAGCTCAGCTAAATTAATATTTATTCTAGAAATATATTGTAATTCTTGAGTTTTTTTTAGCTAGCTAGCCTCTACCAGCGCGACACACTGTTGGCTAGCATGCCTAGTGCTACTGGAGTGTTTTGCCCTATGTGCTTTAACGTTTAGCTTTCCTATTTAAATTAATTTTGAATTTACAACAGTATGAATGATTTATTTTATTTTCACTTCAATGACGTTTCGTTAGCAGTTTTCAGACTCCCCACTAGATGGTCGTAAATCATCCATATTATTTGTACCAAGTAACAACCATGGTACCAGGCAACCGCACACTCCAAACCAATATTTTGTCAAAAACCAATTACAATATTGATAACATATACCACAACCAACATACCGTCATGGTGGTCATATCATTACAAAAAAGGTTACAAGACTTTTGTTTGCACACCACATAAATCTCATAAAATAGAGGGCATAATCAATTGAGTTAACACATTTTTATTTATTTATAAGGAACAGGAACCAAGTGCATCAGAGCTCAATGAAAGGCAGGAACTGGTAGATGGCAATGAAGAGGTGAGTTGGCAGAAACAAGTTCCTAAAAGGAGAAAACACTGCATTTTAAAATAAATAAATAAGACAGAGCTAAATCAATTAAGTTATCAATCTTCTGTCTTTGTTTACATTTGATCAGGGAGAGGAACTAAGTCAATCAGAAGTTAGTGAAGCTAATGTTGGCTATAGCTTCAACGTCAATGATAGAACTTAGAAACTATCAAGATAAATCGTTCGCTGCCCTCGGTCAAACTATACGACAAAGGAGTTTGTACAGATTGTCATCATCATGAATAAATATAGATACGTTACGTTAGGCCTACCTCCTCCGGACCTCCTCTCCTCAAATGCATGAGGCTGCAACCGCAGCAGATAGTCCATGGAAGTGCGCAGCAAGCAGTCAGGTTCAGATTACACAGAGAAGGAGCCGCCCACCGTACCACCCAGCCCTCCCCCATTCTAGAACTATTCAAATGTTATAATTGTTGCAAATTGTTGACGGCTGTGTGCCGTATCCAGATAGACTTTTTGTGGATTGGTTCGCATCTGTCTCGCGCTATTAACATTCATTTTTAAAAAACTGCATTCCAATATATATATATATTTTTTTTTTCTGGTGGGGACAAACTGAGTCTTTACGAAAACTGGTGGGGACACGTCCCCGGCGTCCCCGGCGTAATCGACGCCTATGATGGTATGTTAGATAACAACAGTAAGAGCTCAAATTAGAGCAATTGAAAGAGTGAAACATTAGTCTCCTGTCATCTCCTTCTCATGCACTGGTTAGCCATGGATGTAAACAGTTCATTAAATTATTTTCAGTAGATTTTGTCCTTGTTTTGCATGTGCTATTGCTACAATAGATATACAAAGGACAACTTGTCATTTTTGTGTTCTATTTGTTCATACTGTTATTAAAACTGATAAACCTACTCAGCTTTCCATGATTATTGATAATCGTTATACTCTTAAATCAGCAGGTTGTAGACCCCTGCGTTGGTGAGTGTGGTGCGACACCCCATAAGCGCCACACACGTACATGTACCGGTCGGACGGGTTTGTACGAGGCTGGGAGGGAATCATCACAGTATACCCACTACAATAAAATCGACTACACCACTGGTTGTACATCTAGTGTACAACCCCATAAATAGGAAGCAAACTCAGGAGAAGGAATGACCTCTCACAAATACTTATTTAATAAATTGTTTCAAATAACCCTGCCTCGTTAAATCATTGAGCTTGGTGTTTTGCTTTCAAAAATAGGTTACAGAAGAAGTCTAAACTGCAGAAAATAAAAACATCCAAGCTGCCTTTTAAGGATACCTTGGAATATCTGTCTATTTTTTAACAATCGGACCCTAGTTTACAACAAAAACAACACAGTTTACGGCAGCTCCTTTGCCGCGTGGTTTTTAGAGCCATGTAAGGATTAGAGGGGCTGGTCGATAGCAACCAGTGACCACCATAGCAACCATGACGGTCAAGTGACTGGATGCAGCCCCGTTGAAAAAAATAGAATACCACCCTCAGGAGATTAATGATATTTAAATGATTATGACCATGAAGTCTTTATTTGCATGGGTTTACATTTCGTTCTGTGTAGCATGGAAAAATCGGAGAAACACTCCCATTCGGAATGCATTGGTTTACATTTCTTTCTTTGGAGCACAGTTATTTTTATTTATTTTCAGTTTTTGAGGAGGTGCTTCAAAGATGCTAATTTTTCTGCAATAATCCAAAATCAAATGGAAAAACCCGTTAGCTTTTTGTCAAGGGAACCCAGGGCGACGCTCACTTCCGGGTTGGCCAACATACGTCATCCCTCCACCACTATACTGTTATAACACATGTTGAAGTTGAATGATAATGAATGAATTTATTCTTTATTCTGCCATAGTATTTATTTATTTATTTAGCAGCGAAATGCAGTGTGTGTGTGTGTGTGTGTGTGTGTGTGTGTGTGTGTGTGTGTGTGTGTGTGTGTGTGTGTGTGTGTGTGTGTGTGTGTGTGTGTATAACACGCTATTTTATGTTGAAATGCGACGTAATCCAGTGTTCACGAAAACGTACACTGTCAACGTATGCTTTTGGCGACTGGGTTGGCTCTCAGATATACGTGATTCTAACAAGATGATATCATTAAAAGTTACATAAAGTAACGGTTTAATAACACAAACGCAGGAAACACGTGAGTTGCTAGTTTAGCGAAAGCAGCGTCCCTAACAACCTGACGTCATTGAAACATGCGAGCGAGCCGATACAATCTTCCTAATAACTATAAAACTAAAGATCAGACACAATCACTGACTGAAGATTATGCAAGTAAAAAGCATATTTCTCGCTAGAAATGTTATTAGAAACACGTTTAACGGTGAATCGGTCCTAAAATATTGCATTTCCCATTCAGATAATAAAGATTAATAAAGATCATACACATTCACTGACTGAAGATTATTCAAGGAAAAAGTAAATTTCTCGCTAGAAATGTCATTAGAAACACGTTTAATGGTGAATCTGTCCTAAAATATTGCATTTCCCATTCAGTTAATGCTGGGTTTTGCGTTTCATATGCACGCAAAATGGACGTATCCGCCCTCCACAGTAGTTAATGCTGGGTTTTGCGTATCCAAACCGTGCGATCTATACGCATATTGGTGAGACTGGGTTGATTATCACAGACAATTTTAAGTAGAAACGGGTGGCCAAAAGCTGTCATATTCTTAGTTATCACAGACAATTTTTAACAATAAATGTTCTGTACGGAGATCCTTAAGGGACAATAGGGAGAACGCTCCCGTACAGAACCTTAGATGGAAGTCGTGCTTAGTGACAAATCACGACAAATACTTCCAATTGATATGCATGAGTTTGAAAATTGTGTTTTTTGACACGAACATTTAGAAAATACGTGTACCTGATCACGTTTCAATAGATTAAATAAGGTGACAGTGTCACCTATTTTCGTGAGCCCGGGATGCCTGTACGCCGGCCATTATCGCCCGATAATGGCCGGCGTTCTATAAATTATCCCTACATAACCAGCAATGACAATGGTTTTATACCCATGATTTAAACGGCATGCAAGCTGCTGGTTTCAGTAACATATCAACCATGTTATTATAATTATGTGGAGACGAATGAAATATTGTTCGTCATAACTATCAAACCAAACATCCTTCACATTCGCCGAACGACGATTATGAAAGTAAAATGCACATTTCTCGCTAAAAATGTTTACATAAACACTTTTAATGGTGTAATGGTGTAATGGTGCTAAAATATCATATTTTCCACCCAGAATAAAAAGTATGTCTGCCATTTTCACAGAAAGATATCCTAAAAACTATCCAATAGGAAAGATGCTCACAGCGTAGACGTAGTGAGGCACCCCCCATGCCGTCGGCAGACACCCCCCATGCCGTCGGCAGAAGACGCCGAAGGGTACCTTTCCCGTCACCGACCGACGGCAAAGGGTACCTTTCCCGTCAGTCACCGACGCTAAAGTGCCTTTGCCAACAGTAGGTATTTGACGTTCTCGGAGTGAGACTGTGTTGCCCTGACATGTGTCAGGGCGGAAGCCCTACCAGAATGGTATCCGTGATGACGATGGTTTCATTTGCAAAGATTGTATTTGAAAAATGTTTCATCACAGATACCATTCTCTTCACTTCTATTTTGTACACACACACACACACACACACACACACACACACACACACACACACACACACACACACACACACACACACACACACACACACACACACACACACCACTGATCTATGCTGTCATTAATATGTTTGTGAATATGTTTGTGTAATGCAGTTTAAATCTTATGTGGCTGTATAACTAAGCAATTGTGTTTTAATTGTGTTTTAAAAGACATTCCTCCAGTCATAGACAACAGTGTGGTAACAGTGCATGGCCTTTTGCCCTCTGGTTTAATTAAAACATGAATTAATTAATTCATGAATTTGTCTGTCACATACACACACACACACACACCCCTGACATCAGTTCACTTATCTGTGATGTTCTTGCTGTTGTTTTAATTGCACTAAGAATTTGTCTGAATACAGCTGAATTTGTTAAATGCTGTTTCAATGCTATGTGGCTGTATAAGCAATTGTTTTTTACATTTAAAATTGATGATAAATTACTATTTCCCTTTTGCAGTTTAACCGGCCCATTTAACCTGAACAGATGGCCCATTTGGTATTGTGTTATTGTACCAAGGGATTTACCAAAAAGTGGCCCAATTTAGCTGATATCACCCCTATGTTTAACATTGCGCATTTTGACCTCTAAGCACGTAAATATGTGCACACTTCTGATGAATGTCGAAATAAGATGATATATGTGTTATCTTTACGGGTCTGGGAGCGGAGAAAGTTTTCGTCGGTTGTGGAGGGGGACGACATCTGGGGAATATGGGGAGCATATTTTGATGCTTGTTTATAACGTCTTTATTTAAGATAGCTGGAGTACTGTATGTGGATAGACCAATCGCCCCTATTAAATAATGCTCCCACTGCAGAATCATATTATTTTAAACCACTACTCACCCTATGTACACTAAGAATATGGGGAGCATATTTTGATGTTTGTTTATAACGTCTTTATTTAAGATAGCAGGAGTACCGTATGTGGATAGACCAATCGTCTCTATCAAATAATGCTCCCACTGCAGAATCACATTATTTTAAACCACCAATCACACTTTTTTCATTGCAGGTTATTGATGGTTACATGCACATCCTTAGATCATCAGGCAAGTGGAAATTATATTTATCTAACTAGATGTTTATTTAACTATAATTCAGCATTATAAACTTATATTGTTTTAAACAGATGCCTATTCACCAGCTCAGTGCTGTTGTTGCCACATCATTGTTTGGTGGACAATTCAAGCCCCTCAAAAAGTTAATAATTTTTCACATTCATTGTCGGGTGCTGCGACCCAATCTGTAACAATCTAGCATTATTGATTATCAATAACAATAACTAACAGTCAATAACTTGGTATTAAACCCATTGCTCAGATGAAGTTTCCAGTGGAAGAAATGTGGGTGTGCCCTGTAAATGTTGGGGCTCACTGGATTTTAGTGGTTTGGTTACCTTTCTTTGCTTAATTGACAATATTGACAATTGCAATATTATTCACATCAAACACAATTATTTCATGATCATTGTTGCGGGCTACAACTACTGGACTCGTTCTAACTCTGTTAGCCAGCCCGTAACTCGGTGTCTCTCCCTACGTGTTGCAGTCATGCATACAGATATTTCAATTGACCTCTGATGCAGCAGAGCTCATAGTAATTCAGTTATTAGGATCTGCTTAATCAATGTAAATGTTGTAATCTGATGAGAGAATAACATGAATGCACTTAACCTCTTTAGATTGTCAACATGTCAGACAAGGTACTTGTGGTCATGGATCCAATGGGAAACGAAGGTCATCATGCTTGTAAACTCCTACGAAACTGGAGGTAACAGTGCTTGTGATAAACTTCCAACTTTAAAAACATACAGATTGGTCTGATTTGATGAAGACCTATGCGATTTCACACCAGAAATTTTGAATCTTTTTCATGTTTAGAGAATTGGTCTGTAATATGCTCCCTGTGTTTTTTTCTTCCTTTTTTTGAAACAAAAATTAGGAATTTCTTGAGGATTACAGACTTCGGAGACAAGGGAGAAACATGGACGGTACAAACAATGCAGCACAACAAGCAGCAAGATTCCAACAGCTGTGGGATTTTAGCGTTGAGGGTAAACATGTTTGTGCTAATTGTACAGCCATTTATAAGTAACTTACTTATTAACTTACTGTTGCCAGCTAAAATGAAATTTTGCTGTTTGCAGATGATTATCTCCGGTACGGAGACATTAGTGATGTCAAGACATCTCCACGGGCTGTTCATCAGGCACGGTTGCATGTTGCTACTGCACTGCTTCATTGTAAAGGTCAGTGGCATCAAACACTGCACGAGCGCAGTGCCATCAAAATAGTTTCGTAGTCAAAATCCATACAAATTTCCTCACCTCGGTCACATAAGGTGATCAGTCTGTGTGGGTAATGTACTATAAAGCAAGGTTATTTTTTAAATTGTTTAACATAACTCTTTATTACACTTTTAATTTAGTCATTTGTTCAGTGCTACAGAAAACATAATGCTTTTAGTGTCAATATAGCATAAACAATAGGGAGGTATTTGTGACTTATGTATATATTTAAGTATACTATGTGTGTGGATACTTGAAATGTATTTTCTTTTTTATTCACAAATTATACATTTGTAGTGTACCATGATTTATTTACTCACAGAATGATTGGGGTTTTAAAGCTTATGAAAACCATTGTTTCTAGGGAATGCAGAGGACTTCTGTGTGGTGTTCTCCTTTGCCGAAGAAAATGCAGATGAGAGCATGATTGAAAGGTAATGTAAAATATGCTTTGTATTATTAATTGACTCAAAAATGTGTGTGCATAATACCATACAATGTATCTCATTGTAAATTGTAATGCTCTTTTAATTGTTTTATTTGGTAGGGGCAGTGTGGATTGTGCAGTCGGTGGGCCCATTTTGAGTGTGCCAAATATGCCCATGAAAATAAGGCTGTATATATTTGCAAGAAATGCCTTAAAATAAAATAAAGATTTGAGATCTTTTGGTGTTTTTTATCATTGGATCTTTTGAATAATTATTATCTATTGCATATATACATACACAGAATCCCATTCACAAATATATTCAAGTTTTAACAATACTTTGCTACACTTTTCTTGTTGAAGTTATTTATTTAGTTTAATTGATTATTGATGTTTTTTTTGTGTTATTTTTTTTACATTACGTACATTGCACATACTGTACCGCTGAAATCTTCAATAGCCTATACGTTATAAAACAGCATCAACTGTACATAGGGTGAGTGTAAAATAACGTGATTCTGCAATGGGAGCATTATTTGACATTATTCGATTGGTCTATCCACATACGGAACTACAGCTATCTTAAATAAAGACGTTGTAAACAAGCATCAAAATATGCTCCCCATATTCTTACAGTGTACATAGGGTGAGTAGTGGTTTAAAATAATGTGATTCTGCAGTGGGAGCATTATTTGATCGAGGCGATTGGTCTATCCACATAGGCTACTTTACCCCTGCTAGCTTAAATAAAGACGTTATAAACAAGCATCAAAATATGCTCCCCATATTCTGTGTAGGCCTACATGAAATAATCCTTTAATTTGTTTAAAGTGTCAGTTGCCATTAGTGTACCACTCCAATAGAGTGTAGTACAGAGCTTCACATCGGCTTCCGAAAGCTCAAGGAAGGGATGTTTGATGTTTGTTAAAAGTTTTTCTCAGTCGCTTTGGTACATCTCTCAGATCAGAATTGAAATTTGCAAAACAGTAAGCGCATTTCTCAAAACAATTCGTATAAATAGCAAAACACCATGGATTTCAAGCAAAAGCCAGTCTCTTGCTCAAAATTCTTAGTTTGTTTCTCAAAAGTAAATATCTGTGTCAATGAACATGTCAGTGCCATCACAATGCAAAGTCCTTGCGCCATTGTGTACGGATAAGACAGTCAAATTGCTTAGTCATGCATGTTGTCAATATAACAGTGTACTCTGGAGGGATGTTCTGATGTAAACTATGGCTAAAGTTTTGAAGACAATTATTGTAAATTGTAAGTTACACCTTAGTGTATGTGGGAGATTGATTGCAAGAGACTGGATAAGATTCACATTTACGCTTTGACAGTTTGTACTGTAACTTGTTGCCAGACCATGTCATTGCTAGAAATGTGAACATAGGAAAATCCGTGTACGACATATCCGACCGGGCCAAGTTTCGGTGCGGAGGTCCCAGTTAGGCCCTAGAATAAGGTATTAAAATTTCAGGGCGGTAGGACCATCCTATCTCAAAAACTGTTTTTCCACCACATTCTGAACCATTAGGTCTTGCAGGCTAAACTTCTGAGGGGCTTTGTCCAAATGACACTCCATTTGGAAAAACTTTTTTTTTTTCTCTAGAACTCCAAATCTCGGATATGTCGTACACGGGGCCCCGGGAAATGTGTGTAAACATTTTAGCATCCCTAGCTATCTCGAAAAGGTCGGCAAAGGGGCGTGACCTCCAACAGTACAGTAAATGTACATAAGACAGAGGTTAGTTTCTAGTCCCCATTTTTTGTGGGATGGAGGTGTACATTTGTGGCTAAAGGTGTGTAGACACAGCTGGCCTGTGGCCACGTTTTTGAAGTCGGGGGTCAAAAGGTCAAAAGGAGCCGGCACCACGCCGCTTATGAGATAACAAAAAGTTAATATGTGTTTCTCTCATAACTTTTTCTCATTATTAAAGAGAGGCCTGATTCTCAGATATGCATGTTGGATGGCTAGGGTGTAGGTCTGGGAAGAACTTGCAAGCGAGCCGCTGGGTGCAGGTGCAACGAGATGGAGCACTTGCTGAGCCTGGACTTTCATAATCTTCGCTCTGTGAATGTAAAGGATGTTTGGTCGGATGTTACGACGAAGAATCATAATGTGAATGGGAATATTCTATAAATCTCTTGATATCATCTTTCGTCTCAACACTTCTGCTGCAGCCACTTAAAGTCTCACTCTGAGAACCTTAAAATATGAATCAATCCATTAGAAGTATGAAAATATCTTCCCGGTGGTGCAACAGAGCAAACAAGGTGTCCTTTGACATCTACGTTTCGAGACGATTGCAACAGTGCCACACATGATCATATTTGAATATGTTTCGGGGTAGTAATTAGCTGTCGATTTTGGAGGCCTTTATCAATAATGACCAGCTATAGATTTGCTTCCCGATGGAGATTTTTGACAAATTACATGTTAATTAGCATCTACACGTTAAGCTGAGTCCAATGAGATCAAGCTCGGCCTCTTGCTACACCGAGATCATGTCCTAGACCTAGGTGTACCATGTAAAACACATGTTACCATTAGCTAGAGTGTCGTTCTTGGTGTCATTGGACTCAGCTCAACGTGTAGATGCTAAATAACATGTAATTTGTGACAAATCTTTATCGGGAAGCAAATCAATAGCTGCTCATTATTGATTAAGGCCTCCAATTTCGACAGCTAATTACTACCATTAAACATGTTCGAATATGCTCATGTGTGGCACCGTTGCAATCTCCTGGAAGCGTAGATGTTGAAGGACACCTTGTTCGTCCTCTTACGCCACCGGGAAGATATTTACATGCTTCTGATTGACTAATGAATTGATTCAGCTATTCCCCCAGAAGTCTGGGGTCAAAAGGTCAAAAGGAGACGGCACCACGCCGGGGTGGATCCAGATCTCGGGCAACAGCGCAGGGTTGCCAGGTCCTGCAAAAAACGTGCCCCCCACATACCGTTCAAAATCCACCCAAAATGTCCTAGAAGCATCCCAAATAAAAAATGATATTATTGGCCATTTTGGCCAACGTTTTGGAAGTAATAATATTTGAGGGAATATTTTTTTGCTGTTGTTTTAGCAGCGAAATGCACCGTGTGCGTGTGTGCGTGTGTGTGTGTGTGTGTGTGTGTGTGTGTCTGTGTCTGTGTGTCTGTGCATGCGTGTGTGTGCTTGTGTGTGCTTGTGTGTGTGTGTGTCTGTGCATGTGCGTGCGTGTGTGTGTGTGTATAACACGCTATTTTATGTTGAAATGCGACGTAATCCAGTGTTCACGAAAAGTACACTGTCAACGTATGCTTTTGGCGACTGGGTTGGCTCTCAGATATACGTGTTTCTAACAAGATGATATCATTAAAAGTTACATAAAGTAACAGTTTAATAACACAAACGCAGGAAGCACGTGAGCTGCTAGTTTAGCGAAAGCAACCTGACGTCGTTGAAACATGCGAGCGAGCCGATCAAATCCTAATAACTATAAAACTAATGATCAGACACAATCACTGACTGAAGATTATGCAAGTAAAAAGTATATTTCTCGCTAGAAATGTTATTAGAAACACGTTTAACGGTGAATCGGTCCTAAAATATTACATTTTCCATTCAGATAATAAAGATTAATAACGATCATACACATTCACTGACTGAAGATTATGTAAGGAAAATGTACATTTCTCGCTAGAAAAGTCATTAGAAACGCGTTTAATGGTGTATCTGTCCTAAAATATTGCATTTCCCATTCAGATAATAAAGATGAATAAAGATCATACACATTCACTGACTGAAGATTATGTAAGGAAAATGTACATTTCTCGCTAGAAATGTCATTAGAAACGCGTTTAATGGTGTATCTGTCCTAAAATATTGCATTTCCCATTCAGATAATAAAGATTAATATAAGCTACGCCGTGTTCCGGAGCCGCGGGGGATTCTGGGAATTGGGGTTCTCAGTTGACAAATGGGGCTTTTGTTAACTTGTTTTGTTGTTAGGATTAAGTGGGGTTAATGGGTTCGGGATTTTATGTGGTTGTGTGTTGTTCTATTAACATTGTTCGTGTGTTCATTATTGTCGACACCGTCACCGAGAGTGACGTGACCATCGTTTCGTGCAGCTGTTCCGTGTTGAAGTCTCGTTCAATAAAAAACAACTCTCGTTGTCGAGCGTTCAATAAAAACCAACTCTCGTTGTCGAGCGTGCCCCCCATAGACCCCCCCCCTACAAACGTGTCCCCCCCCCCCTCAACAAACGTGGTCCCCCCCCCGCCCCCCCCCCCCCCCTTCAACTAACGTGTCCCCCCCCCCCCCCCCCCCTTCATGGGTCTGATTCGCCGATTTCCCATGCTGATATCCCCGAAGATTCTCGGGCATCTTCGACAATTTTGCTATAGATTGTCTCATTACACGCTAAATAATATAATTATAGCCTTGTAGTGACCGTAACATAATTCACCTACAGTATTTCGTTATGTGTTGTTCTTTCAATTGTGTTGTTGTTTACTGCATGTCATTTACGTTCTTGGTGGTTCAGGGATCGCGGTCCCTAAGGATTACGTGCGTCTCATTACGTCACAGACCATGCTGGATTTGTTTACCTTCAGCACGCTTTGTTTTCCGGTTTTCTTTTTTACAAAATAAACGAGTCACACGGCTGTGTGCTCAACGTGCGAAGTTGTGTTCTTAACTTATTGCAATTTCCACAGCCTAATTATATATATAGGTTTTGGCATAAACATAACTAGGGTGCACTGTACTATCTGCGCACACCCTTTCTGAAGCCTCTCTCTCGCTCTCTCTCTCTCTCTCTGTCCCTCCCGCTCTCTCTTTCTCTCTCTCTCGTACCGTTTTGTGGAGCACGTTAATTGTCTTAGAACACTCCCATTCAGAATGCATGGGTTTACATTTCGTTTTGTGTAACACGCAAAAAGTCGGACTATCGTGCTCGGGAACACGCTTCAATAGATTAACGTTCGTGCGCAGGAGCACGCAATTGCGTGATACCGGGTTGCGTGTAGTTGCCAGTTCACCGTTCAGGAGATCCACCAAAGTCAAGATTCACCTGGTATAAAATGTACCAATTCAGGACAGATTTAGAAAAAAAGTGGAAAAAATGGAAATGTTTAGAAATATACTTGATATATTATCAAAGTCAAAGTATACTTTATTATCCCAGGGTTGGGAAATTTGTGTGGTCAAAAGTGCAGCACATTTAAGACACATAGGGCCCTATTTTAACGGTCTGAAACGCAAGTGGGAAGCGCGAAGCGCAAGTAGCTTTGTGGGCGGTTCTACGGCGCTATCGCTATTTTACAGGCGGATAAATGACGCTTGCGCCGCGGCGCAAGTGTCAAAAGGGTTGGTCTGAAGCAGCCTAATTACCCATAGGTGTGGTTTGGGCGTAACGTGCAACAAACCAATGAGAGTGCCAGCTCCCATCCCCTTTAAGAGCCATGAGCGCATTTTAATCGGACGAGTTGATATTTTGAAAGCGCGTCTGCATTCTCCGATGAGACAGATGCACATGAATTTCAAACTGCAAATGGCTTAGTTTATTGCCAAATAATATGGCCTAATTCACACATGGAATAAGGGGTTTTCTTCCACAACTTCAGAAATACTGAGTCCTCAAATAAATTTCAGCAAAGAAAACGTATGATAGGCTATAACATATGATATGCGGTAACTGTGGTTCTATTTAATGATATACGCAATACATTATAAACATTGTTTCTTATCAGTATTGTATGCTATCCTAATATGCATGTGTCCCCGCGGTAATAGACATTTCCATTGATTGTATTATGCGTTACGTGTTTAGTTTGCCCAAGTGAAGGAGTTCAAGTAGGCTACCTCGGGGTCTTGTTCGCGAGTGAGGGAACTATGGAGCGTGAGATTGGCCGGAGAATCGGAGCAGCGGGGGCGGTATTGCGTTCGCTTTACCGCACCGTTGTTACGAAAAGAGAGCTGAGCCGCAAGGCAAAGCTCTCGATCTACCGGTCGATCTTCGTTCCTCACCTATGGTCATGACGGGTTGGGTGATGACCGAAAGGACGAGATCGCGGGTACAAGCGGCCGAGATGAGTTTTCTCAGAAGGGTGGCTGGCGTCTCCCTTAGGGATAGGGTGAGAAGCTCAGCCATCCGTGAGGAACTCGGATTAGAGCCGCTGCTCTTTTACTTAGAAAGGAGTCAGGTGGTTCGGGAATCGGGCATCTGGTAACGATGCCCACTGGACGCCTTCCTTGGGAGGTGTTTCAGGCACGTCCAGTGGGGAGGAGACCTCGGGGAAGACCCAGGACTAGGTGGAGAGATTATATCTCAACACTGGCCTGGGAACGCCTCGGGATCCCCCCGTCAGAGCTGGTCAATGTGGCCCGGGAAAGGGAAGTCTGGGGCCCCCTGCTTGAGCTGCTCCCCCCGCGACCCGACCCCGGATAGTTTAGTTTGCGTGTGTTTAAACAGAGCACACACGCGCGCCCGCATTCATTCATTCTTTTTAACACTCACTCGCGGTAAAACAATGTTTTTCACGATCAAATAGGCCTACTCATCAATCCTAAAAGTTATGGGCATGTAGGCCTACACGATGTCTGTGTCAAGAAAATATGTGTTTGCTGTACGGTGTTTGCAGATGCATTGATTTAAAAGTACAACTTATTACCGCTGCATCAGCTGTTCTTTCCCAAATAATTTACCAAGAATGTGCGGCTAGGTAGATGAGAGAAGCAAAGTGTATGCGCGAGGTGCACAAGCAATCCGTATGCATCGCATGCGCATGTATGCATGCGCCCTTAAAATAGCATCTGAACAACGTGCCACTGACTTTAAACCAGGTATTTCCTGGTCAGTAGCGCAATGGTATTCAGAGACGGCAAAATACCGTTTGCGCCAGAACACGCCTCCTCCTTCCGCCGAACCGCCCCTTTGGGCGCATGATCAATCCCTAATTTACCGGCGAGTGGCGCTGGTGGGAAAATAACGCTCTGCGCCAGTTGTAAACTAGCAACGACACATGCGCCAGTGACTAAGTCACTTGCGCCGGATGCAAGATAGGGCCCATAGGCATACAACTGGGTACGCCACACACACAACAACAACATTTAAGAAATAAATAGTTCAATGAATCAGTAGCAGGCCTAAAAATAAAATTCCAAAATTAGATTAAAATAGTAAAAGAAAAACACAGTGTTCATGATCTTGACCTGTGTCTTTTATTAAAAAGTCTAATAGCAGAGGGGACAAATGACAAGCTAAACCTCTTGGTTTTAATTGACCTTTGCAGCAGCCTGCTACTGCCATGGTTGCTGAGTTGGAACCTCCTATATTAGGGGTGGGTAGGATCACTAAGTATCCGCTCAGCTTTATCAACAACAAGATCTGCCCATAGCTGGGTGACTGACGTCTGACTGCATCCAATTATTTTGCTTGCTGTCTTCACCAGATGCTGCAACTTATCCTGGTCTCCTTTGCACATGTTTCCAAAAACACAAACCAAGCCAAAGGACAGCAAGCTCTGAAGAACTGTCTTGTAAAACAATTCCAATTCCAATAGTACAGTCCACCTGGAAGTGGTTTAGTTTACGCAGAAAAATCATCCTTTGTTGTCGTTTTTTTACCTTAGATGTAGTGCATATCTTAAATTTGAGTTTGTCATCAATTTCAATACCAAGGTATTTATAGCTAATAACCCGCTCACTTTTTTTGTCATTTACAGTGCTGTTAGGGATCTCACTTCTATGACGTCTAAAATCTATTACCATTTCTTTGGTTTTATTTGCATTAACAGCCAGGAAGTTATCTTGACACCATTTGGTGAAGTTACTCATCTCTTCCTCAAAGCTGGTTAGCGATGAGCTTCTGGTTTCAAATACCCCACAATGGCAGTATCATCTGCGTATTTGAAAAATTGTGTGTGGATGTGCTAGCTCGGCACTCATTGGTATAGAGTGTGTAGAGTAGAGGGGACAAAACACACCCTTGAAGGGCCCCGGTATTAATGGGCCTAAGGGTGGAGGTGGCTGAGTTAAACCTAACCTGTTGAGTCCTTATGACAACTTGTTCAACCATTTTGCATGTAAAGACTTATGTAATGAACTAATGCCTAAAAGTTGTGGGGGTGAGACTATTCAATAGAGACCCATTACAATACATTTTGATCAACATGACATAAGCAATTGATAATGTAGGAAAGAGCAGAGAATTGTACCGGTAATCATTTGCATGAATGTACCAAAGCATTTGCAACTTGTTCAAAGAAATGAGAAACTGCTTTTTTGATGTGCACAAGTGACACAATGATGTGAATATTGAACAGGTAGTTTTGAGAATTTCAATTCTAATCTGAGAAATGTACCAAAGCGACTGAGAAAAACTGTAACTCTATAGTGATTCATGTTGAGTAGATTCAAAAGGTAAAGCCACTCTTTGGCGACAGGGGGCGCTATAAATCGCAACCTTAAAAACCGATCAGCCTCATTATTCAGTATTTCCCCAGGCAGCTTCAAAGCGGACCAGGGATTTGACTCTTTGCTCTCATTTTGGAGCTGTTTTGTTAGTTTAGCCCTCTGGATTCCACCTTCCAGTATTGCTTGACAAGACAGGTAATTAAGATTATGATGATAGTACGATATACAGTAGCATTGCAAATTTAGATCATGATAATATATCTTCTGTTGTGATCCACCAGGGAAAAAAGAAAAGGCTGGTAACTTAAATTAGTGAGCCTACAAAGACACAAGTTTATAAACTGAAATCATCAGCATTTTTAATTGGGTCCAATCAATCAGCCATCGACACTTGTGACGCTCTGGCCCGACGGTTCTCGCTTCACTGGTGACCATATAAGGAGAGAAGCGCATCACTGGTTGGTGACCATATAAGGAGAGACGCGCCACAATTCGAGCACAGATTTCATCCAAACTGCGTTCTGTAACCACACTGGAAAAAGCCTTCTGTTGAACCAATTAAAAAAAACAAGGGTAATGGTTCACATCTATATTACATAACTTGAGCCAATGACAAATATATAGCTTGCCTCAAACAATATTTCCTATGTTCATAAAAACAAAATAATACAACTTGGCACCAAGTATAATTCCATTCTTTGAATGAAGTTAATACATTTAAATCGTATGTTAAATCCTAAACAAAAAAATATTGATTCACTCCAACAATTGTTTCTCATTTAAGAAATATCTATCAGAAATAATTTGTTTTATCCAATCAAAAAGATTACAATTTAATCAAACAATTGTTTCTCATTTAAACATGAACATTTTTAAACATGACATATTTTTGTATACATCATCATCATCATCATCATTTTTTCCCACTTGGCTCTCGCCGCTTCATGGCCTTGGGGGGCTTCTGTCTGGATTCGACATCACATCGTGACAACAGTCAGGGTTAGGTGCTTTGTCAAAGACACCTCGATACTCTGCTTGGTGAAGCTGGGGGTTGAACCAACAACTTCCAGGTTACCAGCCAACCCGCTCTACCACCTGAGCTACTGCCGCCACACAATATACAATCTATATTAACAATATAAATTGCAGAGTTAGACCTACTCCAGACCTCCCTCCAGACACAGACAGACTGTCCTAGCTCACAGAACCAGTGAGTCATCGTCACTCTGGTCAAGGCTAGTGCTTTCACCTCAAAAAGTCGTCAAAAGTCATCAATAGCAGCTGAAAAAGAACCTAGATTTGTCGCTTGTCGCTGTTTTGAAAAAAAGTCGCCAAAGGGGTTTGAAAAGTAGCTAAATATAGCGACAAAATCGCTAAGTTGGCAACACTGCGGTTTGGTCCAGTAGTCGTAAGCGTCTTTGTATTTAATGCGCATGCGCAGGCTCCTAATCAAATATAACAGTATTTTAGGAAGAAAACAAAAAAAAAATATTTGGATTGAATGACAAAATTATTAATCAGTTGAATACACAACCTTAAAATTTTACATTTGTCAAAATGGATATTTCTTAATTGAGCTCCTAATTAAAAATATCTATATTTCACACTATTTTGAAATAAAAAAAAGTTATTTTAAAAATAAAACAAAAAATGTTTATTTGAATTGAATTACAAAATAATAATCAGATGAAGTACGGCTTAAAACCCTTTTTCCAGTGCATCTGCAAACACATATATTACTTTAGATCTTTTAAATCGCTGTGTTGACATTATTATTTTTTCAGCGATGAGGAGACAGTGTTGTAGGAGTAGTGCTTCTCTCTTCCATGTTAACATCACGGTGAGTATCAGCCTTTATCTGCACATCGGTTGTGCAGATAAAGGCTAAGACCTTAGAATCCTTTTATCAGTGCTAATAATATATAGAATAACGACATTGAATAATTGCAATTAATAGTTAATCAATCGTATTGTACAGTGTGAAGGATATTTATTTTGCTATCTATCATTTTATCTGCTAGTTATCACTTCATATACATTTATTTACGTAAATCATGGGACTAAATATACAGATAATATAGCTGTTTTTGGTGTGAAATACTGTGGTTTATTTTCTTTCAGAAGGAAAGTATACAATCGATTATTTTACTTATGTTCGAAAAACAAACATCAAGTCAAGTTGCCTCTTTTTGCATTTCTCTATTGTTTGTGTAGATCAAATGCAGAATCGAATGAAACCAATGTTTTCAAAAACAACATCAAGACCTTTACCAAAATCCTGGACAGCCTATTGGATGGCTATGACAACAGACTCAGACCTGGCCTGGGAGGTGAGGCACCAAAACCAAAAACTTTAGAAAGTTACCAGCCAATCAGAATTTCCACTAGCCAAATTTTAATTTTGATTTAATCCTGAAGCTCTCCTGATGACTCATGGTCCTTTACAGCCTCGACTTTAAAATTATTCGCTCCATCCACAAAATGTTTTTTTTGGTTTTTTCTTTTGCGTATATGCGTCAGTCCTTACAAAACATGACGACATTTTAGTGATGAAACGCAAGCCATTCACGACCTGTCAGCCATTTGGCGTTGAACTTTCTTTTTTTTGTTTCGCACGCATTGTTGTTTATGTTCTCAATCTCATCCCCTGCCTCCTTCCTCTACTCGCCCCCAGACGTCTGTCCAACCAACCACCGCCGCATTTAGTTTAAATTTAGGCTACTTTTTAATTTACTTTAGCTAGCTCACTCCCTTCTTTTGATAGTTTCTGCTCTGTTCATTAATTAGGTGAGTGCTGCATGCAGCGCTCAACTATTCTTCTTCATAAGTTTTCTTCTTTCTTTCTTTCCTCTTTATTATTCTCTACAAACTTTGGGACCTATCTCCTTCCTCAATTTTTCACCTAGAGACACCATTCAAATTTTTGTTCAGAATAGCTTGGAATCGCGCGTATCTTTTCAGATTTTTCTTAAATATTTTATACTTCTTAAAATATTCTACTTTTATAATACTATCTTTTTTTTAACATGGGAGTCAATGGGAGGACGGCAGAGCCGTCCTCTGGTAGGCTACTTCAACTGTTTAAGATGTAACTAAATCAATTTTCAACCATTTATCTTCGTTCAAACCATTTAACAAATGAACACTCTTGTATCTTCAATCATATCTGAACGGAATTTTGATATCATTTAAACTTTCTTCAGAATCACAGTTTACCGGCTTCGTTTTCAGTTGGTCTCATTGATTTACGTTGACGCTGGAGCGTGAGGACTTTCAGCAGTGTTACCAGATTGGGCAGTTTTTCCCGCCAGATTGGGCTACTTTTGGAGGAGGTTAAGGCAGAGTTGCCAGAACATTCATTTTAATTGGGGTAAGAATGTAATTAGAGTGTTTTATCTATAGATATTATAATATGTATAAACATTTTTTTTAACATGCTGAAAAAAGTGGGCATATGATGTCCCCCTGTGTCCCCCGCCCAATACACCCCTGGTTGTGATGGTCCATCCATGGCTCATACCGCAGAAATCCCTTTGTATGTGAGGGGAGCCAGTCCTTATCTGCAGAGCAAATTAAACAAGTTCGAGAGATTTGTCTGGTTGAATTCACTACAATGTAATCAGGGTTCTAAATTAACTATTTTGATTACCAGCCAATTTGGCTGGTAACTTTCTAAAGTTACCAGCCAATCAGAATTTCCACTAGCCAAATTTTAATTCATTTCATTTTAATTGGGGTAAGAATGTAATTAGAGTGTTTTATCTATAGATATTATAATATGCATAAACATTTTTTTTAACATGCTGAAAAAAGTGGGCATATGATGTCCCCCTGTGTCCCCCGCCCAATACACCCCTGGTTGTGATGGTCCATCCATGGCTCGTACCGCAGAAATCCCTTTGTATGTGAGGGGAGCCAGTCCTTATCTGCAGAGCAAATTAAACAAGTTCAAGAGATTTGTCTGGTTCCCGGGCTATGGTTTTAGGGTTATTGTTACCTATTTGGGTCAGGATTTAAGGTTTCCTGTTTGGGTTATATATCTTATTTTTAGGGATAGTTTCACCAGTTTTATTCTAGGGTTTGGTTTTACGGTAAGGGTTGAGATTAGGGTTAGGGTTAGTGGGTTAGGGTTAAACAGTGATTAACATGAACAAAATTAGTAGATGATTACTAGACAATGAGTTATCTGTTAGTTAATGCTTATTACTGCATTCATTTATGTTAACGAGTGGTTAATTAATGTTTCCTTATTGTAATGTGTTACCTAAGGAAGCAATTGCAAATCACTGCCATAATGTTTAGAATGAACATTATGGCAGCTGTGATTTTTTCTTTTTTTAACATTTAAATATTATACTTTGAACCAGGTCAACTGAATTAAAAAAATGTATTCACCTCTTTGAAATTGAATCATGCCAATTCAAGTTGTACTAATGCAAAAACGTGATAAAGAAAGCAAAGTTCACTAATTCTAATGAAAAAATTCAAGGATGTTCGAATTTCAATATTTATTACTCGGAGAGCAGGGTTTGAAAAATTGTGAGGTCCCGGACCTGGGGGGAATGCGGCTTCAGTCGCGGGGGTTAAGGTTTGTTGGGGTAGGGGGGGGTACTACTTGTACTCTGCTCAAGCATGCACCACCAGATGTCACACTTGGCGGACACAAAGTAGCAAGTCCAAACTGAATTAAGCATTAACTCATCTCGGACGAGTTCTCAACCACAGACTTCCAATACAATTTTATATGTGCATCCAGTTCTGAGTGCCTAGACCTGTCCTTGGAATGCCCTGCTACTGCTGTCCAAATTTTAATGACTTGAAATTTATGGTCCATATTTTGCCCACTTGAATATAATTCATCATGAATATTGTATATCTGCAACTTGAATTTCTTTATCTGCATTAATCAACTTGAAAACAATTGGTTTGAAATCGTGTTTTGAAATGGATCTACTTTAAATGCTATGTTTGAATCTTTAAAGGCACCCAGGGCAACTTTCGAGGCTTAAAAATAAACATTCAATTTCTAGTCTTTTTTACACGTAGTAAGTTTCAATAACTCCATACCATTGCATACCGACATTTAAGCAGCAAAGATGAGACGTCGTTGTATGGTGAGAACTGATACAAAATCGATAACAACAACAATGCCGCCATTTTCTTTATTTTTTGTAACCTACAATAAATAAAGCAGGCTTCCAGTCAATGGAAAAATGGCTTCTCCCCACCGGCGATTGTTGTTGTTTACGATTTTCTATCAGTTCTCACCACACCACTCATCTTTGCTCCTTGAATGTCGATATGTAATGGTATGGAGTTATTGAAACTTACTACGTGTAAAAAAGACTAGAAATTGAATGTTTATTTTTCATTGAATGTTTACATAAAGTTGCACTGGGTGCCTTTAAGAGGTGAGTTCAAAGATGACCTTGTTTTTAAGTATTATATTTCAATGCCATGAATTCAATGGTGTTCACATTTCGATATACAAAATCCAATGGCTCTTAAAACAAAAATAATTATGGGCAGCGATTTCCTTCCATAGTAGCTAAACATAAAATATGTCCTCCATTATACTATTTGGGATTGGAAAATACAAAAAACATTGATGTTTCAGAAATTACACCTTGATTCTGTTTGGAAAACATCTTTCCTTAATCCTGAATAAATGGTAGTTCTGCCATGATAGATTACTTCATCGTTGAAATCTTGTGTTGCAGAAGGGTGATGTCACAAACGCACACGCACGCACGCACACACACACGCACACACGCACACACACACACACACACACACACACTTTTGTGTGGATATATATGCACGGTTTCAGTCAAATAAACCCGTACCCATCATTACACCCATGCATGCACACACATACAGGACTCTATATCTCTATGCTATTTGTGTTTTGCTTTTTGTACTCTTCCTTGTCATACCCATCTTCTATTTCCACATCTACTCGTTTACTTTAGCTCACCATAAAAGCTTTTCCATAGCACATTCTCTAAGCCCAGCACTTTGCACTCCCTCAAATACTAATCCATTCAGTAACTAAGGGCAATGAGGAACAGGGTCAGATATGTGTTCTTGTTCCAGCCACCTAACCATCAAAGTATAGAAAGGACCAAGATAGATGGACCTCTGCATAATGGATGGTGCACCTTTTATCAGGTAGCAGCACATAATTTCTTTTGAGGACCCTTTTCTGTGTCTTTCTTCTCCACTATTTTAATAGTTGAGTTGTTACCCCCTCACTTGATTGTCGCCACACGCACAGATGGACACACACACAAACACACACACACTCTTGTATGTTTACAATTTGTATTAGCAATTACATTTTTAGCATTAACATGCAGACACACATTAGCCAAAGAGGAACATTGAAGATGGGCATCGTTATTTTGAGTAATATACGTTCAAAGTTCAAGTATTTAAAATAAATCTGAAACGGCACGCATCAAATCTCTTAGAGGGAGTTAACTGTTTTCATCATGAGGATACTTTCACTCTCTATCCTGACCAGGAGTACACAGTAGATGTGTTCCTGACCAGGAGTACACAGTAGATGTGTTCCTTACCAGAAGTACACAGTAGATGTGTTCCTGATCAGGAGTACACAGTAGATGTGTTCTTCTCTCCTGACCAGGAGTACACAGTAGATGTGTCCTTCCGCCTTTCTGACCCGGAGTACACAGTAGATGTGTCCTTCTCTCCGTTCTGACCCGGAGTACACAGTAAATGTGTTCCTCACCAGGAGTACACAGTAGATGTGTTCCTCACCAGGAGTACACAGTTGATGTGTTCCTGACCAGGAGTACACAGTAGACGTGTCCTTCTCTCCGTGCTGACCAGGAGTACACAGTAGATGTGTCCTTCTCTCCGTGCTGACCAGGAGTACACAGTAGATGTGTCCTTCTCTCCGTGCTGACCAGGAGTACACAGTACATGTGTCCTTCTCTCCATGCTGACCAGGAGTACACAGTACATGTGTCCTTCTCTCCGTTCTGACCATGAGTACACAGTAGATGTGTCCTTAATAATAATAATAATAATATCTTTATTTTATATTGCGCTTTTCAGATACCCAAAGTCGCAGATTACAAAGTCATAGAGGGGGGGGGGGGTATTACAGACAGGGGGACAGTACAAGCAGGACACATTTACATTTACAGGCAAAGAAGGGGGGGGGGGTATTACAGACAGGGGGGGACAACACAAGCATACACAGCACAGGCAGAAAAAAAAAAAAAACAGAATTATTGAGATGTAACAGGGGGTAGAAGTGTAGGCAGTTGGGTAATGGTGGCTAGGGATAGGGAAGATCATAGGCTTGGGTGAAGAGGTATGTTTTGAGGCCGGACTTGAATGTTGTGAGTGAGGGAGAGTGGCGAACAGATTGGGGGAGGGAATTCCAGAGTCGGGGTGCTGTGCGTGAGAATGCTCTGTCGCCAAAAGTTTTTAATCGGGATGTTGGTGTAGTCAGGGGGAGAGTGGAGGAGGAAGGGGTGGCTCGGGAGGGGCGGTGGGGGAGGAGGGGTCAGACAGGTAGGGGGGGGCTAGGTGGTGAAGAGCTTTGAAGGTGAGGAGGAGTATTTTGAAGTTGATGCGCTGCTTGATGGGGAGCCAGTGGAGAGAGTGGAGAACGGGAGTGATGTGTTCACGGGACCGGGTGTGGGTGAGGAGGCGGGCAGCAGAGTTTTGGACCATTTGGAGTCTATGGAGGGAATGGGAGGAGATGCCAGTAAGGAGGGAGTTGCAGTAGTCGAGGCGAGAGGAGATGAAGGCATGGATGAGGGATTCAGCAGCAGGGGGGGGGAGGCAGTGTCTGATTTTGGCGATGCGGCGGAGGTGGAAATATGAGGTCTTGACGATGTGGCTGACATGGGGAGTGAAGGTAAGGGTGGGGTCCATGATGACACCGAGATTGCGTACCTTCTCTCCGTTCTGACCAGGAGTACACAGTAGATGTGTTCTTCCGCCAGAGCTGGGAGGACCAGAGGCTCCGGTTCCACGGCCCGATGGACATCCTGCGCCTCAACAACCTAATGGCTAGCAAGATCTGGATCCCTGATACCTTCTTCCACAATGGCAAAAAGTCTGTGGCCCACAACATGACCATGCCTAACAAGCTGCTGAGGATAATGGAGGACGGGACCCTGCTTTATACCATGAGGTGACTTACCTTTTGATCTCTTTTACTGTTAAAGCCGCTATAGGTAATGATATAATGACAGAAGAGATGCCCTGATTGGTCAGAAATGAGAAAATGAGAAAATCTAAACTTGCCCTTTTAGAGATAGGTAGGTGCAGTCAATATGCAAGATGGTTTTGGCTTGGTTATTTGAGTTAATTTTTTATTATCTGTTTTCATTTAGTAAAAACATATTTTGCTTTTGACATGCTAGGGATGCCGTATTTGGGTTGATGAAGCATTAGGAGAGGAGGCACAGGTGAATAGGACAGGAAGCGGTCTAGTTTTTTGTACACCCTCGACTACATCAACCTGATCCCTGAGAACTTGTTCAGCTAGTTTGGTGTTTGCACATACTTTTGGGCAATATCTTACGGAATCCTGGCTTGGGGAAACCGAAACGGTGCCCATATGACACACCGCTGCTTTAAAATAACATCTTTCACAGATATTTGCTAGATTATATGCCTGTATGTTAAAAATACAGCTTATCATTCGCACACTGTTCATTTCTACAAAACCAATTTCAGCGTCTTTCAAAAACGGTCTGTTTTGCAACACGTCACTTTAAGGCCACCCTCCCGAGTAGCACAGACTGCTGTGGTTGGTCAGCACGCCCACTCTGTTGCGATTGGTCGAACGCTTTGGGCGGGTGTCAGCAAATTCACACCCGGAGAAGTTGTAAACATTGCAAGCAGCCAGGAGGCGTGTCTTCTGCACATCAGCATCGCCCACTTCACCGTCTGACGTCACACTGTTACGGAAGTAAAACAAGCTTACAAACTAGCTGGTTTCCGCCCATTTTGAGGGGTGTTCCCAGTGGGCACGAATACTCCCCCTTGCTCGGACTTAGATTTTTCTAGATTAGTATGTCTAGAGAAAAGGGAAAAGTCTAAAAAGCATTGAGGGTAAAAAGATTGCTATGGGGGTGGTTATGGGGATGGTTTGAAGGGATCCTCGAAGGGATCCTTTGAGGATTTCTCTGTGAATGTGTGGGCATCATGTTTTGTTATCTATTAGGTTAACTGTTCAGGCTGAGTGTCCCATGCACCTTGAAGACTTCCCAATGGACTCTCACTCATGTCCACTCAAGTTTGGCAGCTGTAAGACTTGATTCAACGTTTTCAATAATACATTTCCCATACCTTTTCATACTGTGGTACTTTTGCCTCTCCATCGCTAATTTGGTTCTTCAAATGAACCAACAAGAGGAAAAACTATATATCACAGTTTATCATTGTAGCAGCTGTCCATTTCTACACTCCAACTATCATACCCTGTCACCCTATCATACCCTGTGACACAGGGCATTGGAGTTAAAATCTGGTTTATTTCAAAGGTTTGTGTGTGGAGTTTGTTGGGTTAACAGGTGTGCAGCCTCACCCAGCCCCAGAGTCCATTGAGACTTGGGGCTTGAGGCTGCTTAAACCAGCCATCATTCACGCATACACTGCCACCGTCATCTTATCATCCAACCAGTACTTAAAGCTAGATATTACAAAAAGGAGATTGAGCAGTTTGTTTTCTACAGTTTTTGCTGTCAGCAGATGATGTCCGACCTGTTGGTCCTATTTCAGACGCCTACACCCGGGCAGAGGTCACTTACCTCTGGACCCGGAACGCCTCAGAGTCCGTGGAGGTGGCCCCCGATGGATCCAGGCTTAACCAGTATGACCTGGTGGGCCAGACCGTGGGGCAGGAGACCATCAGGTCCAGCACTGGTGTGGACCACAGACCTACTAACCACTGCGCTTGTTCTTGACATTGTTCTGCACTTATTCCTCACATGCGACATCGTTTGTAAAAGTTGTTGATTGCCGTGTATGGGTATCGCTCCACTTGAAAAATTATTTTAGGTTATTAATTATTTTTTATTATTATTCTACGTAAAATATGTCTATGCTCTTTAATCTATTTGAATACCCATGGGAAACTTTTGCCTATTTTCTTTTATCGTCTTTAGGTGAATACATTGTCATGACTGCCCACTTCCATTTAAAAAGAAAGATTGGCTACTTTGTGATTCAAACATATCTACCTTGTATCATGACGGTGATCCTCTCCCAAGTCTCTTTCTGGCTCAACAGGGAATCTGTACCAGCAAGAACTGTCTTTGGTAAGAATAACTACTCTTTGGAACCGTGGATGTGCTATTTTTACATAACACACATACTCACAAAATCATTACATACACACAAAATCATTCTTATTTTGTGACACTGCAACACTGTTTTCTTAAATGAATAGTGGCTTCCAGCTTCTCTGTCAAATCCCTTTATGACAAATCACAAATGTTCCTAATTTAGCTTCCTATAATTCACATGCATACTCAAAAAAATGAAAAAGGTTCTGAGTGAATCTGAAGGCTACTGGGAAGTTAATTCTTCTGTCGCCAGTCTATTTTTACCAACCGGAAGTAAAGCATTGCTGGCTATGCCTCTCTCATGTGTTGCCATGGTTTGGGGGCAGGTTTCAAAGCAAACCAACAATTTCAATTTCTATACCAGAAAGCGATCCAAGTCATTATGTCACCAGTAAGATAGTTATTCCATTCATCCTTTTATTGTGCTACTTTAAATACTATGTTTTCACTGCAGCAGTCCACATATTTGTTTTCTTATCCTTTTCTAGCGACAGTTACTCCGGTTCTTTCCAGTGTTGTAGCAGTGTTGTGACAGTAATTCCAGTTCTTTCCAGTTTTATCCAGTGCTGTAAGCAGTGTTGGGACATTTATTCCAGTTCTTTCCAGTTCTTTCCAGTGCTGTAAGCAGTGTTGTGACAGTTATTCCATTTTTTTTCCAGATCCTTCCAATGCTGTAGCAGTGTTGTGACAGTTACTCCAGTTCTTTCCAGCACTGGAGCAGTGTAGTTTCAGCTATTCCAGTTCTTTCCAGTTCTTTCCAACGCTGTAGCAGTGTTGTGTGAAAGACGATTTCCATCTGTTGTGTCTCTAAAAGGCCCCATACTGAGTTGTTAACTAGCAGGTGAATAGCCTTCTGCCATCTACGGAACAAATGCCAGCACAATTTATTGAAATTTGTATATTTATGCTTCTTGAGCCCAAAGCACTTTTTTGCCTCAAATTATTTTGCCTCATACTTTAAGCATGATACAAAAAAAAGATGGAGAACCATAATATTTTTAACTGTCTGTCTTAGTGACTATTGTTTTTTCAGTTCATATTAAAAAGTATAGAATAAGTATTATTGAGATAATTATAGAGAATAAACCGACGACTAGCAGGATAATATAATCGACCGAAAATGTCTAGGTTTAGATATTTTCTATTTCCTTCACTTCTGAACAGGTGTCACCACAGTGCTCACTATGACAACATTGAGCATCAGTGCCCGCAATTCACTTCCAAAGGTGGCCTATGCCACAGCCATGGATTGGTTCATAGCCGTCTGCTATGCCTTTGTCTTCTCAGCGCTCATTGAATTTGCCACCGTGAACTACTTCACCAAGCGCAGCTGGGCTTGGGATGGGAATAGTGTGGTGAATGATAAGGTACACCAAATCACTCAAGCAGCTGAGACGCATCACAGCAACATGGATAGCATTCTCAAAACACATGGCAATTCAAGTATATTCACTAGAGCTCTGAGAGCTGATATCAAACAATGAGGATGTAAACCTAATGCTATTCAGACCCTCTTCACAGAGGTGGCATGTCATCATCAAACACTCATGGATCTGCTACTTTTTTATGTATTTCTATGTACCGACGGACACACAGCACGGACAATTATCGTACACTACTGGTACATTAAAGTTGCAGATCGATAAAAATACACCTGTATTTGCTCTACGAAGACACCAATGTGAGAAGGGTCTAATCATCCAGAAACCTTTTACAATGCTTCTATTGTTCCACTTTTTTTAAAAGGAACTATTTTCTGACCCCAAAGGATCCTCAAAGAAATGAAGCTTCATGCGAGTAACTTCTTTTCTTTTTGTTTTCGTTTTATGTTCACAGAAGAAGGAAGCTGCCGACACATTGAAGAAGAACAATGCTTATGCTGTGGCTGTAGCCAACTACTCCCCCCACAACACCAAGGACTCCCCATTGCCCACCATCTCCAAGGCCGCCACCAGGGAGCCCTTCGGCGTGAGGGGGAGAGCGGCGGCCCAGCCTGAGCAGAACAAGAAGACCTTCAACAGTGTCAGCAGAATCGACCGCATGTCCCGCATCCTGTTCCCCATTCTGTTCTGGGGCTTCAACATGGTGTACTGGGCGACGTATCTCAACAGAGATCCGGCTATCAAAGATAAGGAGCCTTCCTCATGAGTCCCACCAAGCATTTATTAAGGCTAAAAGTGTTACGGTTGGCGAAAGGTTGGTTAGGACCCAGGATGCAGAGACAGAGTCAGTACGGACAATCCACGGTTTATAGTCAGTAAAGAATAACTCAAGAGATAACCAGCGTGCAAGGCGAAGACAGGAGCGGGTGGGCGTAGCTGGCGGAGGCACCGGAGAGTGTTGCAGTCCGGGGATCATCCACTGGCGAGGAACTGGCGAAAGGATAACACGACGTTAGGAATCAAAGGATTAGGTTAGGGAATCAATGTATACACGTCAGCCAAAATACCGAATGAGACGGAATAATCTGGCGCCGACGAGAAGTCCCCGCCAGGCTTAAGAAGGCGTGTGATTAGTTGATGAAGTCCAGGTGTCCCACGTTGCGGTGCCCCGCTCTGCTCGCCACGCCCCTCACCTGTCTAAGAACCAACGCCTGGGGAGCAAATCATAGAGCAATCGCGACAGTACCCCCCCCTCAACGGACGCCTCCTGGCGGCCCACCAGGCCTATCTGGAAAACGTTCATAAAATTCCCTGATAAGCTCAGGATCCAAAATAAAGGATCGGGAGACCCAGGACCGCTCCTGCGGCCCGTACCCCTCCCAGTCCACCAGAAACTGGAACCCCCTACCCCGTCTGCGTACATCCAACAGTTCCCGGACAGAATAGGCCGGGTGGTCATCGATGAGCCGAGGGGGTGGAGGGGGTTCGGACGGAGGATTGAGAATGCTGGCAGAAACAGGCTTTATCAGTGAAACGTGGAATTCTGGATGGACGTTGAGCGCAGGGGGTAGCTTGAGCTTGATAGCACACGGATTAATGATACCCGAAATCACATACGGACCAATGTACTTGGGTGTCAGCTTCTTACACTCAGTCTGAAGGGGCAGATCCCGAGAGGAGAGCCAGACGCTCTGCCCCACCTGGTAGTCGGGAGCAGGAGTGCGGTGACGGTCCGCCATCTGCCTGTTCCGGGCCGCCGTGCGCGTGAGTGCCTCCCTCGCCTCGCGCCACACCCGGCGGATGCGCCGGAGATGTTCCTGGACTGACGGGACCGCCACCACTGTCTCCTGCACCGGGAAGAGTGGAGGCTGGAAGCCCATAGACACATGGAAGGGAGACATACCTGTGGCGGAGCAGACCAGAGAGTTCCTGGCGTATTCGATCCACGGCAGGTGAGTGGACCAGGAGACAGGGTGTTCGGCGGCGACGCAACGTAATGCCGACCCGAGGTCCTGGTTAGCTCGCTCTGTCTGGCCGTTAGTCTGTGGGTGGTAGCCGGAGGAGAGACTGGCAGACGCCCCTAACGCCTGACAAAACGCCTTCCAAACCTGTGAGGAGAACTGCGGTCCCCGGTCCGACACAATGTCCTGGGGGATACCGTGGAGCCGGAACACGTGCAGGACCAGCAGGTTCGCCGTCTCCAGAGCTGAGGGGAGTTTTGAGAGCGGAACAAAATGCACAGCCTTGGAGAAACGATCGACAATAGTCAGTATGACCGTATTACCGTCTGAGGGCGGGAGACCAGTCACGAAGTCCACCGCTATGTGCGACCACGACCGGTGTGGAACAGATAGAGGACGCAGAAGACCAGCCGGAGCACGGTGTGATGATTTGCCGCGGGCACAGACGGAACAGGCAGCCACGAAATCCTTGGTGTCGGCAGCCATGGAGGACCACCAAAACCACTGTCGGAGAAGAGAGAGACAGCGGAGAAACCCTGGATGGCAGGTAACTCTGGACTCGTGCCCCCACTGGAGAACTCAGGATCCGCCTGCAGTTGACCCCTCTGCACCACGAAGCCCAGGAAACTGACCGAATCGGTGTGGAAGGAACATTTCTCCGCCTTGACGAACAGCTTGTTCTCCCATAACCGCCGTAACACCAACCGAACCTGCTGCTTGTGTTCAGCGAGGTCCCTAGAAAAAATCAAAATGTCATCGAGATAGACTACTACAAATCGGTGTAACATATCCCGGAGAACGTCATTGATTAGAGCCTGGAAAACGGCTGGTGCATTTGTGAGCCCGAAAGGCATAACGAGATATTCAAAGTGACCCAGTGGAGTGTTGAATGCCGTCTTCCATTCGTCCCCCTCCCGGACGCGAACCAGATGGTAGGCGTTCCGGAGATCCAGCTTAGTGAAGATGGTGGCCTGGTGAAGAGGAGCAAAGGCAGAGTAAAGAAGCGGAAGAGGGTACTTGTTCTTGACCGTGATGTCGTTTATTCCCCTGTAGTCCACACAGGGGCGCAGGGATTTGTCCTTCTTCTCCACAAAGAAGAACCCTGCTCCCACGGGAGAGGAAGAAGGACGAATGAGACCGTTCGCCAGTGACTCGGATATATAGTTCTCCATGGACTCTCTCTCCGGCTTAGACAAGTTGAACAGTTTGCTGGAAGGCAGGGGGGCACCGGGCAACAAGTCAATAGAGCAGTCATAGGGACAGTGAGGGGGCAGGGACAGGGCCCTATCCTTACTAAATACCTCCTTGAGGTCATGGTAAGAGGAGGGAACTCCAGAGAGGTCTATGGGGTCAGGTGAGTGAGGAGGAACGGCACACTTACTAGGGGGCGTGGCCGACCGAAGGCAGTGAGAATGACAAAAAGTGCTCCAGCTGACTAAGGATGAGGTGGACCAGTCAATGTGGGGGTTATGCAATCTCAGCCAGGGAAGACCGAGCACAACGGGGGAGGTGGGGGAGGGAATAACAAAAAAACTAATTAATTCTTGATGGTTGCCCGAGAGCAGGAGTGAAACAGGAGTGGTCCGGTGAGTGACCCGAGCCAAGGGGCGGCCATCCAAGGCAAAGACCTCCTTGGGCTCAGGGAGTAGGTCCAGTCTCAGCTGGGCCTGAGAACAAAAGTCAAAGTCAATAAAGTTCTCATCAGAACCCGAGTCAATAAAAACAAAAAAAGACTCGAAATGCTGAAGATCAGGTAACTGACCCGGAACTAGGATCCGCTTGGGGGAACCCGGAGGACCGGCTACTCGGCTCACCAGCGGCCCCCTGGAAGCTGGTGAGCCTGCCCTTTTACTGTCTGTGGGCATGCGTCAAGAGAATGACCCCCTCCCCACAGTAAATACAGAGATTGTTCCTAGTACGACGGCGACGTTCTGCAGAGGGCAACCGCATTCTCCCCACCTGCATGGGCTCGGGCCCGAGTCCTACATCGGTGGAAGAAGCGTTGGGAGCAGAACGAGACATGGGGTTAGACCGAGCGACCGGCCAACCGGTAGATCCAGAACCAAGAGCGGCGGACGGAGTGTCGGGATGATTGCGTCTCTCCCTCTGTCTCTCTCTTAATCGATTGTCCAAGCGGGAGGCTAAGGCAATGAGTTCGTCTAACGAGTTGGTCTCGTCCCTAACCGCGAGCTCGTCTCTAACACGGTCGGTTAGTCCCCTCAAAAAAACGCTCTGTAAAGCCGTCTCATCCCACCCACTCTCCGCCGCGAGAATACGGAAACTTAATGCAAACTGAGCGACAGAGTCCGAGCCCTGACGCAGGGAGAGAAGTCGGCTGCTGGCCTCCTTTCCCCGAACCGGGTGGTCAAATACCCTCCGCATTTCGTTAACAAAATCGGCATAGGAAAGCGCGAGAGAGGGTCTATTAATAGAGTTCGCTACCGCCCAATCGGCGGCCTGGTCTGATAACAGACTCATCATAAAAGCAGTCTTAGTCCTGTCGCTGGCGTAAGACAACGGCTGCTGTTCGAAGACTAGGGTGCACTGGTGTAGAAATTGCCTACAACGGCCTAACTCCCCCGAATACCTGACCGGAGTAGGAATAAACGGTTCGCGGAGCTGGCTGGGTGAGGAAACGTGCGCCGCAGCATGGAAGTCCGACGCGGAGGAGACTGCCGGTCCATGGATCGAGCCGGGAGCGGCTAAGGAGGAGACCTGGGAGCCAATCTGCTCCATACGGGCTCCCAGCTCCGTCATGCCGACGGAGAAACCTCGAAGAACCTCAGAAAACTCCTGTAATGCGGCGTCGTGTTGACCGATCCTCGTGCCCTGCGAGGATAGCGCCTGCCGAACCTTGTCTGACTCCGCGGGGTCCATGTTGGCCAGATTATTCTGTTACGGTTGGCGAAAGGTTGGTTAGGACCCAGGATGCAGAGAGTCAGTACGGACAATCCACGGTTTATAGTCAGTAAAGAATAACTCAAGAGATAACCAGCGTGCAAGGCGAAGACAGGAGCGGGTGGGCGTAGCTGGCGGAGGCACCGGAGAGTGTTGCAGTCCGGGGATCATCCACTGGCGAGGAACTGGCGAAAGGATATCACGACGTTAGGAATCAAAGGATTAGGTTAGGGAATCAATGTATACACGTCAGCCAAAATACCGAATGAGACGGAATAATCTGGCGCCGACGAGAAGTCCCCGCCAGGCTTAAGAAGGCGTGTGATTAGTTGATGAAGTCCAGGTGTCCCACGTTGCGGTGCCCCGCTCTGCTTGCCACGCCCCTCACCTGTCTAAGAACCAACGTCTGGGGAGCAAATCATAGAGCAATCGCGACAAAAGGAGAATGATCATCAGATCCATTCCTGTCCTGTCCTACTTTGGCAAGTGGCAGAAATACGGGTCTAACGTACTCTATTTGTAAATGTAATTGTTAGCATCAGAAAGTTTGTGGTCACCTTAAATAATTGAGGATTATTTCTCAATAGTCTCCAAAGAAATATCGCTGCAAAACTAAAAATGAAGGAACACAAAAAACAGACAATATTTTATGACAGAATACATATTTGCAGAATACAACTCATATACACTAGGGATGTGCAGAGAGACCAGTATTGGGTTTGTATCTGTATTTTTTGAGGCATCAAAACTATGCATTGTATGTATTTGAATTAGGGGTGTAAATCTCTCATGAAAAAAACGATCCGATTCGTATCTCGATACATGGTCACGATACGATATAAGAAAAGATGCATGTTGTTAAAAAACGATTCAGTGCGATTCGATGCGATGCGATTCGATGCAGTTCAATAATTGAAAATATTCTGAAAGTTCTTTTCATTTGTTCAATGAATATGAACAAACATTTTATTGTGAAATTAGTCTGTATGTAGTTTGTCTCACATATACAAAAAAAAAAATACATTTCAGTAATGGCACACATTGCAGCCAAATAAATACACCATAAGGAAATACAAAACAATTATATTTAAATATTAAATAAAATAAAATATATTTTCTATACCCAAAGAAGTCCCTTGTTGATGGATGACAATACAAAAATAAAATAAAACAGCTAGACCTTGGCCTTTTCTCATATTTAGAATAAATGCTTCTGCAAATTAAGTGCCTCTGCAAATCATACAGACTCAAGATAAGGTATCATTATACCAATTAATACATGTGCAACCTTTCACTGAGAACACAAATAGAGCTGCGAACTGTAAGAAGCTAGGAAATATCACTGCAAACACGAAGTAAAGCTGTGAACTGTAAGAAGCAGCAATAGGAAATATCTAATTTTGTTTAAACCAAAACCGCCATCCTGGCCTAGATTATTACTTTAATGTAATGGCACAAATTGCTGCCAAACACAGCATAAGGAGAAAAAATATATATATAAGTAGAACTAATACAATCCCTTTTTTTTAGATTCAGTTTCCTCTTTTAGTTAGATGTATGTTCTTGTAGGACATTTAGTGTATGCTGATATCCTTTAGCTACCTCCTAATAATTCATTTGTGCTCGAGTTCTTTAAGATTCTTCTTGAGAAAAATCAATTGATCGGCATGGTCACCCCTAAGTACACTGCGTTGAGAGGAAACAATATCTCCTGCGGTACTGAAAACTCTTTCTGATGCTACACTTGTAGCTGGTATGCAGAGGTATCTTTTTGCAATATCTGACAACAATGGTAAGTCCACCTGTGCTCTCCACCACTCCAGTGGATTGCCATTCAGGGGCAAAAGGTTTCTCTCTCTGTACCTCAGGATTTCCTCGCTGACCTTCTCCCTGGAGCTTCTTGATGGTCTTACCACATATGTTTCTCCAAACAGCTGGTCCAGTGCTGTACTTTTCCTCTTTTTACATGGAGGACAATCACCTGACATGCAACACAATTACAGTATATTAAGCCACTCATTTGGTATTGCCATGATGACAGTTGATAACATTTACCATACCATTAAACATTACTTTAAATGTAGCAGCAGCAGTGTTAAATGTAAATGCAGAATGCAAAAACGCACCTCTTGGTTCTTCATGGACCTGGACTGGGCTGGACTGGACGGATGTTGGGTCTCTCTGATCTGGCTCTTGAATATCACTCGGACTGGGATGGCTCTCCTCTACTTTCTAGTAGTAATAGTACAAAATAACTGGGATGATTATTGATGAGTAACCACCAACTAGGTAGATGTTTATCATCACAGAAAACAAACATTTTGGATTAACTAGTTGTCTAGTTCAATGCAGTAGCCCATCATTGACTGACACTCAACAATATGACTGCAATAATGACGAGAGGAAAGAATAGACAATACTATAACAATAATGCAAAAAATATTGTGTATTTAGACAGTTAATTTGTAAAGGGGAGGGGTAGCTTTCGCTTACCTTATCATGCAGGTTTGTAGCTTCATTTGTAATGGACAAGAAGATCCTCTCGGTCTCACGGTCACTGAGGAAAGGGTTTTGAAGCGTGGATCCAAAGCTGATGCAGTACACAACAGGTCTTCAATGTTTGTGTACCGCTTAACAAAATCTTCGAGGAACACCTTCTTCATATCCTTAATGAGCCCTGTGTCCTCAGTAGTGGCCTCAAAGTGATTCTTTAGTTTTGCTTTGAAGGGGGCAATCAACGAAATTGTGGGCTGCTCATCTTTGCACATAACTGTGGTGATAACTTTGACAGGTGCCATCACTTTCACCATGTCCTCAGCATTGCAGAGGTCTCCTTCAGTAAGAGCGCTTACATCTTCTCCTTTTCTGAGCTCCCTTGACATAAGTGTGGCAAAAACTGCAGATTGTTGCTCCAAAAAACGTTCGAGCATGTCGTGGGAACTGTTCCACCGGGTAGTAACGTCATTGATGAGCTTGTGGGAGGGCAATGCCATTTGCTGTTGTTTTTGTCGCAGTAGTTCAGCACCTGCTATGTTACGGTGGAAAAATCCAACCACCCTCCTCACTTTCCCAAGCACCTTCGTAGCAGTGGTCACATGCAAGGCCTTCTGGGCAGCCAGATTTAATGTGTGCGCAAAGCAAAAAAGGTGAGGGGACATCTCGGCCTCTACTCCCGCCACAACCATGTTTCTCGCGTTGTCAGTCACCAGCAGAGCCGGATTAAATAAATGGACTACACTAGGCAGACTGTATTTTTTGGGCCCCCCTCCATCGATAACCTAACCTAACCCTAACACTTACCAAAGTTACTAATAAAAGTTAATTCACATTTTACATAGCGTAGTCTTTGGTTACAAGTTGGTTATTTGTACGCCAAAATAAGTCATGTGTTGTATATTAAACAGTCTATCAGACTATTTTTTGATTTTTATTATTTATACGTTATTACACGGCTCTATTAAATGCTATTAAATTATCCTTATCTTATCCATTGCCAGTGTCATTGTTAAGGCAGTAGTCCCAGTAAATCACCAATAGGTGTCACGGTGTCAGCATTGCTATGTAAACAGAGCAAAAAAGATAAATGTAGTAAGCTATTGCATTTTGCAGAAAATCTTAATTAAATGTGTTGATTAAATTGAAAAGTTAAATAAGTAGTCAAATATACAAAGACTAATAAAATATGCAGTCAGAGAAAGTGTGCTGTAGTGGTAAAGATGTTTATTTTCATGGACAAGCATCACCTATCTTCAATTTTCCAACACTCTCATTTAGCATGCTCCACTCAGGGATAATCTTCAGCCTTCCAGCACCACAGGCCTCCATTGCAGTAGAAACACATCTTGACAGCATCATCACGATCTTGTGGAGAAATAATAAAATGTATATATAAGCTGAAAGACAGCTGTTTGAGATTTGAATATACCGGTACTTGGTTTGTTCCTCATATTTCATTTCATTATAGTAGAAAGTATAGCCCTATATTATGCATTTCATTTATATGCATTCACTTTACTTATTAAGATTTAGATTTTTAAATGGAAAACTTACATTTACAGATGCTTTCTCCTGAGTTTTGATGAGGCAAAGTCCTCTATAATGTCTTCAAAATCCAGGGAGGTTGTAAATCTATTCTCAATTGCCAACAGGGTAAAGGCATTCTGTTTTTTTTCTGTTACTGTTGCTCTCCGGTATGTTTTCACTCGTTTCATCGTAGAAAATGACGGCGCTGATGTTGACGGCGCCACAGCGTCTTCCGCTGTCTTCACAGCTGTCGGACGGCTGCCCGACAGAAACTTCTGTAAAGCCCCCCGCTGTTTCTTCTTTTGTTCCTCTTCATTTTTTTCTTTTTATGTTTTGCCGCACCCGAAAGCATCTTGAATGTTAGCCTACACAAGAAACGACCTGCCTGCTAGCTTTATTGTTCCGCTTAGTCTTGACCCGCTGACCTCCTCTCGGACTTAACTGATTGGCGTTAATGTGACGTAACGTTAAGATAAACAACGTCACTATTTTTAGTTAATTAATATATATTGATATATTATCACTGAAATAAATAGTAGGCAGGACATTTGTATTGGCTATTTCATTTATTTATTTATTTATTTATTTTTATTTTATTTTTTTACTTCTGTCTGGGCCCCCCCCCCCGCCGATCAGGCCCTAGGCACGTGCCTAGTTTGCCTTTGGGTTAATCCGGCTCTGGTCACCAGTGCTGGGTCTTTATCCTCTATGTTCCACTCAAGACATGCCTCTTTCAATAAAGCCCCAATGTTTTTCCCCGTGTGTGACTCATTGAAGACTCTCGTCTGTAAAACATAGCTTGCCAACTCCCAATCCAGATTAACATAATGCACGGTTATCGTAATGTATGAATCCGTTGCACGTGATGTCCAGGCATCGGTAGTTATTGCCACTCGTTCTTCACTTGAGAGCTTAGCCTTAAGGTCAGTTTTAGTTTTTTTGTACAGCTCGGGTATGCACGTTTCGCTGAAATGCTGTCTGCTTGGTATCTTGTACCTCGGCTCTAATTCTCTAAGCAGTTCGCGAAATCCGTCATTTTCAACGACGCTGTATGGCCTTAGGTCCATGGCGATGAAACGAGCCACACGCATCGTTATTGACTTAGCCCTCGCTGAATTGTAACTCAGTTGTGATTGAGTGAGAAACAGAGTTATATTTCTGTAGTCTGGGGTTATGCTGGTGCTGCTGCTGGTCAATGCAGTGCTGGCATCAAGTTCAACATCACTGGCATGGCGTCTCGAGATGTGTGTGCTGAGATTTGTAGTAATGCCAGTGTACTTAATTGCTGCCCTACATATTTTACATACGGCTTCACTTTTATCAAGTTTACCTTCTTTTTTGAAGAAGCCAAATGTCTTCCAAACTTTTGATCGGAGGGTCGATGGCGCATTGAAAATGGGTTCGCTGTGGTCAGACATCATTTCACTACAGACTTAATGTCAACATATGTTGCGTTATTCAAAGGGATAGCGGCACGCCTGATAGGCTTATGGTATGCGGGCTTTGGCCAATGACAGGCTGTCATTGTTGTGACTGAGCTCAAATGCACCAAGTCAGTGAGTGAGGGTTTCGGATAGCAACTTAACGTAGAGAAAAACACTTGTGAATCGGTTCATAACTTTTAAATCGGGGCACCAACCAATTCGTGTCATTTTAAAACCGATGCGGGACTTCAAGCATCGATGTAGTCGTATCTTACAAGCTAAAAACGGATATCGATACGTATTGTTTTTTTTTTACACCCCTAATTTGAATAAATATGGAAATAGCCGTAAATAGGGAGAAACACATATTGCAGGTTCCACAAAAACAAAGGAGAAGTAATTTTACAATAAATGAGGTCAGCAAACCGGTTGAGGTAAAAAGAAAACTGATCAAAGGCAAAGTAATGGCGTAGCTCTCGCAGCATGTACTACTTTATGCTTTAATTTGAACTAAAGTTTCCCCGCACGCATTGCGTGCGCTCAACCTCTAGTGGATCCTGAGTTTGATTCAGACTCCATTGATTGTCATTGCACATATATGTACAATAATGTCAGTTATAGCAACTGCTCTCAGTGTACCAAAAAATGAAGTGCGAGATAAAAGCACAAAATAAATAAGTAGACCCAACCACACAGTGAAGTAAAATGGTAACATTGTATTGCAAAAATTTCCACAGGGTAATATATGTCACTTTTTCGTCATCCACAGTGCACTTAGAGGAGTTCTGAATACACATTGTTGTCTGTCAGGCCGTCCTTGTGGTCTCCAACAAACACCCTTACACCTCTGGCACGCTGGCCTCTGCTAAAGGCAGTTGGCCAGCTGGCCATGTGCGAACACACTTTGGTGTAGGAACACTCCAACTCAATAATTTTCTTAACGTCTTAACGTGGCGAGTGTCGCTGCGGTGTGCGCACGTGTGTTCTTACCTGCGCGTGTTTAGATGGCGGAGCTCTTATTTTTAAAGGAGACATATTATGGCGATTTCACAACATTTGAGTTCCAGAAAACATGGTTTTGAAGCTTTTTGCTGGATATAGCTTTTAGGAAAAAAAATCTCGCCTACCCCTACTCCCCTCTGTTCAGTCCCTTCAGAATGCACTGTTTCTGGTGTCTGTAGCTTTAATGCAAATGAGCTGCTGCCCATTGACCAATGAGCTGTCAGACTGAACCACAGCATGGAGGAGAAGGGATTGTTGCCGTTTGCGGATTCCTTCGAGCTCTATATCCAGTGCCGGTGGGTCAATAGAGGGCGCTAGGGCGCCGCCCCTCCTTGAAATATTCACATGAATATATCTGCCAACTATTAATCAACTATTATCAATTCGAAATAAATCAACAAAAATACATAGCGTTTATCCTCGTTTAATTGTGTGAGATAATTGTCACTGCCAGCAACCATTTAAATGCGTCTGAAAATCATTGATTTGGGCTAGGCTAGTTATTGGTCATTCGCACCAGTGTGCGCCCAAGGCCAATGGTATCGCTTTTCTTTTTTGTTATCACCACATGATTGGACAATTCAGCGAATCAATCAAATAGGGTACTTCCCTCAGCAGCATTCGCGCAACACAACTAGATGTAGAGAAGTGATAGATCGCTAACTAGCAGAGAGTTATAAGCACTTTCCACCCATAGCGGAATTGGACTCCCCAAGCAATGTTATACTTAAAATGAGCAAGTAAGTTACATATCAATTTTGTCTTTCGGCCTGTAGCATACAAACAAAATTAAGCTACTATCCCATATTTCTAACTGCATTTGAAGTAGACATTGAGACTCACAAAAAATGGACGCTATAGGACAGTGATCATGATTTGTCATCATGGGTCAAATAGCAATGGCTAAGCTTGTCCAGGTCCTGCAAGTCAGGATGTAGGCTATGAATCTGAATGAATAGTAGGTAATAGGTAACAGGAAGTGGCCATCCCCAAAATGCACCAGAATACAGTGATCAAATCTATTAAATTAAAAAAAAATTATGGGGGGGGGGGACCCCCTGTCTATTACTGTGCCCCACTGTGTTCCTGAATCCTCGAACGCCAGACTTCCGAGTCAATGGAGTGGCGAAGTCACGCCCCTTCCGGTAGAGCTCATGGGACCTATGAGATCGAAAAATATGAATGGGTGTCAATGGAGAGAAAATAATTATTTTCTGGTCCCAGTATTTATATGCCCTGGTTTACACATATGTTGTTTGTGGATTTAAATGATAATTTTTCATGCAAAGATAACTAAAAATGTTCGTGAAGAAGTTTGATAATTTTAGGTTTTATGTGAGGCCACTTTGTGAACTACAGCTCTTCGCTGCTCTCGACGCATATGATATACGTCACCACACCCGCCCTTGGAACTCGGCACAGAGATGGCGATCTCTCTGCCCCACTTCACCGCTTTTTCCAATGGGAGGATAAAAGCATCGAAAGAGGTGAAAACCATTATAAGTCGGGGCACGTGCAGAGTTTCAGTTATGCCGATGGGAAGATTGTCGGTCTTCTCCACGCCAGTCGCAGGGAGCGTGACGTCACATACGAGCCGTGTAGTCTTTCTCGTTGTGTTTTCTCTACAGTCTTTATCTGAACAAATACACAATAAACGGTCGAACTCTTTGCATGAAACATTATCCTTTAAATCCACAAACAACATAGGTGTTATCCAAGGCATATAAAGACTGGGACCAGAAAATAATTATTTTCTCTCCATTGACACCCATTCATATTTTTCGATCTCATAGGTCCCATGAGCTCTACCGGAAGGGGCGTGACTTCGCCACTCCATAGTCGAAGATCTCCCAGCTTTCTTGCGGCATTTCTCGAAGCCACGCCCCCTTTTTGTCTTCATCTTTCAAAAATCTGAGCGTAGACCGAGAGCAGTGATGACGCTCTCAACAAAATGGCTGCGTCCGTGAAGAGTTTATTTTTTGTATTTGTACCACGTAGGTCATTTTATTGATGATTTTAAATGCTCTTACACACTTGATCACATTGTTACTTTATTCCGGTCACCAATTTATACATGGTCTTGCTGTGCGTGCAATACAATGTAAAGTTGTGTTGTTTGTTTTCGAGCTAGTTAGCCAAAGAGGCTTATTTAGCTAACAATAAACAACGACTAGCCAATTTCATGCCACAATCACAAAGACGGGAACGCTATGAATGCTCCGAGAACGGAAGTGACGTCAAACGTGCAATTCGAAAGGCTGGCGTCCGAGGATTCCGGAACACACCATAATATTCAAGTGTGCCCCCTTCCTACGTAGGAGGGGGTGCCGAGGCTGACTCGCTCGTTTGGTAGCCTAACGGTAGGAGGGGTAGGCTACTTTCAGAAATACGTATCTCACTCCAAAAAATCATGTAGGCCTACTGACTTTTTTTCAAAGTTTGTATGCGTGTGGGAGCACCAGAGAACCAAAACAGCACCCCAATCGCAGGAAAAGAGTTGTTTTCATAATTGGCCCCCTTTAAAAATATAACGTCTTACATGGGCGAGTGTCGCTGCGGATGGTGCGCGTGAGTGTGTGTTCTTGACGTGCGGTGTGTGTGCGTGCATGTGTGTGTGTGTGTGTGTGTGTGTGTGTGTGTGTGTGTGTGTGTGTGTGTGTGTGTGTGTGTGTGTGTGTGTGTGTGTGTGTGTTTGCGCTCGTGTGTGTGCGCTTCCGTGGGGTGGCACATGCGAACTGACCAATTTGAGTAACTGGTACGACAGGCCTGCTATTATTGTAGTAAGATAAGCCTGTGTTGCTCCTTCTCAATCTGCCCTCTCTCCACTATCCTGGCAGAGCAATAATAATATCATATATAAAATATTTATTAAATATTAAATACCAACCATGCTCAGAGGTATGAGCAACACCAGCTATATTTTTATGTCTATTTCTTCCTGCGACAAATAATCTTTTAAAATATTTTTTTTTACAGAAAAAAACAATATTTGTGCTTCGCCAGATTCGGATTTCACATAGACACACAAGCCGTGATAATGCCGTAGCATTAACACATTTTCTTTTGGCTGAATATTGTTACCTTTGTTCTTGACTTGGCTAACTCATTATTATATTTTCATCATTCAAACTGTATTCAATATCTTTTTACATTTAACTAACCCTAAACATTTTCCAAGATATGAAAACATTTTTTCATCTTGGAAATCATTCATCATCAATTCATCATTCAATGGCAAGTATCTCTTTGTATGTTATCTTTTCAGGGTTTACGAGCTAACATGATGATATTTATGCCTCCCCAATGTAAGCCATTTCAATGTTCGATGTGTATGTTAGCCTCACATAAGATACTCGATTGATGAAAAATCACCCACTTTAGCCATGTTGATCTCCTGGATCACCCTAAGTAATGACTATATTGAGCATATTGGTACAATCTTTGCTTTGTACCAGCATACAATATTATGCATGTGAATATTGTGCCCCACACAACTTTGCAAACATTTGATTAGTGACTGAAGCATTTACAAAGAACATAGTATGCTAATCTCACTGGTATAAGATGCATTCTTCTTGAAGTCACTTTTTTCATATGTTCAATCTCTTGAATATGTGAAAAAAGGGTAAATAATAAAATAACTTCAAAACGGATAATGTGGGTATGCAGAGTGTGACAGCAGAGCTGTGAAAAACCTTCTGAGGCGAGAGATGCTATCACAGCAGACACTAATGTACAGAGCACTACACAAGATGATGGTTTTTAATGGATGATGAACTGGGCTATGCAACGCGTTATGGCCGTTCACCATTTAACCCCACTAAAACATTCAAAAAAAAGAAAAGTATATTGTATGCAGAAAAATAAACAGAATGTACCAGTAAGACCTGGAGCAATTCCCCCACAAACCGAATCAGCATGGGTTCCAGTTGCACCAACAGAAGTAGAAGTGGAAAGCACACACGTCTCCAACAATCTTTTCAAGCTTTGGGTAGATTATTGTGTTTAAATAACATATTGGAGCTGGTAACACTGGGATTCATGAACAGCGCCATGTGAAACGGTCCTGGAGGGTTGGAGGCTGACGACTGCTAAGAGCTGAAGGTTGTGCTGAAGGGTTTCCCCTGATGTTGGCTGACTGAGTAAAGGCGGAGCCAGCGACAACAGGGGGAGGGCATACCAGTGTGGATAGCACTCTCCCTCTGGCCACAGACTGTTACAAGGCTTATTCACCCTTGAAATGAAGTGCCCCCGCACACACATACGACTGTGTGTATAGGTGAACGCAGGCTCGGACTGGTAATCTGTGATACCGGGCATTTGCCAGAAGGGCCGGTCCACATTTCGGCGTGCGAGGGCCGGCCCTCCTTCAATCATACCGGCCCCAATACTGATTATACGACCGCCTTACTTACCTGACAATACGGATAACTCAAAGAGCCCAAGAAAGAACCTAACGTCAAATTGTTGCAATGGTGCATCCAGTATATATAGCGCTTCCTTGTCATGCACATCTATGTGACGGTTGGTATATGGTATAATTTTCTATTTCTTCAAACTGTAAAATCCTGTTTCTTCAAACTGTACAATCATTGCAACAAACTAAATTAAAATAAAACTAAAATGCTTTCTTTAAACTAAACTACGATTTTCTTCTTATATTTGGCGAGTTTATGTTCGAATATTTTGCAAAAATATGTTGCGGTGCACGATGGGATTATACATCAGCGAACGTTAACGGTCCATGGATGCTGCGGATGTTGCTTCGCTTATATTTTATTTCTGTGGATGGGCTAAAAATCATGGAAAGAGTTGGCAAAAAGAAGAAAGGGGGAGCGGAGAAGATTCGGGACAAAAGGCAGAAATCTCTACAAGCTAAGGCGTCTGGATGTTTTAAAATAGATCGCTTGTTTGCTGTGGCCAGTGCTTCAACCGTTGCTGCTAGTGCCCCGACGTCCCTGCTGCTACAACCGGCGAAAACATGTATAGCCTAGTCATAGTATTTTGGTCATTGGGCTCCAGGGGCGAAATGAAAATCGCCCCAGACCTCTCCCATTGACTCCCATGTTAAATGCGTTTACTTCACAAAACAGAGCTCTCAATGCATTCTCTATGGCTTCCGGGAGGGCTCGCCCCTCCAAGTCTATTCATAAGTAAGTGGCTAACGCTGTTATTTGCGGTGCACAGTCGCCATCGACTGACCACTAGTGGTAATGAAGTGCGTGAATGGTCTCGACTTCCTATAGACAAGTTTTTGATAGACCCGTTTCCACTTTACTTCCTTAACGCAAACATAATCCATTGCTTGCTAGCAGGACTGTCCGGGTAGGCCTATGTTAAACCGTGTGGATTAATGTGGAATAATTGCAACTTGCAAGAAGCCCCGCGATCAAGACAGCGTCAAGGTAGGCCGTTTGGTTTTTAATTGTGCCCACCGCGACATGTTGACTTCGGCTCACAGGTCTTTCTTAAGTAGGTTCGCTGAAGTTGGTTCGGCTCATTTGCGCTAAAGGGGGGGGGGGGGGTCGGTCGGTCGGTCGGTCCATAAGGGGCCGGTGTAGATGGAAAAATGCCAGGGCCGAAAATCGTTCCCAGTCCGACCCTGGGTGAACGTGTGTGTGTGCGTGCATCTGCGCATGCGTGTGTGTGTGTGTGTGTGTGTGTGTGTGTGTGTGTGTGTGTGTGTGTGTGTGTGTGTGTGTGTGTGTGTGTGTGTGTGTGTGTGTGTGTGTGAGAGTGTGTGTGATGATGTAAACTGTACTGACAACTATAGTAATAGTATGTCTTTGACATTTGTGTATGCGTATTTATAGGAGTCGTTTGTGTGTGTGTGTGTGTGTGGGAGGGGGAGTATTTGAGTGTATGTCTGTGTGTGTGTGGGGGGGGTATGCGGGTGTGTATGTGTGTGTGTGGGGGGGGGGGATAGGCGTGTGTGTATGTTTGTGTGGGGGGGGGGTGGAGGGGTTGGATGCAGCTGCAGCATTCTTGTGCTGTTTCCTTCTGGATGTTACGTATCACAGCAACGTCTTTGAAACAAAAATGCTTCTTTGCGACATTTCAATGTATTGGTTGGATACTTTATTTAACAACAATCAACGAGAAGTCTATAAATGGATAAAAACACAATAAAGCCGAAAGGTTTGTTTCCATTGTGGTCCTTATTATCCTTACTAAGTATCCCTTAGTCTGTGGATTCATCTCTCCCCCCTCAGAGAGTAGGACAGGCCTTTACCCCTCAGAGAGTAAGAAAAGCCTAAAGGCTTAGGCCCCAGTGAGGGGCCGACGTGGTGAACCTGAGTGTTTGGGGTACGGACTCTGTGGACTGGAGAGTGCCGACAAGAAAACGAGGGGTGGCAGTTCCGTTTGGTAAAAGGAGTGAAGTTTTAGTTCCTTCAAAAAGGGTCCAAAAGTAATTAAAATAAATCCAGCGTTCAAAATATAAATAAATGTTTCAAAAAGCTTATAGCAACATAGCAACTTAGCATAGCATACTTTAGCATAGCACAGCAAAACGTTAGCATTGCGTTGCGTTTCATGTACTGGCCTCCCATAAAGCAAGCACCTACCCCCACTCACCCAACACAAAATGAGACACCCCTTAAATAAGCCAAGGAATTATCAAGGCCAGTCAGGCCGTACCACTAACATGGGGGAACATTTCCTGGCCAAGGCTAGATGGACTGACATACTGCCCCTACTGCGGCAGAAGTAAAATGACAACAATCAGTTTCCTGCTCAGTGAGAGACAGTGAGAAGGGGTTTCACTTTCTCACAGTCCTCAGAGTGTAAGACATGCCTTTAGTCCTCAGAGTGTAAGACAGGCCTTTAGTCCTCAGAGTGTAAGTCAGGGCTTTATTCCTCAGAGTGTAAGACAGGCCTTTAGTCCTCAGAGTGTAAGACAGGCCTTTAGTCCTCAGAGTGTGAATGTGCTGATGGGACTCAGACCTGATAGGGCCGATCAGCACTCTGCTCTACAGAGAGCTCTTGCCTCCTTCACCGGGCATTTGGCCGACTTGACAAGGTTGATTATTTGACCACCGACTCCTGCTGACTGGCCGAGGCAATGTAACCATGTATGTCTGTCAGTGGGACCATTGTTACTGTATGTTCACTAAATGTTAATTTACCTACTTGCCAACACTCCATATGGAGTCAGGATGTAACCTGCTTGTGGCTGAGAGTTTCACATACTGCAGCAGATCAACAGCCAGGCAAAGGATTGTGTGTAACCTCTCACCGTGTTTTGGGCTTTTATGTTTGCTGACTCTCGTACTCAACTCGTGGAAAGGCTCTTGAATACGACTGACAATCGACCCTCCAGAGACCATCCAGATGTTCAGGTTGGCAATAATATGCTTAGATGTCAGAATGAACCAATCAGGATGGTCTGAGGTGGCTCGCTGGGTGGAAGAAAGAAGAAAGAAAGAGAGAAAGAAAGAACAAACAAACAAACGAGAGAGAGAGAGAGAGAGAGAGAGAGATAGAGAGAGAGAAAGAACAAACAAACAAACCAACGAAAAAGAGAGAGAGAAAGTAGGAAAGAAAGAAAGAAAGAAAGAAAGAAAGAAAGAAAGAAAGAAAGAAAGAAAGAAAGAAAGAAAGAAAGAAAGAAAGAAAGAAAGAAAGAAAGAAAGAAAGAAAGAAAGAAAGAAAGAAAGAAAGGAGGAAACGTAGATTTGTCACGTTTGGAGTGTGAACAGGTTCATTTTGAATAGAGAGTAGTGAGACAGGGGACAGGTTCTTGAGTGGGGAGCTTCAGGCTGGAGTGAATGAAGCAGGCTGGCTGGAGGTGATGGTCCACAAAACACACTGAGGACAAAAGGAACTAAAGGTGAGACACAAGATTTTAACAAGAGAACAAACAACACATAAATACTGGATCCAGGCACGAAAAACTACCACTGAAGTCAGAAGTGCGATCTGGCGACGACAGCAGGGAAACCAGTTGTATTTTAAGGGGAGTTGATTAGCTAATGCAGGCCAGAAGTGAACAATTGAGTGTGGCAGGCACAGCACAGAGTCAAACAGGGGGTGTGCGCCAGGCACAGGGGAAGAACACACAGCACGACAGCTGTGGCCATGACAGGTTTACGTTGGTCACCTTAAGATGTCGGCCTTCTGGTGATCACAGAAGCTCAAATTGGTTTATTTTAACATTGCTCAATGATACCCTTGTTCAAACCTGGTGGAGGTAGAAATTGCAGTGCACATCATCAGGTTCACATCAACTGCTTGTGTTGGACTGCGTCCACTTTCATGTCTGCGCTGAACTTTCTCAACACAACCATCCTATTGAGTGGACTCCACTGGTGTACTTTACCATTCCTCCTCTGAGCAGGTGAACAATGGTGAACATGTGTTTGCTGACGTAACAGGTGCATGAACTTCTTCATAAGACAACATTTGTTTATCCAAAATAAAGGAGAGTGTGGAGAGTTAAAGAGACATCCCAGGGATGAGCGAGCTGCTGATACAGTTGTCTAGCACCCAAGTGCTTAGTATGTGTATATGTAGAAGATGACCTTTCCTGTAGTGCTTTTACATAGGCCTACAGAATATTGATTTAATGTATTTATAGAACTGAAACCTTTCGCCTTTTGAACATGACCTTGTTTAACTCAATAAGAAGCCATAATTCTTATTAGAATATTACAATTATTAATAGGCCGACTAGCTAATAAAGATCATAACGACACCCTAAAAAGCACAGCTACACCAGAATACACATGCACATTTTCTTAAAGACAAATCGACCTACGTTTTTTATGTTATTCCAAGCCCCCCAAACGAGTCATCAGTGTTAAGCACTGCAGAAACTGAGCGCAGAGTCAGCGGTCTGCAAGATGAGTGCAGCAGGAGCATCTCTCTACCCCCCCCCCCCCCCCCCCTTGAGGCGGATGGGAAGGTCTACCCTGTGCACGGAATATATTGAGATGCATGCATGGTTCAATAGCCACGAATCGCAACATTTAGTTTCAATTGAACAACAGGCAAACCGATGCCAATACAGGTTTAGGTGAATTTAAACGGAGAGCGCGTCAGACGGGTCGTTTTGTAACGTGGTGGTTGTTGCGTGGGGCTGTGAAACCGGTACTCGGCGTGATTGTGGCCAAGGCTCTGCAGCAATCTGTCAAAGGCAGAGCAATGGCTCCCTGGCTTGTGTTGGCTCTTGTAGGACTCTGGTGAGTACACCCCGATCAGTGTGATGCTGCAATATGTCTGAGGAGCTTTTGGTGGGGCTGCTTGGAGCCAGGACAGTCATCTAGTGGGGATGACAATGGAGAATTATTGCAGATGTTTTCCTCGGGTTTCGTTCACATAGCCTTGGCTACAATTATATTCGTCAGCAATTTACATAGATTACATAATTAGGTATGCACAATTCTGTTGTATAAGGCAACATTTGGTGGTAGCAGTTTGAGAGACATGTTTCGTCAGTAGGCTAAATTGAATAGTGTGCCTGTGCGCGTGTGTGTGACCTGATATCCAGTGGACAATGTCACCCAGTACAAATGAATATCTGCTCACAATGAATACATTGAGCGTAACCAGAACCAAAATACAAAGAGGTGCGATGTTTTGTTCCGTAGGATCTTGATTGCTTGCAACTTAAGGACTTTAAGTCAGAGAGGCATCACATGAGATACATTAGCGCAATCAAATAGGTGAACATGACAAACTAGATGAAACTGAACTCTAAATGTTCATTCCCATTGTCAGCTGTATTTCATTGTATCCATCGTGTAGGAGCCATTACACATGTCCAGTACAGGAGGCAATGCTTAGAGGCATGGTGGCTGTTTTGGGGATTCTTCCTCTTATCTTCCCTTGTATCCGTCTTGGATGCCATTCTGATGACACCCACAGTCTCAGTCAGATACATCTACCAACCAATAAACTGCAGAAATAATTTAAATGTTTCAGTTTTGGCAAATTCAACATAATTTCACGCATTCGACCCCCCTTTTTTCCATGTGACGGACAATGAAGGTCTTTTCACACACGTGAGGTTATTGAAGATTGCATTGCTCATGAATGTGACTCGTATTTGACTCACTGGTTTCCCTTGTAGGAAATGTGTTTGAGGGTATGAGTTTCATTTAACTAAACTCGCAGATCATTCCCTGATAAGAAAGAATGTAGCCTATTTGCATCTCATAAATCTGCAATATTCCAAGGTTCATTTTTACCCTCTTGATATCAAATCTTTATATACAGAATAGGGGTCAGTTTAAGAATAATACATTCTTCATTAAATGCAGCGGTGTGTTTATGCTCCTGATTCTCCCCTTTTGAAGAGAAAAGCAGTTAGGGAGACACTAGGACTGTATGTGTTCTCAGTTGTTCTCAGGTGTTCAGGTGTTCTCAGTTGTTCTCAGGTGTTCAGGTGTTCTCAGGTGTTCTCAGTTGTTCTCAGGTGTTCAGGTGTTCTCAGGTGTTCTCAGGTGTTCAGGTGTTCTCAGGTGTTCTCAGGTGTTCTGCTCTGGATCCTACTGGTTGTGGCTGAAGCTCCCAGTTTGTGTCCATGGGGCTGACGCTTCCCCCAACATGTGATCTATTATGTTTGTATTGTTTGTGTATTTGTCTTCCTCTCCTCTTTATCAATAGCAGTGCTTTTGGACCCAGCAAACAAGATGAGGAGGACTACGAGGACGTCCCCATCAATAAGACCTGGGTGCTCTCGCCCAAGGTCTACGAGAGCGACGTCACCTTGATATTAAATAAACTCCTCCTAGGCTACGACAACAAACTACGACCAGATATTGGAGGTGAGGACAGAACAGGGGAGTCTGTGAAAGGACAAACTGCTTAATTTGTCCTTGGGTGGTTAATTATCCTGACAGTGTAAAATTATTGAATCATTGACATTTTGCAGACTTTGGTTCGATGCGGTATATCTCTAGTTAGAGGTTTACTATATATAAATATAATACTGATACACGGGGTGAACTTAACTTTTTTAGTGAGTTACTCAGGTGATTAGGCCTACCAGAAGATGGTGTTTGGTACGCATCCCACACATAGCCCCACACGTAACATCTGATCTTATGAAACTTACCCAGTATCACAAAGGAGATTCCATTTTCAATACACAACTTTTTAAGAACAGCAGTGCTTTTTGTTCCACCTTTTTTTTTATCAAACGGCAGCTGCTCGACCACGGAGCGTTTGAATATCTCACGAAAGGAACGTTGCGATCAGCTGATTTTGCGCAGTTCTCCAGTGTGTCCCTCCAGTGTATGAGGGTTATGCCTTCTTCAGAAGGCTGACTGCGCAGGGGAAGAAACTGTTATTGTGGTGTGAAGTCCTGGTCCTTATGGACCGCAGCCTCCTGCAGGAGAATCTGAAAAAGACTGTGTCCAGGATGGGATGGTCACCCCTTAACAGACCAACACAAGTTAGCATCTGAGATTTCAGTGTGGTTTTTCATCCAATAAAACAGCATATTACAACATGTTACATAGTCAAATTAACTTAATGCCTTTACCTGCTTGTTAAGCATAGCTTTAAATCTAAGGTAGGCAATTTGGAGAAACCAGTAAAAAAATACATGAAATCCAATTGAAAAAATTTGTTTTCCCTCAAAAGCCATTTACCCAAAACATGTGAATAGCTTACTAGCTTTAGCAGAGGTCTGCCTAGCCTTGTGGGAGACACCGTCAGGTGCTGTGCAGGTAGACAGGTATGTACCAGGTCAGCACTTCAATCAGGGGTGTCAATCGTGGTTGTGCCATGCGGATTGTCTGTGTTAAATATCAATTTCTTTGACAGTAAAAACAATCACCACAAACTGCACATAATGATCATGGGCACACATTCATCAATGAGCGGTCTGAACTGTTACAAAAAGACTTCAGTGCTTTCAAACCCTCTTCGGATGTTTACCTTTCCTCAAAATATGGATAAGCATCCATTTGCGATAGTAAGTACCAGTGGCGTCACTAGGCTGTTTTTCGGGGCTAAAGCCCCGGATATTATTTAATTTGCCTTGAATATAGTTTTTCGGAAAAAAAATTAAAATCTATATTTATTGGTATATTTACTGGTTACTATGGAATGCATTAATTAAATTCAGTCTAGAAGTGATGAAATGATTCTAGTCACTACTGGTAGTTAGTTATTTAGAAAGAAACTTGGGGATCCCAGGGACATCTCAAAATAAAGTAGCATAGTCCTTCTAGATCAGGGGTCAGCAACCTTTTTTAACATGCACTGCCAGTTTGACATTTTCTCGTTAATGAGTGTGCCTTAAGCAACAATATATAAAAATGTAGCTGAATAATGAGACAGCGACCAAAAACATTTCCAGAAGACCTGGAATGGTACTATTTCCATATAGTCCACAATCATGCATCAACATTTTAAATGTTTCTTTGGTTGTTATATTTGCAACATGGGCTTACAAATTACAATTACATATGTCCCATCTTAAAACACCATTTTCAGAAACTCATTCAAAAACATATTTGCACTGTGAGAAATGTAAAAAACAAGAATATATGAGAATGTTGGAACCATCCACATCAATATCTTTAAGACAAGTTCAGCTTTGCAAAACCATGTGAAGGCGATGCATACAGGCCACTTGCAACAATATTTTAAATATTTTCTTCTCTATTACTCACAACATAGGTTTAAGAACTATTAATTGATCCCATTTAAGAACACTGCTTTCTGTAACTAATTAAAACATATTTTCACTGGGGCGAAATTCCCCAGAATAAAGTGCAAAAAAAAAAATCGTTAGTTATGATTTTGATGCCGCATTGTGCTGTGAATTTTTTAAATAATAATAATAAAATAAAAATAAAAAAGAAGGTTTTTTTTAATTTATTTTTTAAGTGTGCCAATATGCTGCCCCGTGCCAGTGGTGGCAGTCTGAACTGTTGCAAAAAGACTTCAGTGCTTTCAAACCCTCTTCGGATGTTTACCTTTCCTCAAAATATGGATAAGCATCCATTTGCTTATCCATATAGCCTTGTGGTTAGGGTTAGGGTTAGGGTTAGTTAGGGTTAATTAATAAGCTGAAAATCACATTTTGGGAGACAAGGCTTAAAGGGGTAGTTCGGAATTTTGGACATAGGGCCTGATTCCGAAGTGAGCATTGGTATTCTATATCACTGGAGACAGTTTTCAACACATTTCACATTGCTGCTGTCAAAGACAGCAGCAACAAGCCACAGTTGAGTCCTTTCTGGATCTCGCACTGGAAATTGGTGGAAACTTTGTGGTGCCCATCTGTACCGTTTATTTCTACAATTTCTAAAAGCACACTGAACCATCATGTTGCCTAGTCGTTCAATTGCGCTTCTGTCCCACGCTTCTCTGTTTACGTTCTTCTGTCGTGATTCGGTTACAAACCTAACCAGCGCATAGTAGAATTCCGCTTCTGCTGAGAAAGTAGTCCCTCGATGATTCATGCGATGCGAGGTTAGTTTTATTTCTAACATTATTCTATCAACACAGACATTTCAATCTATAGTCTGGCGTTATAATTGATTTACCTCGGGTGTACTGTGGAGTGGGTAAGACTGTTTTTAATAGCAGGCTAGCATTGCCCGTTGACTTGCGCTAGCCTAGCACGAGCGAACTCTGCAACTAGAAGGACTGAATGAAATGTGTTGAAAACTGTCTCCAGTGATATAGAATACCAATGCTCACTTCGGAATCAGGCCCTATGTCCAAAATTCCGAACTACCCCTTTAATATAATTCATATTCTCCTCATGCCAAATTAATGCATTTTTCTCTACCAATATGGCACATTTCCCCCAATACTGGTCTTTAATCGTGACTACCTTTCAATCGTGTTAGCCTGGTGTTGCCGACCCCTGTTCTAGATCTAGTCCTTCTGGCAAGAGAATAAACAGTTTAAAAACCTAACCAGACTGTTTACGACCTCAAGTGAATTAACCTATCCTATCCCCAGTCATATCCATATATATATATATATATATATGTTGACATAAGTATGTATGATTGACTGTGATGTATTCTGTACTGTATATCTGTTCCACACCACAAGGGGGCGTTATCAGTTTGGTAATAGATGTGATATGTTTGGTGACGTCATGCCCCCTATAAATATGAATGTTCTTGATTTGATCATTCTCTTGGCCCGCTCCCAACATGAAGGCTGGAAGAGCAGTTTAGTTATTTACTACAAAATAAATATGCCTTGAGGCTGAAGACTAAAGCTCGTCTCGTCTACTGTTGTTGCACTGTTGGACTCCTGCTGTGTTAGTAGTGCTCCTGCTAACAGGTTATGGGCCCAGTAACGACGACGATAGTTGCAACAACGGAAAGTGGCGGCAAACTTTAGCTAGTCAGCAAAAGTGTGTTAGCTAGTTAGCGCGGTAAAACCGGGAAGCTAACAAAGCTGAGGAGAATGGCACATCAAAAGGCAAAGTGGCCGATGTTTGACGGTAGGGCCGAAGAATATGAGCTCTGGGAAGAACGGATGCTGTGTTGTATGCACCGTATCAGGTTAAAAGAGACTATTCTGAACGAGCCTGATGGACCGCTGACGGCTGAGGAACGAGCCAAGGATGAGGAGCTGAATGCTGATGCTTACTGCTCGTTGGCGCCATTACTGGATAACGTGAGCTTGGGACTGATATTCAGAGACTGTAAAAACAAGGGACGCGAGAGTCTGCAAGTGTTGAGAGAGCACTACATTGGCAAAGGAATGCCACGGATTATTTCGTTATACATAACGTTAACCTCGCTGAAGAAAGCGGACACTGAGACTGTGACAGAGTACATTATCCGGGCGGAGCAGATCTTCACAGCGCTCAGAGGTGCAGGCGAGGCACCGAGTGAGGGGTTGATGATGGCTATGATTATGCGGGGACTTCCAGAGAACTACAAGCCGTTCACGCTGATGGTAACCCACGGTTCAGCGGAGGTGAAACTGGCGGAGTTCAAGGCTAAGCTGCGAAACTTCGAGACGTCTGAGGATGCTGAGCCAGTAGCCGAGATGGCGGGAGAAAGGGTGCTGAAGGCTCGCGCAGCACTGAAGAAAAAGAACAGCGGATCTTCGACAGAGATGGCGTGTTGGCGGTGCGGTGAAAGGGGACATCGAAAAGATGAGTGCCCAAGAAAAGTTTGGTGCGGTTCCTGCAAAAGCACAAGCCACAGCGACAACGCCTGCAGGAAGAAAGAGCGTGCACAAAGGTCCAGGTGTGCTCGCGCTGAAGATCACAGCGGCGGTGGCAGTAGCAGAGGCGGCGGCAGCAGCGGTGGTAACAGTGGCGGTCGGGCAGCGAATGGTGGACGGATCGAGGCGCGGGGACCCGCGATAGACGACTTCACATTCCGGGCAGAGACTGAGGACACCTGCAAGCCAGCGCAGCAGCGGCAGATTGAGGGAAAAGCGCTGATCGTCGACACTGGCGCGACATCCCACATGCTGAACGACAGGAGCCGGTTCAAGTCCTTCGACAGCACATTCAAGCCGGAGAGCCACAGCATGGAGCTGGCCGACGGGAGGCGGACATTCGGGTTGGCGGAAGGCAGAGGAGACGCACAGGTGTGTCTCACCGACAGCGACGGACGAACATGTACAGTGACTCTCAAGAACGCCCTGTACATCCCTTCGTTCCCACAAGAACTCTTCTCCGTGAAGTGTGCCACTGCGCACGGTGCCAAGGTACTCTTCGAGGAAGGTAACGATGTTCTTGTAGCGCCTGATGGTGCAAGGTTTAGCATTCAAGTGTGTGACAGAATGTATTACTTGCAAACCAAGTGTGATGACAATGATGTGTGCAATGTTAGCCATGATATTCAAACCTGGCATGAAATTATGGGGCATTGTAACTATGATGACATACTGAAACTGCAGGATGTAACCCTGGGCATGCACATTAAGGGTGCAAAGCGTAAGCCTGAAAAGGAATGTCATGTGTGCATAGAGGGGAAGTTTACTCGGACGAGAAACAGAAATGCAACAGACAAGGTGAAAACACCACTGGAGTTGGTAAACACTGATCTAGCTGGTCCGGTGACCAATGGTTCAATCGAGGGTTACAGGTACATGCAATCTTTTACAGATGTGTGCACAGGAGTAGTATTCACATACTTCCTCAAAGCAAAGAGTGATGCCGTACTGGCTACTGAAAAGTTCTTGGCTGACATAGCGCCTTATGGCAGTGTGAAATGCATCCGGTCAGACAACGGGACAGAGTTCACAAGCAGAGAGTTTAAGACACTCCTGCGAAAGAACAAGATCAGACAAGAGACGTCCTGTCCTTACTCCCCACACCAGAATGGGATAGCTGAGAGGGAAGGGCGCACTCTCTTTGAGATGGCAAGGTGTAAGCTCATTGACAGCAACTTACCTAAGAGTCTATGGCATTACGCCGTTCAGGAAGCAGCATACACCAGAAACCGATGCTTTAACAAGCACATAGGCACAACACCATACACAGCACTGACAGGGAAGAAGTGTGATCTAACCAACATGCACAAATTCGGGTCAGAGTGTTATGCGTACATACAAGACAAGGGTAAACTAGATCCCAGGTGTGAGAAGGGTCTTTTCGTAGGGCACGACAAAGGCAGCCCAGCCTATCTAGTTTACTACCCCACCAAAGGTAAAGTGCAGAAGCACAGACTGGTCAAGTTTATCACTAAGACCACATGTGACAGCGAGACTCAGACTCAGGACTTAGGACTTGACCCCATTGTAAATAGTGACAAGACCGACGCACCACAGCCCAGTGCTCAGAGCACAGACGTACAGACTGACAGTCCACAATCCCCAGAGGATGATGGCGAGGAGCACCAAAGGGTGACGCCACAGGCCCCAAGCAGTGGGAGGTACCCCACTAGAGAGCGTAAGCCCCCAAGTTATCTCTGTGATTATGCTACTGAGGATGATAGTGGTGATGATGACAGCACACTCACCAGTGTTGACTATTGCTACCGAGCAGTGTGCGGTGTCCCACTGACCTTTAAGCAGGCTATGACATCATCACAAGCAGGTAAATGGGAGAGGGCAATGGACGAGGAGATGCAGTCATTGGAGGAGAACCAGACCTTTACCCTGACAAAATTGCCAGAGGGCAGAAAGACAGTGGGAGGTAGGTGGGTGTACTCCATTAAAGAGGGCGGTGATGGGTGTGAGCAGTACAAGGCCAGATTTGTGGCGAAGGGGTATAGCCAGAGAGAGGGAATAGATTATGGTGAGACATTCTCCCCCACGGCAAATATGACCAGTGTGCGTGTAGTCATGCAAAAGGCAGCACAAGAGAACTTGGTACTACACCAAATGGATGTAAAGACGGCGTATCTACACGCACCCATTGACCGAGAAATTTACATGGACCAACCTGAAGGTTATGAAAAAGGGGAAAACAATCTAGTGTGTAAATTACAGAAGTCAATTTATGGTTTGAAACAGTCGGGACGTAACTGGAATGAAATGTTACACAAATGCTTAGTAAATGACAACTTTACTCAGAACCCAGCAGATCATTGTGTGTACACAAAAGAGTCAACGCAGGGAGGGAAGGTGATTATTGTCATTTGGGTGGATGATCTCATCATCGCAGCAAACAACACAATAAGTCTAGAGCAGGTGAAGGCAATGCTTTCCACCAGGTTTAAAATGAAGGACCTAGGCAGGCTGAAACACTTTCTAGGCATAGACTTCAGTCAGACTGACGATTGTGTAACCATGTCACAACAGAGGTATACTGAGAAGATTCTCAAACGATTTGATATGCAGGAGTGCAGAACACGTGACACACCATGTGAACAAAAGGTTGATTACACTGACGATGCACCAAAGATGACTGATGTAAGAAAATACAGGGAAGCTGTAGGTAGTCTCATCTACTTAGCTACTTGTACGAGACCTGATCTATGTTTTGTGGTAAGCAAGTTATCACAACATTTTGCAAACCCCACAGAGGAAAACTGGGTGACATTCAAACATGCACTGCGTTATCTTAAAGGTACTACTGACAAGCAGCTGACTTTTAAGAAAAGCAGTGATGGTTTAGGCCTTTGGGCATACAGTGATGCAGATTGGGGTGCAGACACCAGCGACAGACGGAGCACGTCTGGCTACTGTGTGAGCATGAGCAGTGACAGCTCACTGGTATCATGGAAGAGTAAAAAGCAACCCACAGTAGCGTTATCTACATGTGAAGCCGAATACATGGCTTTAGCCCTAACAATACAGGAGTGTATCTATCTAGAGCAATTACTGAAGGGTATGGATTCCTATGAATATGTTCCAACTGTTATTCATGAGGATAACCAGGGCACTATTGCACTTGTGAAGAACCCTGTGTGCAGACAAAGGTGCAAACATGTTGACATCAAGTATCACTTCATAAGGTCAACCATTAAAGATGGAAAGATGACACTTGTTTATTGTCCAACAGATGAGATGGTAGCAGATGCTATGACCAAGCCTGTCTCAAAAGTTAAACTGAGGAAATTTTCAGGAGCCATGTTTGGTGTAGGCATCTAATGAATAGTAAATATGTTTTTGATTTAATTCTGTATTTGTTTATTCTGATTGTTAAAAGCTGTACAGGATACAGGTCACTCATAAGTGGGAGTGTTGACATAAGTATGTATGATTGACTGTGATGTATTCTGTACTGTATATCTGTTCCACACCACAAGGGGGCGTTATCAGTTTGGTAATAGATGTGATATGTTTGGTGACGTCATGCCCCCTATAAATATGAATGTTCTTGATTTGATCATTCTCTTGGCCCGCTCCCAACATGAAGGCTGGAAGAGCAGTTTAGTTATTTACTACAAAATAAATATGCCTTGAGGCTGAAGACTAAAGCTCGTCTCGTCTACTGTTGTTGCACTGTTGGACTCCTGCTGTGTTAGTAGTGCTCCTGCTAACAATATATATATATATTAGGGCTGTAACGATACGCGTATCAAACCGAAAATCGCGATACTCAAAGCCACGAACCTGTCTCGCGGTGTGAGAAGGCAGAAGCGCGATATGCCCTTTCTAACTCTTCGGTCAAATTGTCCGATTGAAATTTGCTAATAATTTGTCTAAATAATAGTCTGCTGACAGCGCCCCCTCCTATCGATGCCGTAAATATGTGACGAGATGCCCTCTCTGTGATCACAGCTCTCCGTGGCTACGGACTAGGATTGCATTTCTCCACAGCCGTCGAAGTCCTCATATGCGATATGAACGACATTTATCCAGAGTGGGCCAAGCGCGAAAAAAATTGCCTGTGTGATCCTGTCTCTATTGTTTTGTGTGATTTGACTGGCAGTTTGTCTGCTTATAGGTCGGAATGAAGCGGCCACCGATTATTGACGGGATGGGTACTTTATTCTACCGGACTCGTTCGCTTCTTCACTAGACACACGCGCTACCGCTCGCTCTCCTCGCTCGTCCACTCACTCGCTGACGTCACTCACACACGCATACGCACACTGCCATTCTCGCGCATACACATATGCTACTCGCGCTATGCCTCGTTATTGCGACGTTCATGTTTTTCCTCATCTATTGAAAGTTAGGCTATTAAACATGTTGCATTCAATACGGCCTGATTATGTCATTATTTAAGCTACATAGCCTAATAAGAAGCGCTAATAAGGATATTTGAATAAACCAACCAAACAGTTAAAGGGGCCCTATTATGCCTACCAGCAAAAAGCATCCTCCAACTGCAATCTTTGGTTATTTCTTTATTAATTTAGCTATACTTTAATAGTATTCTTTCGGTTCAAATCTGTTCAGTGTTCCAAATTATTTGTTATTAAATGTTACATTAAGATAATTGGTATTTAAGCGTTGTTTAAATAAAATGCTTTTTAAATTTAAAAGAATCGTGGGATGTATCGAACCGTGGGTCAAAAATCGTGATACAAACAGAATCGTGAATTTGTGTATCGTTACAGCCAGGGCTGTAGTGGAGGGTAAACGCACATAAACGCTGTTTACGCACCTCTGGAATTTAGGAAATAGCGTTTACGCACCTCTAAATAGCGTTTACGCACCTCTAAGTGGCGTTTACGAACTTCAAAGTTCCCTGTGCCTTGTATTCTGCCATTGGAATAATCTGAAATAAATTTAGTATCATTTTAAAACACCTAAAACAAAGTTTCAAATTGTTGAACAAATAAACCAGGGTATCTGCAGGTTTCAGCAAGTCAAATTTAAGACTTTTTAAGACCTTTTTAATACCACCTTGAATGAAATTTAAGACCTTAAACACGCAATGGTGGGGGGGATCCCGCTGTATTACAACCCAAGCATAGCATGTGTGTCACTCAATGAGACTCATTCAAGTTTACTTTCTGTCTGTTCATTGAACATAAAGTGATAGTCCAGGGCTCCAGACTAACTTTTTCCTTGGGTGCACTGGTGCGCCTACATTTTTAATTTGGGTGCACCAGCACGTATTTATGGTATTAAATTGCCTTCAGTAAGACCTGGGGGGTATACCACGAACCTCGTTGAACATACCCAGGCTTTCTTGGGAAAACCTGGCTCGACAGAGCCGCAACTCTCAATCACAGTTAAATGGTACCACGACGCTCACTTTAGATTCAATTAGTTGAACCAGGTTTTCCGCTTTAGGTTCAATGCGCGTTCACATAAAAGGGGCGTTTCTCGCGTCATTTGACTCACCCTTATGCAAAATAAATCGCGCAAGAGCGGTGTATTTCATCCAAGGCGAGCAATGTATTATTATGAACTCCTACGAGGAATTCAAAGTTCAAATCACAGCCAAAGGGAACACGGTTGCCCATAATATGGCTAGGGTGGCGTGCTTGTTGGCCTTGTTGACGCTGCAGATTCGCTCGTTTCGGATGAAAGGCGCTGGTCCGAAGCGAGTTATATACGCCGTTTTGTCCCTTCCAGCAGTAAAGGTGCTCGCGATTTGAGAGTCAGGGAACATCAAACCGAAGAGATCTCCTATCCCCTCATTTGAGTTGTAGGACTGGTGCTTGACCACTGTGTTTAGAATCCACAACACCTCCGCTTTCAGTGTTGGTGTCGCACCAAATGCTACCCTCAGGTCAGTGCTAGCAGCGCGGACCGTCTGCGGCGCCACCGCCGCAGCAGAGATGCAAAACGTAGAAATGGCTGGGGTCTGTGTGTGGCTCCTGGCAGAGGTTTTATGTTTTTGGCTCTGCATATGGCTGACGACAGCCTTAATCCCCATGGTGCCGAGCTTGAATGTAGGCTACTTTTGCACGGAATGCATCTGGCCTGTTCTGGGTTGGCAACGGACGCTAGCCAACCTCGGAAACGGACGTCTTCCAGCCAACTGACGTTGAACTTGCATTTACCCATTGTTGCAGACTAGCTAGCAAGCGCGCAGACATCCGTTTATATATGCAGCTAGCAAGAAAGTAGCCCCTCGTACATCTCCTTCCCGAAAAGTCCCGCGAGAAAATAAATAAATAAAATAACCCTGCCCCGACAAATTTAAGACCTCCGAGTTATAAATTTAAGACCAGCATATGACATTTTTGACGAATTTAAGACTTTTTAAGGCCTTAAATTTAGAAAAATGAATTTAAGACTTTTTAAGACTTTTAAGACCTCCGCGGACACCCTGTAAACGCTGTAATCTGAATCATTTTCATCTGCGCTGTAGGCCTATGCTATTATGGTCTGTGACCCTCCAATCAGTGCCTTGTGGCTGCGGCGGCGACACCAATCAGGATCCAGGAAAATATGTAAACAGGAAGTATGTAAACACATGGCCCTACGCGTTGTGGATTATCATGCCTGCCTACCTGTCATTAATAAGCCATGGATATCAGGCGATTTTTGAAGAGACCTTCGAGTGCTCCCACTCCAACAGAAGCCCGAAAAAGGCCTCAAGTACAAAGTAAGACTGAAGATGATCAATTCACAAGAGTTGTTTTTGTGATTTATAAATCAATTTTACTTGACGAACTATTAAATGACTACGAGCATTCAGATTGGCCAATGCGTAGTCATGCTATCCGTGTACTGCCCCTGTCAAGGTGAGCGAAAGTCAGTCAGAGTTTTACTATCCATATCAAACTTCGGTTTTGGCGTATCAACTTCGCTATAGCTCGGTCGCTATGTTAAAGCCTCAATTTGGAGATGCGAGGTTGGCGGTTGCAGCCGTGGACTCCGCGGCTGAACCGTGGATCGGGCGGATGACGCGACAAAAATATATATTTTAATTAAATTCGGGTGGTTGGCGGTTAAATCGATACAAATATTTATCAATATTTTTATTTTATTATTTATTTTCTTTTAAGTTATTTTCCCAGCAAACTGGCCTGTTCCCCTAGACTAGAGGAACCGTATGGGGAATCCAAGTTGAAACAACTTGCCCAAAGGTTCAGACTTGATGACAGAAAAATTCTTGAAGGCTATAGGGATTTTAAGGATAACTCAAGCATCATTCCAGAAAACCTTGCACCACTCCTGAATATCGACCATCTCATTCCAGTTAGCACTGCTGAGTGTGAGAGGGGGTTCAGCTTAATGAACATCATAGTGTGTCCCCTGAGATGCAGTCTGCACTTCATGGTCACAGTGTCGTCCTTGATGTTTATTCAACTGAATGGCCCACCACTCAGCCACCACAAAGTTCAATCCAACACGTATGTGAAGTCCTGGCTGGTGAAGCACAGGGGAGCCATGAACCCCAGAACACACCCCTGCAAGGCAGGACCTGACGTGGAGGACATGAGGCCCTCTGGGCACTACTGTGAAAAGCATGCATACTAATACACACACATACACACATGCCATAGATATAGTTCTTAATCTACACATACCTTTCTTTACTGTTGAAATTTGAATAACTTGAATAAACTACAAACACATTCATTGACTGTCATTGATTGATTTAATATGACTTTAATTGATAACATAATGGAATATAGCCAGGCTAGCCTTACAGAGTCGCAACACTTTGCGTTGCGTTGCGTTGTGTCGAGGTCGGTCTGATCACAAAATTCATAGTTTACCCACCTCTAATTTGACCACTACAGCCCTGGTTACAGCCCTAATATATATATATATATATATATATATAAGCTCTGTCTCACTTGTATTTATTTTACTCTGAAATAACTTGAATGGGACTTTAGGTGTTTGGGGATAAGCAGGACAGCAGTCTGGTAGCTATTTAAAGCTATACTAAATATCTTATTCTGTTTATCTAGGTTAAGCATTATGAAAAAATTTGCATGCACAATAAATACATACAAAACTTTGCCATGCACTATAAGCGCATTTTCATTTTCCCATTGGGCTAAGCCCCGGATGTTCATGAAACCTAGAAACGCCCCTGGTAAGTACTTGGACAATGAGTACTAAAAGTAGTAAAATGCCTGCCTAATATATTAATTTGTGACAAGATGTAGACAAGATAGGGCCAGCCCTATCTGAAAGAAGGGATTTTCACTGAAAAATTTTAATTTATAAAACAATCATTGGGCTAATGCCACCATATCTCGCCTCTCTCATAAGCTGGAACCGTAACACCGTCAATACACGCTCCCTAAGCTTGCTTACATTACATCTGCCACATGCCAACACAAAACTGGGGAAGACAGCCTTCTGTTTTAAGGCACCCTTCATTTGGAATGAGGTTAAAAAATCACCAAGGTTGTGCTCATTTATTTCACTTAGGGAATTCACAAGTCTTATCATATGTACACCTGCCTTCTCCTGCAATGATTGTTACTCTTGACCCAACCATTGTATTTTACTGTATTTATTTTATATGCATATTAATTTTATATTTATTTTCTTTTTTTCTTTCCAATGTATTAACTCCTGTTGTACCCTCGGCACCATTGAAAATGAGGATCTTAATCCTCAATGTGTCTTCCGAGGCCTAAATAAATAATAAATAAATAAATAAATAAATAAATAAATAAATAAATAAATAAATAAATAAATAAATAAATAAATAAATAAATAAATAAATAAATAAATATATTGCAAACCAGCTCTTATTTGCCGATGTTTATTAGCCTACTGTAGCTGCTAGAGTAAAAGAAAAGTAACCCTGCTAGATAATGAGTGAAGTTTTTAATAGGGATGCACCCAATATTCGGCCACCGAAAATGGCCCAAAACATAATGTTCGGTTTCGGCCGAAGGAGTAAAAAGGCCGAAAATAATACACCGATCATTTTTTCATTTTTGATAAAAAAAATAAATAAAAAATAAACAAAAAAGACAAGAAAGTTTATACAGGACATTTAATTGTTTGATTTATGAAATGGTGAAAAATTAAAGTAAAAAGAATGAAAAACAGCAAAAGCCACATTCGGTATTCGGTTTCGGCTTTCGGCCAACTGTTTCAGTATATTCGGTTTCGGTTTCGGCCAAGAATTTTCATTTCGGTGCATCCCTAGTATTTAACAATTATTGTGCGGTAACGGTTCACAAATAGGCCCTAACCTCTCCTCTGATTCATTTGATGGAACAAGAAGTAAGGCGGCCACAGCTCTTCAAATTCGTCTTGGCATTGGCCGTAGGTTATTTTTTCAATACTCATAATAATGCAAATCCTTAAATTGATTATTAAATAATAGAATACACAAACATTCTTCAAATCTAAAGGTCGGTCTGTGAGAATATATTGCCAATTCAAAGTAGAATTTAATGATTTATTACTTAGGCGTGGAGTGTTTGATTCATATTTTTTGATCATTAATTGGATTTCTTGCCCAGATACCAGATCTGTTTCCTCCTTCTGTCATCAGCTCACATCAAGGTGGACGTGCGTTTCTATTTCTTTTGCTACACGTATGTCTCGACCAATGATGTGGCTCGAAGCTGGGCTCTTGAAGAGCGTGATTGGCGAACACTAAATCAATACAAATACACACTCTGCAAAGAAGAACAGTCAAATCAACACCGTGCAGACTAGCCACTTTAGAAATACACACATTAAAATCCCCTCCTGAAAGCCTCCCTTTGATATTCTATCTCCGTAACGGAATAGGAACCAACTAACCTTGGCCGCTTCGCCCCTTATAGTGCGGTCGGACTGCTGGGTCTCAGACTAGTTCTCCAGAGCCCTGAGATAACACAAGGCCAAATAGCTTTTCCAACATAAGAGTATCTCCACTGTTCATGTACACCTCATTAGGTTCAAGGTTTATATTATTAAAAGGCTGCAAGCTCACCTATTTAGTAATCTCTCTCACATGTAAAATGAGAATACTGTTCTATTTCTGTTTGCTGATAATGGCTGAGAAGTTCACATGATATATAGCACCTATTACTGCACATGAGTCAGGAGGAAATTATCCTGGAGAGGAATATTGATCACTCCATCATAAGCCCAGCCCTATTCTTAGAAAGTAGACTCTGTGGGCCCTGCTGAAGTGATTTAAGCTCAACCATTGAAATTAGCCTAAAACCTTAAAAGTGAATGTCGGGATGTATTATTCCTTTATCAAAATTTCAGGCATAAATGTGAATCATCTAATAATTGTGTGTGTGTGTGTGGTGTGTGTGTGTTATGTGTTTAAAAATGGACAAATACTGATAAAATAATGATGCTGAAATTAAAGAGAGCATCACGACTGCTGTGTTTCAGTGCGACCAACAGTCATCGAGACGGCGGTGTACGTCAACAGCATCGGACCGGTCGACCCCATCAACATGGTGAGCCAAACCCTTGTGTCATAATACGCCCCGAGGGGAACACTTAAACATAGCTACCTCTTGGACTGATGTGCCTCCTCCGCCTGCTGTGCCTTCTGCTGCCTACTGATGTGGGCATCACAGGAATACACCATCGACATCTTCTTCGCCCAGACGTGGTACGACAGCCGCCTCAAGTTCAACAGCTCCATGAAGCTGCTGATGCTCAACAGTAACATGGTGGGCAAGATCTGGATCCCTGACACCTTCTTCCGGAACTCCAGGAAATCCGACGCCCACTGGATCACCACTCCGAACCGTCTCCTGAGGCTATGGAGCAATGGCAGAGTGATGTACACGTTGAGGTGGAGTAGACCTTATATATGTTGGATCAGGGGCCATTTGTGCAAAATATCCTCACAGAGCCATTTCTTCAGTTTTAACGACTGTTAACAATGTTGCTGTTATTGTTTGTGCCGCTGTATACATACTTTTTCTGTTTTCGTGTGTGTGTGTGTGTGTGTGTGTGTGTGTGTGTGTGTGTGTGTATGTTTCTTCTGCTATGTTTTCCTTCATGAACTAGTTATGGCTGCCATTTAAGGACAATACAAAAGGGAAAAAAATATGAGTTAGAAGGTAGCATATCCGTCCATTTATGTATATAATGTTACAAATTCTGAGGTATAGAGATGTTTAAGGATAGGTAGAAAAATACATTTTTAGGCTTTAAAATTATGTCAAAAGGATACATTTAGATATATAGAGAATTAGTTATAAAGAGGTAAAGGGTTGAACCAAAATATATGGTATGAGGAGCCTCTGCAGGTCGCTGGGGACAGAGGTGGATTGGAACAGTGCTGATGTCGATCCCAGAATATCCTTTAAGCTCTAATGACTAAGGAATGATTCTGAGACCTGCTTTCTTTTTGTCACCATTTCTGTTTTTGTCAGGTTGACTATTAATGCGGAGTGCTACCTTAAGCTGCATAACTTTCCAATGGATGAGCACTCCTGCCCACTGGAGTTTTCGAGCTGTAGGTGTCTGACATGCTTCCCCCCCCCGCCCCGTTTTAATCCATCATCTCAACTTCAGCTTCAAGTAGCTTACAAGGGGCCACAGTGTGTGGACAAGTGTTGACGGCTACAGCCCTACAACACACCCCCTCGCTCATTACCATCGCAGAGGTTTTGAAGATGCCCTGTCATGACCTGTCACTGGTAAAGACCTTGGGCCTGTCCGCTGAACCCTGTCACCTGTTCTGACTCATCTGTGCCATCTGTAACTTATCATTTGTCTACACTGTGCTCTGGCTTTCCATGTCTTGCCATGTGCTGTCATTTTCCACATGCGCCGGTCCATGTGGAAAGTACAAGTCCATCCCATGGCATTGTGGATGGAGATCTCCTCCGTCTTGAATGTCTTTTATTTTCCTTTTGGTGCCATTGACATTTACCAGTGCAGTTGTATTGCTGTCCTTTGGCTGGAATACAGATTGTTTGAGTATGAAACCTGGTCCCTGGTGTGCCTGTGTTTGTTTCTGCTGACATTTCCAGATGGCTACCCAAAGAACGAGATTATGTACCGCTGGCAGAGGAGCTCGGTGGAGGTTGCTGACCAGCGCTACTGGAGACTCTACCAGTTTGCCTTCGTAGGGCTGAGGAACACGACTGAGGTGGCACACACTCAGTCAGGTGAGACCATACATGGGTTGGTGCGTGGACATCAGAGTGTGATGGGAGCAACGATATTGATCATCGGTTGGTGCGTGGACATCAGAGTGTGATTGGACCAACGCTATTGGTTGTTTCAATGTTTTTAGGGGAATACGTCATCATGACCATCTTCTTCGACCTGAGTCGGAGGATGGGATACTTCACTATCCAGACGTACATACCATGCAGTATGATTGTTGTCTTGTCTTGGGTGTCCTTCTGGATTAACAAAGATGCAGTACCAGCCCGCACATCTCTGGGTTTGAATTTTTTTTATTTCACACATATAACTGAACTCAATCTGTAAAGGAGCTTGATTTGATGTTTCATCCAGAGATGGAGCTCTGTGGATTCTGTTTATCTGTGTATCCTCATCACAGATATTTAGAATAATTTTGAAGTCAGTTTCTATGATAATAATATATAATATAATAATAATCATCATGTTTATTATTAATCATTTATTTCATACACATTGTGCAATAAAAAAGTTATAAATAATAGATATTTCTTATTAGTACAATAAAATATTATTATTAACAAAAATACAAATTGTAATAATGAACATATGAATAATAGTTATAATATTTATTGATAGGTATTACCACGGTGCTGACCATGACGACCCTCAGCACTATCTCCAGGAAGTCCCTGCCCAAGGTGTCGTATGTGACGGCCATGGACCTGTTCGTCTCTGTCTGCTTCATCTTCACCTTCGCGGCCCTCATGGAGTACGGCACGCTGCACTACTTCACCAGCAACCGCACCAAGAAGACCAAGGTCAGCAACGCACAGGTACTGAAGACAAAGGTCAGCAACGCACAGGTACTGATGACCACGGCCCACAATGCACAGGTACTGTTGGATGAGAATACTGAGGTCCACAATGCACAGGTACTGTTGGATGAGAATACCGAGGTCCACAATGCACAGGTACTGTTGGATGCAAAGATAAAGGTCTAGAACACACAGGTACTGTTGGATTAGAATACCAAGGTCCACAACACACAGGTACTGCTGGGATGTTGGAATAATCAGGAACAAGCAGCAAAGAAGACATTGAGCTTTGGTTACTTGAACATTTTAGGAAGAACTAAACACACCTTTTTCAGGGAAGAGACCAAATGCGTTTTTATTTAAATCAAACGAGTCATTTGTTTCGACGAATAGCAATCTGAATTGTCCGTGTGCTTACGGAGTAGGTGACTATTTGATTTAGTGATTAATAAGTTCGGAGAATATTTATGGTTAATGTGGTAAATCAATAATAATCTCCAAACCAGCCAACCATCACAAAGTCAGGCTTGCAAAAAACTGAACTTGACATTCTCTCCGCTGCTGCAGAAAAATCCTAACAGAAGGCATTTGAGGGATGATTTAAAACTAAAACATTTCTATAGTCTATCTTTAAATTTGATTAACTTCATTAACATTTATGAAGAAGTGTAACAGTTATATCAAGCCAAAGTGTAATCGATTAAACCATGTAGGACCATAAGTCAGTCACAGAACTCTGTAATAACAATAACCATAAAATTAAAAGTTTTCTTTAATTTTGCAAGAGATGTGCACGTGTGAGCACATGAATACCTACTGATTTTAACTCTCCCAAAGTTCTGATGGTGAAAAATACAGTGAACAGAGATGGCATTGGATGTAAAACCAACTACCTATTGAACAGTAATACCTAATACCTGTGCTTTCATCACCTTACACACAAACAATGATGAATGTAACCCTGTGCATGCCAAGCCCCCGGCACGGTCAAGGAAAAGACGGCATTCAAAATGACATCAGCATTATATTCTGTCAGCATTGACACAAATCGTGTCACCTGGTGGTTCTGCCCATGCCGACAAAATGTATCCCTTGTGAAGTAGAGGTGTAAAACACACATACTGTACCATATATATGCTACCAAACACATAAGGTAGCATTTTGACCCTATCAACACATGCTACCTTATGTGTTTAGTTTTGATCAGCAAGACCAATGTCCTCTGTTAGACGATGCTCCCACGACAGATTTGTGTTATTTTACACCAAGACTCACTTCAGGTACACTGTAAGATTATGCGGAGCATATATTGATACTGTATTATAACGTTACAGAACCACAAGGTAGCACAGTTTGATCGATTGTGCATCATTGTCCATGACGCTGGCCCCAATTCCCTTAAGCATTGTCATCACTAAGCATCTCTCTGTCTGTCCCACTCAGCACCACAAGTCCACCAGCCTGCTGAACATCCGGCCAGGGACGTCTCTGCTGCACATGAACCACATCCTGCCGTACCACGAGGAGGACGACGACTACATGTACGAGTGTCTGGACGGTAAAGATTGCGCCAGCTTTTTCTGCTGCTTTGACGACTGCCGTTCCGGGGCCTGGCGGGAAAACAGAATGCATGTGCGGGTTTCCAAGATCGACTCGTATTCAAGAGTATTTTTCCCCACAGCCTTTGGTCTTTTCAACCTGGTGTACTGGGTAGGATATCTGTATCTGTAAAATAAAAGAACGCAACAAATAGGATAATTGCCATGGACACCCTTATATAAAGTCATAATTTCTTTACTCTCTGCTGACGTGCTTCTTCAAAAGATTTAAGAACAGGAAGAGAGATGAAATGCAGCATCATTGAGGTATGACGGTTGTCGAAAAACGTTAAAAAATAAATATATATGATTTCATTGTTGTATGGGTAATCCCATCCCATTATTTTCTTTTGCATACCAATAAATTGTCTAAAATGAATTGATTACTGCATTAAAATCTTAGACAATTTACTTGTAAACTTAAAAATCGATCATTATTGTCTTCAGCATCCCAGTCAAAAATCTTAAATGTCTTTTAATCAAAATCTTGAATCCTTGAAATGTCTAATCAAGATAGATGCAGAATCTGCATCATAATGGTGTATATATTTGGACAAAAACCCACTATGTGTACAATTTCATCAGATAATATCTTTGCAGAATAGCAGCTGTCTTAATGGTGCAGTGTGTATTTTTTTTTATTGAATATAATAATCAGAAGGTTGTTTTAATTAGTATATACTCCCTTGAAATTAGAATCATTATTTTTCTTAGTTTATAATGAGCCCTTAATATCTGCATGGGGGCGGGGGGGGGGGGGTCCTATTCCACAGAGCCGCCATGTTGGTACAGTATCCCAGAAGGGACAAACAGCCCTCGAGGGGACTCCTTGCATTTATTGTAATCATAATGGTTACTTGTCTGCTATGACCTATAGTTTTACAGACTAAATAACTCAGTACAAATTAGAAATCTTTCAAGGAACCTCATCCCTTGACACTTGGATCCTCTATGCTGATTTAGACTATGAAATCATTTTGAATTCCTACTGGTACCTTTCAGGCCACCGTAGCTCCTCCTGGTCGTTGGAGAGGGATGGAGCAGAGGGAGATTCAGTTGGTTGCACTGCACCTCTTAGAATGTATCGATACCATCCAGCAGCAATAACGAAACACAAAACAAATGGCCATTAAATACAGCAGCATGACAGAACTGAACTTTTTGCTTCACATTCATCTGAAATCATATTTCTTTCAAACTTTAGAGTAGGTATAGTTAAATATAGTATAGATTATACAGCTATACAGACTGTATATTGCATGAGGTAATAGCAGCTCGATTTACAGGTAGGTGTACATGTACACACTGTTAGCAAATGTCCATGTGAAACTCAAGACGTTTTTTCTGTGTGCAAAATGAAAAAATATGAACACGTAGCTGTAGAAATGTGACCAGCATGATAAGACCTTTAGACCTCCAGAACGCGACTGCAGGCCTATCCGCCTACTTTTTACAGATGCCAAAGATACTGAACCATACGTTTATGTCAATATTTGGGATCAGATCTGACTGTGTCAAAGCTAAATGTGCATAAAGAATAGAGAAGAGCTATGAATCCCAATCAAAGTTATGTTAAGAATCCATACCCTCCTCCCCCGAGAAATAATAAAAAGTTTAACAGCCAGTGAAATGTGCAACATTCATAATTATATATATTGTAACTGTAAGTTGACATGTTATGGGAAAGCCCTGTACACAATATGAGAGCTAACAATGCTGCCTTACTGTAGCAGTCTGCTACAGCCTGTTATAAACCTACCTTTTCATATAGCATTTTATCACTGCATATTGCTCCTTCTATTTTCTTATTCCATTTAATATATAATGTTTCAAGGAATTAGCAATTAAAAATGAATATGTGTGCTGCATTATAGTATCTTAGCAGTCTAATATATCCTTACAACTTTTTTGTGTGTTAAGGAAGAAAACATGATTTGCGTGATACATGCATGTTTTGATCCTTTTGTGATGTGGACGGCCAATGAGTTCATTCTTGCATTTCATAAGTTAGTCCAGCTGTAATCATTTCCCAATTGTTTTGCTACATATTTTCCCCGCACATGTATTTAGTGGGGATGGCAACATGCTTGTTTACGGATGCTTTAATGAAGCTGTATACTAAAAGCTACACATCGCTGCAAATATGCAGCCTAAGGAGTTGGTTCCAGTTATTCAATAACAAAAAGGTGTTTCCTAAGGGAAGCACCCTTATAGGGGTGTACGAGCTGGGGAGTGGGCTATAGTGTTGTGTTTTATGTCCAAAGTATTTTTGTAGCTTTTCCTGTGGTGCCCTGCATTATTCTGAATGAAGACCGGCAGTGACTGTCCAATATCAAACCACTGAACTTAGTAACCTGCGTTAGAGGTGAGTGGGAGACAAAAGTGAATGTCAGCCTAAATAGATCAAACAAAGATGGATGTTTGGGCTGCAAAGATGTGGTGATGATTGGTGGTGAATTATTGTGTTGTGTTGCCCTTTTAACATGTTAAATGTTGTTGTTGAGAGATGTAGTATGTTTTTTGCTGTAAAAAGTCAAATCCAAAACAAGGGAATTATATAGATATTGGGTAGTGCTTTGTGTAGTCTACTGTCCTTAACTTGGATTTTCTTTAACACTACACTTGTGACATGGGAGATATTTTAACCTCTATCCTTGGGTACTTCCCTCCAAGCTCCAAAAGTAAATGTGAACAGTCTGGGCTGAGGCATACTGCTGTATAGTCACAAACATCTGGGTACATCTTTCAGTGAGCACAGACTTGGTTCAAGTTCTCACATGGCTGTACTGCATTGGGAAAGTATAAGGTCATTAAGATAATAATCGTTCACTGTTCAGTGCTGCCTGTCTATATTCAGTGTACTGTTGCCCTCCTAGATCCATGTGTCACCGTGGTATCTTCTGCTACAAAAATAAACGTTGTTCATGCAATGACCTTGAGCACAAATGTTTGAAGGACCATAAGGGAAAATAAGGAAAAGTTTGTGTGTATATATATACACATATATACACACAGGCACAAAGTAGCTCCATGTTGCAATGAATTATATGAATGGAACATAGCAATGTTGTCTGCGCCATACATGATTGCTATTAATGACCCAAACATAACTCTCCATATAATCCATTTAATATATATATTTCCCTCAAGCCATATTGATTTTGTATACGTCTCAAATAATCTTCTGTCAATGTTCTTATTGCCAACTCCATACACTGTGAGACAATAAAGCAGTGCCTATAGAGGTCTAAACCGTGTCCTTGTTATGCTTTACAAATGAGACATGCTTTAGGAATGAGAAAAAACACTCAGGGACCAAAACACTTATCTCACATACACATACAAAATAAATATGATAGAATTATTGTTCTATTTCATCTGTCTATTTCCTAAATAATATATCTAAAACGGGTTTGTATGCATGCATGAAGACCCCTCAATTGGAGTATGACTTAATTATAAATACTGAGCTTGTGCAAGATAATATTTGGTCGAAAACAAGATAAGTACCAATGAAATATGTCTATCTATCTAGAAAGATCTATAAATCAATATAGATAGATAGAGAGACAGATAGATCAGTAGATCTCGCTCCTTTTAAGGGAGAGTGATTGACAAGGTTGTAGCACCCCCCTGACCTTACCCTGATCCTCTTGCGCCCTCCCCCCATATAAAAAAATAAAAATATTAATAACAATCCCACTCACACTTTTGTTATATTGGTTAAAGGTGTCATTGCATCATGTTTCATTGATTTTGCAGTGGTCACTAATGGCAATGAATGCCCTCAGAGTCGGTTTTGGTGAAAAAAATATCAAAAAATATTCATGGCATGCAAATGTCTCACCTCTGATTGCCAAGATCGCGCCCAGAGGCCTATATATTTTGTATTTGAACTGCAACAGTGTTCTCGAGGAGACTACGCTCAGAGCAGCTGGAACCGACCAACAGCAAGAGGAAGGAGGAAAACGGGCTGAAACAAAATTTGTTATTTTTTCTTCCTATCGGCCATGTTTGATTGTGTTGTGTTGGTTATTGAACTGTTAAAGGTTGGGTACGCGATTTGCGAAACGCCAGCAGATTTTGAAAATACACAACTCAAATGGTCCTACCCCCTCTCCTTCAACGCTGACTCTGACTCCACCCATTCCAAGTACCTGGATGCGCAATCATGCACGAGCGCGAACAGAGATTTCTGAAAACGCCGGTTATGTGTTGTCGTATCAACGGGGAGAAACGGGATTTTAGGTTCTGAAGCGTCACATTATGCACCAGGAAATGCTTAACGTCATGTGAGCGTCCGCTGTACCGTATTGGTCCGAATATAAACACAAACCCCATTGTAATACGACCTGTATTTGGAAAAAAGATTTGAAGACCAGATCTTGATTTCATGAATAAATAAATTGTATTAATTGAAATAATATACGAAAATAAAAAGGCATAGAATAAAACACTGCATTGCCCCTAAACAGTAGTGCAAATAGGCCGTACTGATGTGTACACCAAAGACTTCCTGACACTCCTCTGCCCCGCTGTGTTCGCTCTGGCTGTGGTCGCTCCGAACTGTTTCGGCCCGTGGCAAAGCGAGTCATCCTCGCTGCTGTCCAAGGCATGTTGAGACGCAGCATTTATTTAATGCTCATATGTGCTGAAAAAAGGTCATATGAAAAAGTGTGAGGGTAGCGGTGGTGCGCTAAACTTGTTCTGTGAGCAGCTGGATGTGAACCATGGTGTGAAGGAAGTGAACACAACGATCGATTTTCAACTGTGCGCGCATGCACTGGTGTAATTGAGCTGCGCTGCTATATATCTTTTTTATCAATGTGACGAGTTGCGAGTCTTGTGCAGGCCGGTTTTTTTTTTTTTCCAGCACCCCCTGCTGAGAATACGTTCTCGCGGCTATGGTTGCACCAGATGTTATAAACATTAAACGGTCACATAAATCATTACTATTTTTAGAAAATGTATGTTTGTTTCATATAATTGTATTGGAAGTCCTGGTTTTCACTAGGGTTGCCGCGCTGTGGACATTTTCACACCGAGTAATACACTCGTCTCAACACCGGTATTACCGAGTATAAACGGTATAAACTTTGAAACTAGGTCAACCGCCACACAAGCATCGGTTTTTAGACCCTTCTCGTCCTTCAGTTGCCGCCAACGTTCAAAAGCAGCGCCTAGGATTATTCTTGATTTCAGTTTTTCTCTTTCAGCGTTTTTATTATCAATTACTCTCTGAAAAAGAGTTTTCCTTCTCTTTGCTGGTGGTGGTGGTGGTGGTGGTGGTGGTGGGGATGGTGGCGTCTTGTCTGCCATGGAAATTGTCTTCTACTGCTAGGTCCAAATGTGTATTAACTAGTTCCAGTAGATACCGCAGGATAACAACAAACAGGAGCTTGCTCTGGGTCACGAGCTCTGGGTCACGAGTACTGCACGAAGGGGTCGCGCGCGGGGCGCGGGGGAGGGGGAGTGCAGTACGACCGTTTGATTGACGTACTTACTGTCCAATGCAACGAGGTGGCAATCCAAATGATTGGCTGGAGTTTTTCGAGCCCTGCCCGTTCCACAGATGATTGACAAGTTTAATTTTCATGTCAGTACTTCTGACTCAGTGGCTGTAAGCGGGTTATGATAAGGATTTCAAGTGATTTTGCAAAAATGGCCAAAAAAGCGAATTCCGTACCCAACCTTTAACCAGCGAACTTGGGTTATGTTTATCAGCGTTACTATAGAGATTATGACGATAGCTAATGCAACGGGGGTCCGGGAGTGTGCGGGACCGAACCGCGCTGCCTGTATGACCACTGTTGAAGGCCTAAACACACCGGCGCCGACCGGCCGCGCTATGAATCGTCAGGCAACGCCCAACTAGGCTTCACGCCTTCACGCCAATGTTCTATTTCCTAGCGTCGCCGCCGCGACTTTCCGTCTCGTAAACGGTCGTTGCCATTTGAAACGGTCGATGCCATTTCCGAACATTTCCGATTGCGTCCGCTCTCCGATCTTGAATTGATTAGCCGCGTTGCCCAATCAGCGTTGAGCTTGACCCGACGTCACTGGCAGAGAGTAGTGAGCTTGGACAGAAGCATACGGCCGACATCTTTCTTTATTCTGTGTGGAAATAGTAACATAGTTACGCCATTAAATGCTTTTATGGAAACATTTTAACGAGAAATGTGCATTTTACTTTCATAATGTTCGCTCGGTGAATGTGAAGGATGTGTGGTTTGATAGTTATGACGAAGAGGGAACGCTCCGTTCACTTGCATGGACAGAGTCTCTGGTTACTAAGCAATCTCAACGTCTTGGCGGACTATATATCTGCTGATCAACACTACGAATGCTGGAAACACACCAGACACACCATGTGAAGTTATTTAACCCGATTATTGTTATTTATATCCGAGCATATCAGTCTTTATCATGGGTGTCTTTACGGGGACAGTTGCTGTTGGCATCTTACATTCAAAGGCCAACTGTGAATAATGTACTTAAGGTAATCATCCTTAAATTTTATTGATGAATAGCTGACAGATGTAAGTTTATTTTATTCAAATATCATCCCTTAAATTCAAATGGTTGCTAAGCAAAAGAGCCATTATAGCAAAAAGTGTTGCAACTGTCCCAGGTCTCCTCTATTCAATCAATCATTATGTATGACTGGCATAGATAGTTTCATAGATGTTTTTTTTTGTTTTGTTTTGTTTTGTCTTGTTTTTGTTTTATTTATTTCTTATTGCTTATGTTTATTTATTTATTTATTTATTTATTTAATTATTTTTTCCACAATGTCTTGTTTTTTTTTTTTTGTTTTTTTTAAATATGTATGATGACTATATGCTCTGTAAGGTGACCTTGGGTGTTTTGAAAGGCGCCTCTAAATTAAATGTATTATTATTATTATTATTATAATTACTCACGGCAACTGAGCGGAAAAAAACATTCCACCCTGTGCTGTTTTTAACTGACTCCAAGAGCGGACGCAATCGGACATGGTCGGAAATGGCATCGACCGTTTCACGAAGCATTCGGAATTCAAGATCGGAGAGCGGACGCAATCGGAAATGGCATCGACCGTTTCAAATGGCAACGACCGTTTACGAGACGGAAAGTCGCGTCGCCGCCCCTGAAAAAGCGCTTTTTAAAAGATGGTTCGTACATCCCGGGTCCCGTAGGCACCTCTATATCTACTCCTCACCACTGGATGTCGCCCTCTTTCGTTTGTGAGAAACAATTACTAGAATGGATGATGAGAGACTGGTCGTCGAGGTGGAGAAATATGCCAAAGTTCACGTCATTACAAAGACAACTCCAAAAAGGACATTGCCTGGCAAGCCATAGCTCTGGAGATTGGCTCTTCAGGTGAGAAATCAACAATGGTGGACTAAGTACCCAAACCATTAACCATAATGGGAAATAGACGAAATCAAGTCACATCCAGTATAATCACACCATGTAGGTAGAAACCAGATTACTTGTAATATATATATTTTTATTTAAGGCAAGGCAACTTCATTTATATAGCACGTTTCATACATGAAGCAGACTCAAAGTGCTTCACATAGAAATACAATAAATATACAATAGCCTACAATAAAATAGATAGGCTAAGTAAAAGAAAACACAGGCAAAGTTAAAAAATGCATTGTCATGTATTAACTGTCTCTCTGGGTTTAAGGAAAAATAACATTAAGTGTCTCGAGCACTCAAATAAAATAGACTGCTGAGTCCAGCACAGCAATAACATCACTGTATTTATCCCGAGGGATCAAATATATGTATATATACATGTATATATATATATACATGTATATATATATATATGTATATATATATATATATATATATATATATATATATATATATATATATATATATATATATATATATATATATATATATATATATATGTGTATATATATATATATATATATATATATATATATATATATATATATACACACACATGTATATATATATATATATATATGCAAAAGAGTATTTTTACCAGAGAGGGATAATAACTAAATTATAGGTCATCATGACTAGGCTACACCATATGGTTCTGCCATTGTACACTTCCTAGTGGCGAATTGAAATATTGGCGGTGCCTCTCAGGATCTGGATGGAGCTCCTGGACCAGATTGTGGTATACCCCCTGTTCTTGTCTCCGTTCATTGATGGGGTGCACCCAAACCCTTCGTCTTCTCCTTGCCCGCCTACGGCGCAGCAGAAGAAGGGCAACCACCCTCTGTCTGGGAACAATTGTTCTGTTGAAATAAAAAAAACCTCAATAAAATGTAAAATAGCTTGTGTTCAATTAAAATGGATAACTACTGGCTGCATACATGTAAATGTGTGGCTATGTTAAGGCTATATAGATGGATAGATAGACAACTACTTTACTATATAGCCATCCAGTAGCTCAATACAATAAATACACACAATAACAATTGGCCTTAAAAGGTGACTGCACTATATACTAAAATGGCTTAATAGAAGGTCCTGCACTTATCGAGATTGTTGATGCAGTAGATGAATAATTGCAAAATATAAAATAAATAAGAAATGACAGTAAATAAAACAATAAAGTGCCCTACAAACTAAGTTGATCTGCTGCTTGAAAACATACTTTCACTGTGCAGATTGTAATTAAATTAATCAAATTATTCAGCCAAAAAGATGGAAAATAAATAAACTAGGCTACAATAGGCTACTCACCCATTGCGTTTCGTCTCTTTGTTGCGGTTGATTGACAGGTGACTTCCTGATTTTATACTGCAGCGCGACCATCGCGCCGCTTCCAGTTGGTGCTAGGGGCGGCTTTTGATGCGCGTGAAATGCGCGCCGCTGCGCTTCGGCGCCGGTGTGTTTAGGCCTTTAGGCCTTTAAGGACCGAGCACGCACCAGAAGGGGCAGACAGCCGAGTTGGAGAGACGCAGTAGGGGGAGAACGCACCAAACCGTACTAACGCCAATACGCTTCCCCCCAGGACTGAGCGCCGTCCACGTAGCCAGACCAGAGCCTGAAGGCCTAAACACACCGGCGCCGAAGCGCAGCGGCGCGCATTTCACGCGCGTCAAAAGCCGCCCATAGTATGGTGACAGATTAGTGCCATAAAGCACTCATGTGATAAAACATGCAAACATTTTCCGTGCTACGGCTCACGCCTAGGGATAATCCAATAGCGATAGCCTTAAAAGGCTGCGCCTATACTCATAGAATCTAGAGTTACAATACGTAACTATCGTTTCAGCCATTTACTGTACAATTCAGAATTGAATGAGAGGAGGGCTGAGGAGGGCTGTCAATCAAATATCGCGCTTCAGAAACGGCCAATCATAGGAAAGACCGCCCTGCCTTGGTTCCCTCCCCATAGTGCCAAAACTAAATTTGCGTGCGAGAGCAGAACATGGAGGGTGTCCAGAACATCAACGAGGTAATGCTCTCGAGGAGCTGTTTTCCTCGCTCGGGGAGCAGCGCTTTGAGTGCGCGCGCGCGCAGAGATAATTCGCGAGAGGCTGAGGCTGTTTTGTGCGACCAAAGTTATTTCCCGCTCTCGCTTGCAACGAGGTAATGCTCTCGAGGAGCTGTTTTCCTCGCTCGGGGAGCAGCGCTATGAGCAACCCGGTATCACGCCAAGGCGTAAAATAGATACGTTTGTCCACATCGCAAGGCGTGTTCAGGTTGACGCTTTGCTCGAGCAAAGCGTCACCCTGAACACGCTTTCTTCTCCATTCGAAATTAATGGGGGAATAGCACCAACAGGGGGCGATATGTTCTCCTAGCATTTGGTGAAATTGTTACGTAGCCCATATTAATCGTTATTATCTGAATGGGAAATGCAATATTTTAGGACAGATACACCATTAAACGTGTTTCTAATGACATTTTTAGCGAGAAATGTACATTTTCCTTGCATAATCTTCAGTCAGTAAATGAGTATGATCTTTATTAATCTTTATTATCTGAATGGGAAAAGCAATATTTTAGGACCGATTCACCGTTAAACGTGTTTCTAATAACATTTCTAGCGAGAAATATACTTTGCTAGGTTGCTAGGGACGCTGCTTTCGCTAAACTAGCAACTCATGTGTTTCCTGCATTTGTGTTATTAAAGCGTTACTTTATGTAACTTTTAATGATATTGTAATAACCACAGGCGAGGTAGTGAGCGAAGTAAGCTTGATAGCAGGTTTATTGGATTCCACAATCGGACAGGCAGGCACAGCTCCACCGGAAAACTACAACAACCAAAACTCCCGCCCGGAAGGAAACCCCCGGAACCCCCTCTCAGAAGGCCCGCCCCTTCCTCCCAAACCCTGTGACGCTACAATATCATCTTGTTGTTAGAAACACGTTTATCTGAATGCCAACCCAGTCGCCAAAAGCATACGTTGACAGTGTACGTTTTCGTGAACACTGGATTACGTCGCATTTCAACATAAAATAGTGTGTTAAGCACACACACACACACACACACACACACACACACACACACACACACACACACACACACACACACACACACACACAATGCATTTCTCTGCTAAAACAACAACTTGGGCTGCTTCTATGACATTTTGGGTGGATTTTGAACGGTATGTGGGCAGGACGTTTTTTGCAGGCAGGACCTGGCAACCCTGCGCTGTTGCCCGAGGTGCTGAAATGCTCCGGAACAGATCTGGATCCACCATGGCCAAAATAATTGTATCCCCCTCGGGGAAGACCCAGGACTAGGTGGAGAGATTATGTCTCAACACTGGCCTGGGAACGCCTCGGGATCCCCCCGTCAGAGCTGGTCAATGTGGCCCGGGAAAGGGAAGTCTCGGGTCCCCTTGGTGAGATGAGATGAGATGAGATTATCATTCAACTTGAACATGTGTTTTTACAGTATAGAGTGGTGGAGGGATGATGTATGTTGGCCAACCCGGAAGTGAGCGTCGACCTGGGTTTCCCTTGACAAAAAGCCAATGGATTATTGCAGAAAAATTAGCATATTTGAAGCACCTCCACAAAAACTGAAAATAAATAAATAAATAAAAATAACCGTGTTCCAAAGAACGAAATGTAAACAAATGCATTCTGAATGGGAGTGTTTCTCCAATTTTTACATGCTACACAGAACGAAATGTAAACCCATACAAATAAAGACTTCATGGTCATAATCATTTAAAAATCATTAATCTCCTGAGTGTGAAGGGTGGTATTCTATTTCTTTCAACGGGGCTGCATCCAGTCACTTGACCGTCATGGTTGCTCTGGTGGTTGCTATCGACTGCCCCCTCTATGGCTCCAAAAACCACGCGGCAAAGGAGCTGATATTCCAAGGTATCCTTAAAGGCACCTTGGATGTTTTTATTTTCTGCAGTTTAGACTTCTTCTATAACCTATTTTTGAAAGCAAAACACCAAACTCATTGATTTAACGAGGCAGGGTTATTTGAAACAATTTATTGAATAAATATTTGCGAGAGGTCATTCCATCTCCTGAGTTTGCTTCCTAATTATGGCTAGTGTACACCCCTACTGTCCACAAGTACCCTGCTCTCTATGGTGCATGCATAGAAGCTCTGCAGGACTGGTTTGGAGGCTCTGAATTTCTTCAGCCTCCTGAGATGGTACAGTCTCTGTCTGGCTTTCTTTCCCACGGTGTCCAGGGGGGTAGACCACGTCAGATCATCTGTGATCTGGACACCGAGGTACTTAAATGTATCCACCCTCTCCACAGGGGTCCCATTGATGGATACAGGCGTGTAGTCCCGTTCCTGTGTCCTCCCGAAGTCCACCAGCATCTCCTTAGTTTTGCTGGCGTTGAGGTGCAGATTGTTTTTCAGACACCATTGTGTCAGGCACCTCACCTCCTCCAGGTAGGCCGTCTCATCGTTGTTTTGGATTAGGCCTACCACTACGGGGTCGTCAGCAAAATTTATGATGGTGTTTGAGTCTGCGATGGCTGCACAGTCGTGGGTGTACAGGGAGTACAGTAGAGGGGACAGAACACAGCCCTGGGGGGGCCCTGTGTTGAGGGTGAGGGGGGATGAGGTGTGCCGGCCAGCTTTCACCACCTGAGGTCTCTCTGTGAAAAAGTCCAGGATCCACCTGCAGAGGGCGTCGTTCAGCCCCAGGCTCCTGGGCATTTTGATGCGGGGGGAGGGGAGGATGGTATTAAAGGCTGAACTATAATCAACAAATAATAGTCTCACATAGTTCAGCACTTTCCCCTTACTCTTGTCCAGGTGTGATAGGACAATATGTGAGTAATGGCATCCTCAGTGGATCTGTTGGGCCGGTACGCGAATTGTAGAGGGTGTTGGGCAGTGAAGAGCAGATGTGGGCCTTGACCAGCTTCTCGAAACACTTCATCACCACAGAGGTAAGAGCAACTGGGCGATAGTCATTATGACAGGCTGGTCTAGGTTTTTTGGGTATGGGGATGATGGTGGACCTTTTAAAGCATATGGGGATGATGGACTGTGCCAGGGACAGATTGAATATAGCCGTGAACACTGGTGCCAATTGATCGGCGCAGACCTTGAGAACCCGCCCCGCTATCTCATCTGGTCCTTCAGCCTTCCTGGCGTTCACCAGCTTAAGTGTCCTCCTGACATCATGTTCAGAGAGAACGAGTGGTCCTCCACTCCCTCCTACTCCGTCGCTCTCCCTCCCTGGTGCAACGGCTCCTTGGCAGGTGTCAAAGCGTGCAAAAAAAGTGTTGAGGTTATCCACCAACTCCTTACTTGCACCTCCCGAGGAGGGGGGCGGGGGTTTGTAGTCCGTCATGATTTTTAGCCCCTGCCATACGCTCCTGAGGTCTCCTTGCTGGAATTTGGATTCCATCTTCCCCCCATATTCCCTCTTGGCATCCTTCACTACCTTTCTCACATTGAATGCTGCTGCTTTGTAGTCATCCATATTGCCAGTCTCCAATCCTAATTTATATGCAGCCGTGCGTTGTTTCAGGGCATTCCGGGTATTATTATTTATCCATGGTTTCTGGTTTTCAAATACTTTAACTTTGGGGACATGCATGTCTGTGGTTGTGTTATGATCAATTAGGAGGCCGAAGCCCTAAAGGAAGTGATGCAATAGGTGACAACATTTAAGTAAGCTGTACCTTGGGGTCTCTTATATATCAAAGGGGGTCTCAAAGGACGCACATACGCTTCAACCTGTGGCTCCAGCCATACAGGAAATGACTGAGCAAGTGCTCCATCTCGTTGCACCTCACCCAGCGGCTCGCTCGCTCGCTGAAGTTCTTCCCAGACCTACACCGTAGCCATCCAACATGCATATCTGAGAATCAGGCCTCTCTTTAATAATGACAAAAAGTTATGAGAGAAATACACATTAACTTTTTGTTATCTCATAAGCGGCGTGGTGCCGGCTCCTGTTGACCTTTTGACCCCAGACTTCTGGGGGAATAGCTGAATCAATTCATTAGTCAATCAGAAGTATGTAAACATCTTCCCGGTGGAGTAAGAGGGCGAACAAGGTGTCCGTCAACATCTACGCTTCCAGGCGTAGTTCGAACATGTTTAATGGTAGTAATTAGTTGTCGAAATTGGAGGCCTTATTCAATAATGAGCAGCTATTGATTTGCTTCCCGATATAATTATGTGACAAATGACATGTTATTTAGCATCTACACATTGAGCTACATGCTTGGTGTCCAATGACACCAAGCATGACACTCTAGCAAATGGTAACATGTATTTTACATGGTACACCTATGGTCTAGGGCAGGGGTGCCCAACCAGTCGAAAAAATTTTTTTTTTTTTATTTTTTTTAATAAAATTAAATTTGCGAGGGACATATACGTGCGGTAGCGCATGTGCTGTTAACAGCAGTTGAAAGCCGTCAACAGTAGTTACACACTCCTAAACGTTGGCATGGCTGAGGGGAAACAAGCTAAGACCTACCATTTTCACCCTGAGTGGGAGGAAGATTATTGATTATCGTTGAGAAGGTGCCGTGCGCAGACGGAATGAAACCCCCACTGAAGTCCGTAGGTTCACGATACAACCCCCCCCCCCCCCCCCCCCCCCCCCCCGTCAACAATTGTTCTCTACCCCCCCCCCCCCCACCCCCCCCGCTTGAAGGTAGGTTTGCTGGTAGATCTCAGGAGGTTGGCTACTTGAAAAGTAGATCTTGGGTCAAAAAAGGTTGGGCACCCCTGGTCTAGGGCATGATCTCGGTGTGGCAAGAGGGCGAGCTTGATCTCATTGGACTCAGCTTAACGTGTAGATGCTAAATATCATGTAATTTGTCAAAAATCCCCATCGGGAAGCAAATCTATATTATATATATTTTCATACTTCGAATGGATTGATTCATATTTTAAGGTTCTCGCAGTGAGACTTTAAGCGGCTGCAGCAGAAGTGTTGAGACGAAAGATGATATCAAGACATTTATAGAATATTCCCATTCACATTATGATTCTTCGTCATAACTATCCAACCAAACATCCTTCACATTCACCGAGCAAAGTTTATGAAGGTCCTAATCGAAAGTGGTGATCGACAGGGAGGGGAGACAAGGATAGGGTTAGGTGGGGACACAGGGCCAGAACACTGAGGTGTGCGTGTCCGGGGCCCATTCGCACCGGTGCCTCGATAAGGGGCCAACCGGTCTCTGTGGAGAGCCACCCTCCTTCCCTGAGGTGGTAGCTGGACCCTGTACACCACCTCCCCCATCCTCTCAAGGACCCTGCATAGCACGAAAGTTACCTCTCTCCTCAGGAAATGGCACTTATCAGGATGGAGCTTCAAGCCCGCCGCAGCTACTCTCTCCAGAACCTGACGCAGCGAGACAAGTGCTGTCTCGAAGGAGCCCCCGTGTGCCAGTATATCATCCAGGTAGACGATACACTGCTGCCGGGGGAAGCCGGCGAGCACTCTGTCCATCAGCCTCTCGAAGGTCGCAGGTGCATTGCAGAGGCCGAAAGGGAGGACCCGAAACTGCATTCTGCTAGTGCAGAATGCAGACTTCGGTCTGGCGTCAGGGGCGAGAGGGCACTGGAAGTAGCCGGAGCGGAGATCGAGTGAGGAGAACCAGGACGACCCATATATATATATATATATATATATATATATATATATATATATATATTGTAGCGGGCCAGTGGGTGTGGGGTTTCCACGCCACCAAGTCAAATGATACACACAACACAGAGAGCAGTTCAATAAGGTGATTTATTCCAAATAGACGAATAAATGTCACCAGGGTGGGGAAAAGGGTAATCCAGAGTCTGTAGTCCGTAATCCGTAGTCCAGGGGTCGTCGCCGGGAGGGTTCTCACACAAAGTGGTCGGTACACAAATAATCTGTCAATGTTCAGGTTTCCTGCACTCTTTGGCCACACACAGTTCACAGAGGCTCACGCAGAGGCACTCCATAGTAGGCTTCCCTCCATGTGGTTACATGCTCCCTTTTATCCCCAAGCACTCCTGCCTAATGCACCTCAGGCTTGCATCATTAAGGGAGGCAGTCCCTGTAAAGGTTGGGGGTGGAGCCAGCATGCTGCCACGTACCTCCCCTCAATCACCACCCCTCCCTGGCGTCTGCCACACACCCTCCCCCTCAGCTCCGACCGGGAGGGAGGGGCGGTCCAGCTCCCCAGAGCATCCCTCCTGGATAGGGCATCCGCATTCCCATGGGCTGCCCCGGACCTGTGAACAACCGAGAAGGCAAAAGGTTGTAATGATAGGAACCAGCGGGTGACCCTGGCGTTACTGTCCTTATTCCTTGACATCCAAACCAGTGGTGCATGATCTGTGACCAGGGTGAAGTGGCGCCCCAACAGGTAGTACTTCAGGGTTTCCAGGGCCCACTTGATGGCAAGACATTCCTTCTCCACCGTGGAGTATTTTTGTTCCCTCGGCAACAACTTCCGGCTGATATAAATAATCGGGTGTTCCTCACCTTCATGTAGTTGTGACAACACTGCCCCCACCCCTGTTTCCGACGCATCCGTCTGCACCACCATTGGCTTGGTGAAGTCCGGGGTTACCAGCACGGGTCCTGAACACAGTGCGCTCTTTAGGTCCTGAAAGGCTTTCTCCGTCTCCTCGGTCCATGTGACTTGGGCGGGCAGCCGGTCCCTGGTCAGATCTGTCAGAGGGCTGGCTACGGATGCAAAGTGGGGAATAAACCTCCGGTAGTAGCTAGTAAGCCCCACAAACGTGCGTACCTGTTTCTTGGTCAGTCCTGTATCGCCTCCACCTTCTTCCTCTGGGGTTTCACACATCCCCTCCCAATGGCGTAGCCCAGGTACTCCGCCTCCTGCAGACCGAGCTGGCACTTCTTTGGGTTAGCCGTTAGCCCCGCCTCCCGTAAGGCCTGCAACACTGCGCTCACCCGCTTCACATGAGTGTCCCACTCACTCCCATGGATGACTATATCATCAATATAGGCCGCCGCGTACCCCCGATGGGGACGGAGTACCCGGTCCATCAACCTCTGGAAGGTGGGCGGGGCCCCGTGCAATCTGAAGGGTAGCTTCCTGTAGTGGAACAGCCCGTCAGGAGTGGCAAAAACGGTTTTCTCCCGCGCCTCGGGAGCTAAGGGTACCTGCCAATAACCCTTTGTCAGGTCGAGCGTGCTGATATACCGGGCGGTCCCCAGCCGTTCTATGAGTTCATCTATTTGGGGCATGGGGTAGGCGTCAAATTGAGATATCTCATTTAGCTTCCTAAAGTCGTTGCAGAAGCGTATGGTGCCATCGGGTTTCGGCACCAACACTATGGGGCTGCACCACTCACTGTTTGACACCTCAATGACTCCCGCTTCCAACATAGTCTTTACCTCGGTCCTGACGGCCTCTCTCCTGGCCTCCGGTATGCGGTAGGGTCTCAATTTCACCTTTTTCCCGGGCTCAGTGATGATGTGGTGCTGTACCAGATTGGTGTGGCCCGGTTCACTGGAGAACACATCCTGGTTCTGGTCGACCAACTCCATGAGCTCCTGCCTCTGTGCTGGGCTCAGCTGTTCCCCTAGGGCAGGGTTTTTCAACCTTGGGGTTCCGACCCCATGTGGGGTCGGCTGGAATTTAAATAGGGTCGCCTGAAATGTCTAGTAATTGATAAAAAAAAAAAAAAAACTCTACAAATAATCGTACATAACTGTCACCTATACTTTCATTTTCTCGAATATAAATCTAGTTCAAATAAAATGCAGCAAATATCTGAGCTGGTGCATCTTTGAGTTCAAGCTCAAACCTGTAAATTTTAAACACAAACTTGCAACCAGAGTGTATAAAACAAAATGGAACGATTTATTCGCCCGCCTGGCCCTGTCCCTCCAAAGATAGTTCCAAGAGGAACTGTGGCACAGACACCAAAGACACAGCGAACATACGATCAAAGTTTCATTCAGTATGGATTTACAAGTGTGATGGAATGCTACGAGGAGAAGCCGAAATGTCTGCTATGTGGTAATGTCCTGTCTGCCGAGAGTATGAAGCCAAACAAACTCAAAAGACACTTTGAGACACCACACAAAGAGCATGTCGGCAAAACAAGAGCTTTTTTCGAAAATAAATTTGCCGACCGAACAAACAGCAAGTGTAGGCCTACTTCAAAAAGGCTGTGACTGCTAGTGAACGGGCCCTGAAAGCTTCTCTTGAGGTGAGCTATCTCATTGCTAGGAATATGAAGCCACATAGCATTGCTGAGACTTTAATATTGCCAGCTGCCATCGAAATGGTAAAAACGGTGTGCGGGGAGGAAGAAGCTAAAAAAATAGCTAAATTGCGCCCACCTCAGACATACTGCACCAGGTCGTAACCATAGTGAATTACATCACGCCACATCTTCTGCGCGCACGTCTGTTTGCAACAATGTGCGCCCTCGTGTAGGCCACACATCCGGACCTCATCGGCCCTCGCCCTCCTCCGGTGTCCTCTTTCCTTTAGGTTCCCCCGATCTCCCCCCTCTCCGGCCAAACTGGCCCACAGTTGGCTGAACAGTGGGGAGTCCCTCCCAATAAGAACCGGCACTGGCAGGTTTGGGACGACTCCCACTGGTCCCGTGTATTGCCCCTTTGTGGTCTGTAGGTGAAGGAGGGTAGTTCTTAGTCTCCCCGTGTATGCATGTTACTGCCACAGTGTCCCTCAAGCTCGGGGACCGGGCGAAGTCCGGTCGGATCAGGGTCACCATACTCCCGGAATCCAACATAGCTGTCGTGTCCCTTCCGTTGGCCTTCACCGGAGTGACTGGGGAAGGACCACTTTCCTCCCCCCAGCAAACCGTCAGCAATCTGCAGGGACGCCCGGTTGTTAACTCACCAGCTGATGCCGACGGCATCGAGACATCACGACTCGGACAGGTCCATGAGATGTGTCCCGGCTCGCCACACTCGTAGCACTTTCTGCTGTCTGGGTTCAGGAAGGGCCGTCGTCTCGGGGGGCTGGCTCTTGGCGTCTCCCTGGCCGGGATCCTGCCGTGGTCCTCCGTCCTTATCCGCTCCTGCTCCTTTGGGCGAGGGTTGGGTTCCCCCCTCAGTGGACGTCCACTGCGTAGGACTTCCACAGCCGCCTGGTGACCTTCCACCAACTCCACCAACTGATCTGCGCTCTGCAGGTTAGCTTGGCTGGCTAACTTTTTAGCCTCGTATGGGAGGGATCGCAAGAATTTTTCCATGACCACCTTCTCTGTGGCCGTAAGCGTCAGTGGGGCAGCCGTCAGCCAGCCTTTGGCCAACCTAATTAGATCGTGCATTTGTGAGCGCGGCGACGCCGTTGCATCATAAGTCCACTCATGAAACCTCTGTGACCTACTTATCAACGTGTATCCATACCGGCGTAGTATTTCCTTCTTCAGCCCTTCGTAGTTAGACGCCTGATCATCCGTCAGGTCCTGATACGCCTTCTGTGCTGTGCCTGACAGGAACGGTGCGAGTAGGCTGGCCCATTGTGCTGGATCCCAATTCTCCCGAACCGCCGTCCTCTCAAAGGTATTGAGGTATGCCTCTATATCAGGGGCCAATTTTTTTTCAGACAATGGCATCGCGGGCCATAGCTTTTTTTTTTTTTTATTATATTAAAATAAAATAAACATCATCTAACTTTTAGAACGCATTTAATTTAATTCCATTAAAACGTTTATTTGCTTATGTTCGCTGGTTTTATGCCGCCTGCTGCATCTCGTGTCGTCTCTCATGAAACAGGCGCTTGCCTAGTTGCCTAGCAACTTGCCGTATACAAATATTATTTTAGATGACGTGTAAAAATGATTAGCTGAACATTGCTAAGCTAGTTATCGATGCAAAATGTCGTTGTCGAAAGCCTTGAAAAGAAAAATTGATTCAGAATGCAGGACCTACAAAGAAGATTGGAAGCAGAGGTATGCGTTTATCCTGCCTGCATTTATTAATGCCAAGCCTACATGTCTCATTTGCAACGAGGCTGTTGCCGTTTGCAAAGAATATAACATCAGAAGACACCATGAGACAAAACATGGCCAGTTCAAAAACGCGTATCCTCCTGGGACAGAGGTGCGAACGAATAAAATGAAAGCATTGGAGGCTGGATATGCACACAGCAACAAAATACTTGTCAGGTCATTCACTGAGCAGCAGAGGGTTACAAGTGCGTCCCTTAAAGCAGCATGGGTTCTTACCCGTCACAACAAACCATTTACGGACGCAGAGGTTTTTAAGGAAGTGATGGTGGCTGTTTTGGAGGAGCTGGCTACAGATAAGTCAATGGATGGAGTGATTGCCTCAGTGAAACAAATGCCGCTCTCAGCGAGGTCAGCTTCCCGACGCATAGAGAGCCTATCTGACGATGTGCGCGGATCAATTATGAGTGGCCTGAGTCAGGCCAACTACTTTTCCGTTGCCATTGACGAGAGTACAGACAACACTGATATCAGTCAGATGTGCATATACGTGCGGTATTTTGATGGGAAGGAGTTCAGGGAGGAGTTGTTGGCTCTAATTCCATTAGAAGGGAACACCACTGGGGAGGTTATGTTTGCCAAAGTGGAGGAATTGATTAAACAACATGTACTACCAATTGAGAAAATAAACCTCATCGTGACAGACGGTGCACCTGCCATGGTTGGTTGCCACAGAGGTCTGGTGGCCCGATTGAAGGAGATAGCACCACAAATGCAAGCACTACATTGCCTAATTCACCAGAGTGTCCTGTGCGCCAGACTCAGTGGCGAGCTGAAGAGTGTCATGGATAAAGTGATGAGAGTCATTCATTTTGTCCGGGGTGCATCAAGCACACAGCACCGTCTTTTTCGCCAACTTGTTGCTGAGTCAGAGCCCTGCTACGAAGATCTGCTACTTCACAATGACGTGCGCTGGTTAAGTAAAGGAAAGGCACTGGAGCGCTTCTGTGCGCTACTAGATCAAGTGAAAACCTTCCTGCGAATGAGCAAGATGCGTGCTTCAAACGATCACCTGGCCTTCCTAGAAGGTGAAATGTCCATCTCAAACATCGCGTTTTTAACTGATATTTTTGGCCATCTTAACCAGCTGAACCTGCAACTACAAGGGAGAGGGAAAACCATTGTGGACATGATCGAGAAGATGGATTAGTTTACAAGGAAGCTGGAGTTGTTCCAGTCTGATCTAGCAAGTGGAAGGCTCTTGCACTTTGCAACATTAAAATCACAGGGAGGGGGGCGAGTGACAGGAATTATGACTGAATTCCTTGACAAGCTACGGGACAACTTTCAGTCGCGGTTCCGAGACTACTGTGTCCCAAGGGAAATTGTTGGCTTTGTCCGCGACCCATTGTCCACGCGAAGCGAGGAATTCTCCTCACTGGCCAAAACAACCATGAGCTTGTTGGACGAGGCAACGCTTCAGTTGGAGCTCATCGATTTCCAGTCAAGCTCCCTCGTCCGTGATGCGTTTAGTGCGCATTCCGTGGAGGATTTCTGGATCGGATGCTCAGAAGAGTACATGGGTATCAAGAAACTTGCCCTTTATGTGCTGACGATGTTTCCATCTACCTACACGTGTGAGTCAAGCTCTTCGTCAATGAATGCAATCAAGACACACGAGAGGAACCGTCTGACCAATGCAAGCTTGGAGAACTGCTTGAGGATAAAAGTGACATCCCTGTCGCCCGACATCCACAAAATTGTGACCGAAGGGAGGAGCCACTTTTCCCATTAAGTGAGTAGCCTACTGGCCTTTTTAAATAGTAGGCCTAAATAAAATGCCCAGTTATATTGTTTGATCTTATTTAAATTGTAAATTCCCTTTTTTCTGTCTTTAATCAGGAGCAGCGCAGATCCTTCTCCCACGCGGACAATGTGCATTCATCTTTCACTTTCTTTAAGTTTTATTTTAATTGGGCCATTTCACATTTGAGCAGACCTTGTTATGTTGTTAATTTAACGAAACGTAGACTATTTTTTACCTTGCCCACTGGAGGAGGGAGACAGGACACTTTTGGGTTTTTTTTGCACAAGATTACGCGCACTGGCGTGCCAATACCGTTCCGACTTGTGCGTCATGGATAACTGCACAGATGTTCCACCTGTTGTTTTGTCACTTTAGGACTATCATCTATACCTCAATAAATGTTTCGAAATTTATGGGATTGCTGTATGCCTTTTTTTTTCTTCAAAGAAAAATTTTTTCTTCAAAAATATGGGGTTGAATTTTTATTTTTTTTAATTAATTTTTATTTTTTATTTTACATCAAATTAACGTCATCTCGTGGGCCAGACAGAATAGATGGCGGGCCAAAATTGGCCCGCGGGCCCCTATTTGCGACCCCTGCAGTAGATGAATAATTGCGCAATATAAAATAAATAAGAAATGACAGTAAATAAATCGATAAAGTGCCCTACAAACTAAGTTGGTAGATCTGCAGCTTGAAAACATACTGTCACTGTGCAGATTATACATTTTACAATTTATTCAGCCATCCGTGAGGAACTCGGATTAGAGCCGCTGCTCCTTTACTTAGAAAGGAGTCAGCTGAGGTGGTTCGGGCATCTGGTAAGGATGCCCACTGGGCGCCTTCCTTGGGAGGTGTTTCAGGCACGTCCAGTGGGGAGGAGACCTCGGGGAAGACCCAGGACTAGGTGGAGAGATTATATCTCAACACTGGCCTGGGAACGCCTCGGGATCCCCCCGTCAGAGCTGGTCAATGTGGCCCGGGAAAGGGAAGTCTGGGGCCCCCTGCTTGAGCTGCTCCCCCCGCGACCCGACCCCGGATAAGCGGATGACGATGAGGAGGATAAAAGATGGAAAAAAAAAATTAACTAGGCTACAACAGGCTACTCACCCATGGCGCAAAATGATCGACAGGTGACTTCCTGATTTTACACAGCAGCGCGACCGTCGCGCCGCTTCCTGTTGGTGCTAGGGGCGGCTTTTGACGCGTGTGAATTGCGCGCCGCTGCGCGTCGGCGCCGCCGCGCGTCGGCGCCGCCGGTGTGTTTAGACCTTACGCCTCGTTTCCACATACGTAGATTCTCGTATGCGATCCAACCGTCCCCGACCGAAAGTCCATTCATTCCTATGTGATTCTCCGTAATGTCAGTTTTTCCTCCGAGACTCCTCCCTAGCGTAAAATTTATGTCCGGTATGTACGTAATATACATTCAAAAAATGTAACTTTCCCCGTTGTTTTACGGAGATACCGTTTGAAAGTTTGTATGTTTTTCACAAAACATGTAAGTACCTGGCAGGCCAAACTCCTCACCGATCTCTTTCCAAGCCTGGTTGGTTTAGTTTTTATCTCTGTATATGCCGATCCTCATGTTCCAAAGTACCGGTCTCGTTAAAAACGGCCATTATCATACGCTCCCCCATCTTTTGTCCGTAAATAAATTCATGTCCGTACGTAAAACACTAGCGACTCCTTCCGTAAATTTACGGAAGCACGGATACGAAAAACATACGTATGTGGAAACGAGCCGTTAAAAAGTAGCTGAGACGGTAGAGGGGTTAGAAACCAATCAATGAAAATAGGCTAATTATTTCAGGTAGCCTATTTTCTCACTCTAAAAATTGGAAAACCCCCCAGGGGGGCAGTACCGCTCCCTGGGGGGCGTTCGATTGAGAAACCATGCACATTCCATTTGCTTGTGATGACGAGCATCAGATTAAATAGAATCACGTTATCCACAGATTAATTACTTGTGGAGAAGGAGGTAGCAATGCTGTTGCTATGGTGATACTCTTAGTGGTTTCCTTTCCCATTAGCAGTATGAACATAAACACGGCGTGAGGCAGAGTCTCGACAATAGCACAAAGAAAAATACAAAAGTGAACTAAAAAGGAAATGTGAGTACCCAGGCAACGGAGAACACTAAATGTTACACCAACCCAAGTAAGCATCAAAGGTGTCAAAGCATGTATGTGGCATACGGCCACATAAATGGCACACGGCCATTGAAAATCTGGATCAAATGACCATGGTTTTATATACCTAAACTATTTGGAATAACTTTCACTGAAAATATGTTCTGATCATCATGATTGACTTTATTGTATTGTGTGAATATACAAGTGAACACACAAGCCACAGACAGAAGGTGCATTCATGCTGTAGAGTTTTAAACCGTCTAGGAGTGAAGTGAATGATAAATACAAGACGAGCAACAGCTTCAATCTTCAATTGTCCAATAAGGCTGCGGTCAAAAGGCTTTAAGAGACACTCTGTAGGAGGACACATCTGAACTAAGTGTCAGTCACTTTTTTTTGTAAAATAAAGAGAGCGGGAGGTATTCCTTACACTTCGAAGCTTACAGTAGACGCATTGAGTACCAGCTGAGTACTAACTGAGTTCCCACCAATGGAATTAAATAATAACATTAATTTGAGGCAAGTGGGCTTCCCTTGGCCATGATGAGGGTTTATATCAGATCTCCTATCTAAAGAGGAACAAGCCTTGCTAAACAATTCCTGCCTGTCAGCTTGGGAGAGCTTGAACTTCTTAAGTCAAGAACGGTTATCTACCAGATATAGTTTGGAGCTGGAATATCTTTGGACTGGAAAAAAATATGTTTATCTTTTACTTCCAAGCGAGAAAAGATAAATTGGACTCACTCAGGCAAGGCAGGTAGGTCTTTAAGCCCGCTTGAAAAAAAAGCACTCCAAAGAGATGCCCTAAAGGAAAAAATTTAATTAAAATTAAAATTAACTTTTGTTTTGATGCTCATAGATGGACTAATGCCTGGAGGGGTGATGAATTCAAAACTTTAAAGCTTCCACCTTTAATCTGTATTATTTTAGTAGTAGTAGTAGTAGTAGTAGTAGTAGAAGTAATAATATCATTAGTAGTAGTAAAAAGTAATAGTAGTAGTAGTAATAGTAGTAGCAGCAGCAGTAATAGTGGTATTAGTAGTGGTAGTAGTAGTAGTCGTAGTGGTAGTAGTAGTAGTGGTAGTATAAGTTGTAGTAGTAGTAGTAGTGTTATTAATAGTAGTAGTTGTGGTAGAAGTAGTAGTGGTAGTAGTAGTAGTAGTAGAAGTAGTAGTAGTGGTATTAGTAATAGTAGTAGTAGCAGAAGTAGTAGTGGGAGTACTACTAGTAGTAGAAGAATAAGTAGTAGAAGTAGTAGTGGTGTTGTAGTAGAAGTTGTAGTAGCTGTAATAGTAGTAGTAATACAAGTTATAAAGTGTAGCACCCTCCACTGGGGTAACATTAAGCAATATATCACGAAATGGAGTGCTCAGCACGGCTGTGATCCGGTCGTAGGTACGAGGCCGTAGGCCGAGTGCCGAAGATAATCTCAGCCGTGCGGATATTCAGTGCAACAGCACCACCTCAAGTGTATTGCTTAATTATAATACCCCAGTTGAGAACACTTCTATAAGCACCATTTATTAGTTAGTAAAGAACTAATAACAACAAATAACTAGCAACAATAGATTAAGATTTGTTTGTTTATTTAATAATTATTTGGCTCCGCCAACACAAATAGGAACCGCATAGCCGTCGCATTTACAAGAATCTACAGAATGAAACCCAATAAACCGCCAATGTTTGCAGGGTCCAGGTGGATAAATTGGGGTTCTAGCTCAAGCAGGCAATTTATCTCGGAGAGTGTAAAGAGAGCGCGGACCGTGCCACGAAAAAGGCGTGCATAAAACGGCATATTTGGCAGTGTTAAAAACGCTCAGTGAGAGAGGGCTGTATCTGAGTGGAACGGCTCCAAATAAGCAACAAATTCAGTAAAGTGTCAACTGTGTTCTCTGTGTTGTTCTACTAAGCAGCGGACGCTTGGTGATGACGCTGTGGTAACCGGCTTGGTGAATGAGCCGAGGTTCAAGGATTAAACACGAGGCAGCAATGGGTTAAGCCGACTTCGGCGTTTATTCAGGAGTCTCTCTCAGTATAATGGCGCACTAGGGTCTCCGTGAGCCTCTAGGTCTCGCATTTGTTGCGTAGGCCTACTCCTGCCTTGTCCCTGCTCCCGCTCCGTAGCTTCTTTTATGCTGGTTCCAGGCCTTCCTCCTCCCAGCCGCCAGGTGTCCCCCATCCCGCTGATTGTGGGGAAGGTCCAGGTGCTCCCTGTCGCCGGCTGGTGGGTGGCGGCGGTATACCCCGTCCTCCACGGTCCCTCGGACCCGTCCGGGCCGAGGTTTCAGGGGCGGGATGCCACAACGCATTACGACGTGATGACGTATGTACAGGAGGCAACCGTACTCAGGCCGATTTGAGATTGCCTAGTGTGAGCACAGGCCAGCGCACAGCGGGAGGGGGGGGTACGGTACAGGTGTGAAATAGAAATGGGCAGCCATTGTTGTGACGTCAACTCGGAGGCTTCGGGTTCTTCTAATTCCGCACCAAGTTCCGAGGGAAATCTCCGACCTGAGTGTTCAAGGCGATTTCCTCCGATCTTAAAGTGAAAAGGAAGCAATCAAATAAACAGATGTCTATAGCACTATAAATATTTCAATATACCATAAATACAAATAAATTCGGAAATATGAACCATTATTCAGAATAAAGCACAAACAAGTTGCATAAATTATAATGTTTTCAGCCTGTGCGCCGCCATCTCTGTTTTCAGAATACGATGACGTCACGGGAATGGTTGGTAACATTCTATGTTGTTTACATAGCGGCTCATAGCCTCACTAGCCGCGTTTACATGGCACATCTGATCCGCATAGATTTCTATGCGGCATAGATCTGTTCCTAAAATGTGTTCCGAATGTACTGTATACATGGAGTACCAAAAGTGTCCGTGTCTCTCGCGCACACCTGACACATCTCTGGACTGGCGGCGACATAATGGATGTCTTATCACTATCGGGGATTTTAAATTTGATTTTAATGAAAGCACAGCAGGAGAGAGCTTTCCTCTGCCTGCTGCTTCAATTAAGAAGGAAGAGGACAGCGCAGCAACGTATTATTATATATTAACCCTAAGCTCCGCCGCAAACATGAGGAATTTGGATGCGAGTCCGCAGCCAAGACTGGTGGGAGAGAGTGGTCTTACGGGAATTTAGTGACCAGGAATCCTCGAAGGTCCAATTGCGAACTACTGCAGCTGCCATTTCTCTAAGTTAAGAAGTATTTTAACGTTCAGCCTGCAAAAGTACAAGTAGTAGCCTACTCATTTACAGTTATCTCGGACACTACGATACGCAAACACGTCATTAATAAACACCCATGTCCCGTCGCTTAGCAACCGGACACGCTTACCGGACTACTTTTACGGAGTGATAACAAAGACGTGAATCAGGCAATAAATCCACTTTCCTTGACAGCGGTGAAGTTCGGTGTGCTTAAAAGTACCGACGGTACATCCACCCCCCTCTTTCATTTTTGCATATTTGTTTATTCAGTTCATTTAATTACTCTCTCTCCCTTTCTCTGTAATTATAACCTACACATATTAACTAATTTCACCAGACTGAAACTCTCCTCTGTGCTGCTCTGGCCTCCCGCGGCCGGGGGCCGGCTGCCCTGGGGAGGGGGGGGTTCATCAGGGGGGATAGGGTGCTTCGGGTGTGACCTCTATCGCGTTGGGGGTCGGAGATGCCGGAGGAAAGCATCTGGCCACACACGCACACACACACACACACACACACACACACACACACACACACACACACACACACACACACACACACACACACACACACACACACACACACACACACACACTCTCTCCCTCTCACAAACACCTCCCCAAACCCTCTCGTAATCTGTCCTTGTCCCCGTATAATTCTTTATGTTTGGTATATGTTACATGTCTATCGCACATATCTGGGTTTTGTCGTGTTATGTGGTGTCTGTAAATGTATGTTTTGTGGTGGTTATCATAATTCACCCACGGAACTATGGGTGGGGGGGGTGTTTATTCCCGGACCCGTTTAGCGGACGGAACGACCGTCCAGTTTAGTCCGGTTTTGACTTTACGAATGAACGGCTTTTTGTATTGTGTTCATTAAAACTTGGTGCTGGATACTCCGCCTCCGACTCCCGTCTCTCGGCACTACACTGGTGACCCCGACGAAGGTCTCGCTGAAGCTTCAGAGACCAAAACGAACATGGCGAATAATGTTTTTATTAAGTTGCCGGAGTTCTGGGAGTTTTCACCGACGGCGTGGTTCGTGCAGACAGAGGCGCAGTTCGCGATCCGTGACGTCACGGACGACACCACCCGCTACTACCACGTCGTGTCGGCGCTGGGGAGATCCACTGCGACCCGGGCGGCGAATTTCATAGCGAATCCCCCGGACCACGGCAAATACAGGGACCTCAAAGCCTTCCTATTGAAGACTTTTGGGCTGTCACAGTCAGAGCGGGCCCAACGCTTGTTGGCTATTCGGGGCCTCGGGGACAGCAAACCCTCTGAACATATGGAGATGATGCTCAACCTGCTGGGTGCTGAAGAACCTAACTTCCTCTTCATGGAGCTGTTCCTCCAACACATGCCACCCCAGGTCCGGACGGCGCTCGCGGGCACGAGGATTACTGAGCCACGCGCGTTGGCGGAGGAAGCCAACCGTTTTTTCCTGGCTGCTCAGAGTTTCGCACCCGAAGTGCTAGCCCCAACACGCAGTGCCTACCCACCGGACAGGGACAGGCTGACCAACAGAGCCCCAGTAGCCGCCGATGGCAGTGCCAGCAATGGTATGTGCTATTTCCATGCACGTTTCGGCGCTAAGGCAAAGAGGTGCCGGTCCCCGTGCAACTTCAAGCCGACGGGAAACGCCAAGGCTTGCGCTCTTTAGTGGCCGTGAGTGCAGGCACGTCAACCCGGCTATTGTTCATCAGGGACGCCCTCTCCGGCCGCGAGTTTCTTTGCGACACCGGGGCTCAGAGGAGCGTCCTGCCGGCTACGGTGGAGGACACGGCCCCTGGCGTCCACGGTCCACAGTTGAGGTCCGCTAACGACACACCCATCCGCACGTATGGTACAAAGACCGCAGACCTGTGCTTTGGAGGCCAGCGATTCAGGTGGGATTTTGTCACGGCCGACATCTCCTTTCCCCTCCTCGGCGCGGATTTCCTTTGTGCGCACAATCTGCTTGTGGACGTGAAAAACAACCGCCTGGTGGACGCACGGACGTTCTCATCGTTTGAATGTGCCCGCGGTCGGGCGGCTTACGGCGGGCTCTCCAGCTCCCTCTCAGAGGGGGACGAATATCAACGCCTGCTCAGGGAGTTCCCCGGTATAACCCGACCTACCTTTTCCGCGGTCACGGCGAAACATGGTGTAGAGCATCATATAGACACCAAGGGTCCACCCGTCTACGCTAGGGCCCGACGACTCAACCCCGACAGGCTGAAAGTCGCTAAGTCGGAGTTCGCCAACATGGAGCGCCTGGGCATCATCCGCCGCTCGGACAGCCCCTGGGCCTCACCACTCCACATCGTTCCCAAGCCAGGGTGGCGACCTTGTGGGGATTACCGCCGCCTGAACGACACTACCACACCCGACCGCTACCCAATCCCGCACATCCAGGACTTCTCAGCACACCTGGCAGGCAAGCGGGTCTTCTCGAAGGTGGACCTGGTGCGCGGTTACCACCAGGTGCCGGTGCATCCCTCGGACATCGCCAAGACAGCGGTGGTGACGCCGTTCGGGTTGTTCGAGTTCCTGCGTATGCCGTTCGGGCTCAGGAACGCGGCTCAGACCTTTCAGCGGTTAATGGACTCGCCGCTCAGGGAGATGCCCTTCGTTTTCGTGTATTTGGACGACATCCTGGTCGCCAGCTCCTCCGAAAAGGAGCACCAGGGTCACCTACGCGACCTCTTCATGAGGCTCGACCAGCACGGGCTGATCGTCAACCCGGCGAAGTGCCTGTTCGGGTTGTCCTCCATCCACTTCCTGGGGCATCTCATCAACAAAGAGGGGGCCGCCTCTCCTCCGTCGAAGGTGGAGGCAATTTCTGCTTTCCCCCGCCCACACACGGCTCGGGCGCTCCGGGAGTTCCTGGGGATGGTGACGTTTTACCACCGGTTCATCCGCCAGGCGGCTCACGTCATGCGCCCACTGTACGGGGCTCTCAAGGACAAGTCCCCTAACCAGGCTGTCGACTGGACGGCGGAGAGGGAGAAGGCGTTCGAGGCCACGAAGGCCGCCTTGGGCGAAGCCGCCATGTTGGCCCATCCATCGCATGATGCCCCCATCGCCATCACCACCGACGCGTCTGACTACGCCGTCGGCGCGGTGCACGAGCAATGGGTTGATGGTGCATGGCAGCCGCTCGCCTTTTTCAGTCGCCAGTTGACCCCCAGGGAGCGCAAATACAGCGCGTTCGACAGGGAACTCCTTGGACTCTGGCTGGCGATCCGCCATTTCCGATTCCTCCTGGAAGGGCGGGAGTTTGCGGCTTTCGTGGTTCACAAGCCTCTGACGTTCTGCATGTCCAAGGTGGCGGAGCCGTGGTCGGCCCGCCAGCAGCGTCAGCTGGCGTACATCTCCGAGTACACCACGGACATCCGACACATTGCTGGCAAGTCTAACGTGGTCGCAGACTGCCTCTCGAGAACGGTCATCGGGGCTGTCCAACTGGGCCTGGATTACGTCCGCATGAGCGTGGACCAGGCCTCCGACCATGGGGTCCAGGCCCTGAGGGATTCGGACACGGGATTGCGTCTGGAGGAGGTCGCGGTTGACGGCTCGGACGTGAGGCTATGGTGCGACGTCTCCACAGGCCAGCCTCGACCGCTGGTCCCGTTGTCCTGGCGCCGGCCCGTTTTTGAGGCGTTGCATGGCCTTTCCCACCCCGGCAGGAAGCCGTCTGTGAAATTGGTTTCCCAGAGGTTTGTATGGCAGGGACTGAGAAAGGACGTTAGTGCTTGGGTCAGCTCTTGCGTTGACTGTCAACGATCCAAAGTGCACCGCCATATTAAGGCCCCCCTTGGAGAGTTTACTGTTCCCGAAAGGAGGTTCGACCACGTCAACGTCGACCTGGTGGGACCGCTTCCCTCCTCTCAGGGGTTCACCTACCTCTTCACCATGGTCGACAGGACGACCCGCTGGCCTGAAGCTGTTCCCCTCTCCTCGACGTCGGCTTCTGACGTGGCACGCGCGTTCATCGGCACTTGGGTCGCGCGCTTTGGGACTCCTTCAGACCTCTCCTCGGACCGGGGCTCGCAGTTCACCTCGGAACTCTGGAACGCGGTGGCTGAGGGGTTGGGGGTCAAGCTGCACCGCACTACCGCCTATCATCCCCAGGCGAACGGCTTGTGCGAACGTTTCCACCGTTCCATGAAGGCAGCCCTACGGGCCAGCTTGAAGGACGGCGACTGGGTGGATAGGCTGCCATGGGTGATGCTCGGCCTCAGGTGCGCCCCTAAGGAGGACCTGCGGTCCTCTTCGGCGGAGCTGGTCTACGGGCAGGCCCTACGAGTGCCAGGCGATTTTATTCCCGACGCCTCGGTCCCCTGGTCGGCGGCCAAACAACGTTCCTCCCTGCTGGAAACCGCTAAGGTTTTCGCGCCTGTTCCCACGTCGCAACACGGCACTCCCACTTTCCGCATGCCCCCCGATCTGCGCACGGTGGACTATGTTTTCATTCGCCACGACGCCCACCGTGGTCCCCTACGCCCTCCCTACGATGGCCCGTTCAGGGTTTTGAGCCATGGAGACAAGTGCCTGGTGGTGGACGTCGGGGGTAGGCCCGAGACCATTTCCTGGGATAGGGTTAAGCCGGCTAACGTGGACATTTCCAGACCGGTGGAGGTGGCGCAACCCCCACGCCGGGGACGTCCGCCTGCGCCGCTCCCCGCGCTGGCCGTTGAGACTCCAGCGACCTTGTTGAACCCCGGGACCTCCGGGGTGGCGGACGGCGCCGACGTGCCTGCTGCTTCCTCTTCCTCGGCCCCTGTCATCCGCTCGAGACGAGGTCGGGTCGTCGCCCCTTTCCGTCACGAGGACTTTGACTATGGGTGAATTCTGGGGGGGCTTGTGTGGTGGTTATCATAATTCACCCACGGAACTATGGGTGGGGGGGGTGTTTATTCCCGGACCCGTTTAGCGGACGGAACGACCGTCCAGTTTAGTCCGGTTTTGACTTTACGAATGAACGGCTTTTTGTATTGTGTTCATTAAAACTTGGTGCTGGATACTCCGCCTCCGACTCCCGTCTCTCGGCACTACAGTTTGCACTTTGGAAAATAAAAAATAAAAAAAGTACAGACGGAGCTCAGTGGACCAATTGCGAACTACTGCGGCTGCTCTAAGTTAAACCCAAATCTATTCGGAATAAGTGTATACATGGCGATTAAAACGGACTACACCACCTCTTCTATTCGGCATAGTATATATGCCGAACAGATAATTGTATTCCGAATGAGGCGTATACATGATCATTTTCTGTTCCGCATTGAAATCTATGCGGAACAGATGTGTCCATGTAAACGCGGCTACTGGAGGTGATAATAACTGACATCTCCCGGCTCTGCCCGTCCACAGGATGTTGTTTACAGCTATGAAAAGTAGTACACGGGTGCAGCAGCTGGGCTACCACGCAGTCTTACAGTTCATTCATTTCATGATACATGTAATTGTCGTGCCATTTGGGTGTGCACATGAATATGCGAAAATAGTGCAACCGACGGTGTTTGCAAATGGATTATTTCCGAAATCAATGGATTATTTTGGCGATGGATTAGAAATGATCAAGAGCATGGAGCGAGTCTGCAAACAAGACAATCTTCGAACAGTGAGTGTACTAATTTCTCTGTTTCTCTAGCACTAGAAGCTAAGTTTACCTCTCATTCCTCTGCCTGGCAAGGGCGTTTCTGCACTCTTTCTCTGCGCATGAGAGCAGCGCCCGGGTCCGATTTGACAGGTCTGTCCGTGTCTCCAGTAGCCTGGTTCTACCAGACTCTCGTACTTCACTTCATTTCATTTCATTTGTACAGAGAGTCTGGACCTAATCAATTGACAAACGTTAACTCACTTGAAGGCGGGTGTCTGTTGAAGTTTAAAATGATTGGATCTGCCCAGTGCCACTCTGGATCTGCCATAACCAATCGCTAACGTTTGGTTGTGACGCATGTCATGCGCCGGGAATCACGCGCATGTTGTACACAAACCAAACACCTTGCGCGTCTGCACGAAAATGTCCGCCAACGACAGCTGCAGGTTTTGTTTGTCGAATTTAATTTATCAGGGAAAAATTGCACATTGTAAATCAACTACCGACCTACAACAACAACTCAAACTGGCGTACGACTTTATCGTCATTGTTCTCAGACACGCCCTCTGTTCGCTGATTGGCGGCCGCTGTGGCGGCACCAGAAAACCAAATTACATACAGCAGGTCCAGACCTAGTACTGAAGGGAAATTCAAATTGAGCGGAAGTACTTAGGCGGGCGGAGCCAGGCTATGTCTCCAGCACTATAGCCACTAAAATTAAAAATTGTTGGCACAGCATCTGGCTTCAGCCGATTGGTGGGACAGCAAAAGCTCCCTCTTCAATGTAATCAGCCTCTATAAAGTGGTCGCTACATACTCTCTGCCCTCATCCCATTCGGGGGCTGAGGCGTTTCAATGCAGCTAACCATCTTTGGAGCAGTTTAGGCTTCTTGACAGGAATGACATGGCAATGAATTTTTTTACCACTCTCTTTTACCCGATAATATTTGTTTGAACATCCAGGGGCAATACAAAATGACCCCCCTGTTCTTCTTCCAAGATTTGACATGTTTATTTGAAAGCGCTAACCATTCTGATGACGTAGCGCCTGCATTTTTAAAACATGGCCGCGCCCTAGTTGCGAAAGTCGTTATCAACATTTCATTTTCCAGTGAAACTACTTGAATTTCAGGCCTAGTTGCGAAAGTCGTTATCAACATTTCATTTTCCAGTGAAACTACTTGAATTTCAGGTTTAATGAAAATCCATGTATTCTCAAAAATGAAAAAGCAACCAAAAAATTGTCACAGTTCTCATTGCTTCATCCAGCCCGAAGAACATCGAAAAATGGAGTGCGGATATCGAGCACCCAAAGAGAGCAGTCAAAGAACTACGAGCATTCTTGGGAGTATGCAACTACAACAGGAATTGGGTGGAAAACTACACTGAGATTGCCCAACCCTTGAACGACTTGCTGAAAGGACGACCAGACTCCAGGGATAAGATCAAGATGGAAGACGAAGCACGAAAAGCTTTTGAGGAGTTGAAGCAACATCTGTGCGAAGCACCAGCGCTAGGACTTCCAAATGTCCACAGACCCTTCACACTCTTCGTCAACGAGTACAACGGGTTTGTGACGTCAGTGCTGGCACAGGAACACGGAGGACTATTGAGAGCGGTGGGTTACTATTCTACAAAATTGGATACGACAGCCTTGGGCTTTGGTCCATGTTTGAGAGCGGTACAAGCTGTGTACCTCTCCATCCAGCTGGTGAACAATCTTGTGCTGGATCAGCAACTCTCCATCCGCTGCCCACACTCTGTCAACGCCCTGCTGGCCGGTAGGAAAGTACCATGCGTCTCAGACAGCCGATGGGGGAACTGGCAAGCCGTGCTGGAATCTCCTAACATTTCACTCCAGAAAGCATCAGTCTCAAACATCTCCACAATGATCGCCCCCACGGATGCAACGAATGAAGTGGAGGACCATGTGTGCGAGGACTTGGTAACCCTGATGGAAGAGGGGCACTTCGTGAAGGAGGACCCTCTCCACAACCCGGATCTGGTCTTGTTCACCGATGGTTCCTCCCTGGTCGAAAATGGGATCCGTGGAGCGGGATACGCGGTTACAACAGAGCACGACGTATTGGAATCCGGATCAATGGACCCTGGAACGTCAGCACAGCAAGCAGAACTCAAAGCATTGACCCAAGCACTCAAAATTGCAGAAGGGAAGTCTGCCACAGTCTATTGTGACTCCCGATATGCATTGGGTGTTGTAATGGATTTTGGCATTCTGTGGAAACAACGTGGTTTCGTAACGGCCAAAGGCACACCAATCAAGAATGGCGAGCTGGTTGCAGAACTATTGGATGCTATGCTACTTCCCAGAGAATTGGCGGTAGTGAAGGTAAAAGCACACACAAAACTGGAGACGCACGAAGCAAGAGGCAACGCCCTGGCAGATGCGGTATCCAGAACAGCCGCAAGACAGAAAGACGAAACGGAAAACGACAATGGCAAATGTATGAGACTGAAGAAAACGGAGCAACCTACAACAAAGGAGGAACACAAGGAAAGCTTGAAAAGCATCATGGAGATGCAAGACGCCGCGAGTCGAGAAGAAAAATGGACATGGATTGAGAATGCAGCAAAACTCCACGACGACAACTTATGGAGACATGGGAACAGAACTGTTGCACCACAGAGCCTACTGCCATATCTGGCGACGCAGATTCATTCACTCGGGCATGTGGCCGTGGAAAAGATGCGTCACAGGTTTGGGCAAGTCTGGTGGTCACCCAAATTCAATGCTGCGGCAAAAGACATTGTGAGGAGATGTGCTACATGCCTCAAGAACAACCACGACAGGAAAGTGAAACTGCCAATGTTGAAAGTCCCCGCACCACCGGGTCCTTTCCGATGCTTACAGGTAGACTACATCACACTCCCTCCATGTAAAGGATATCGAGAAGTCCTTGTGGTCGTCGACAAATTCTCCCGCTGGATCGAAGCATACCCAGTCCGACGGGCAACAGCTGCAAACACAGCTAAAGTGCTAGTCAAAGATTTCATTCCACACTACGGGCTGCCCGATCAGATCTGCTCAGACAATGGAACCCATTTCACCGGAGCGGTCTGCGCCGAGGTGAGCCGTATGCTGAACATAACATGGTCCTTCCATTGTCCGTACCACCCCCAATCGTCAGGGCAGGTGGAACGAGCCAACAGGACACTGAAGGAGCGATTGGCGAAGATGCACCAAGAAGGGACTCCATGGGTAGACGCGATGCCCATCGCCTTGTGCAGCATGAGAGCTACATTCAACAAAGACGTGGGACTGTCCCCCTACGAGGTCGTGTTTGGCCGATGCTTCAGTTTCCCAGGCTCTGTTGACTTGCGGACTGCAGACGTCCACCTGACATCGGACACACTGATGAACTACTGCATCCAACTCTCCGAGGCTCTCCAGGTGACATCAAACCAGGTCAAGGAAGCTTGGGCAGAGCCCCCAGAAGGAGGACACTCGTTAGTGCCAGGACAATGGGTTATGATCCACAAACCACAACGATTAGCATTAGAGGCTAAATATGAGGGGCCATACCAAATTCTATTAGTTACTCGATCCGCTGTTCGTGTAGCTAAGAAGACGAAGTGGATACATGCAAGCCACTGCAAATTAGTTGATTCACTGACTTGGAATGACACTCGTTAGATTTGGCACGCAATCTAACTGATACGGGGTGAAGAGTAGGGAGTGTTTGAGTGTTTGTTATTTTCATTCCTTTATTTTCACGAGAGGTTAGTTTCGGAAGATGCTAGGACTTTTGTCACCACCTCTCTAAGTTCATGTTGGTTCCTTCTTGACACAACTGCTCAGCTTTAGAACTTTTTGTTTGTTTTGTTTTATTTTTGAACAAAGGTTCAATCATTCATTCATTCACACAAGGTTTATTGAGAACTATGATGACTGATTACTGATTACTGATATAACCATTTTCGAATCAAGCGATTTATTTTTGTAAAATTTGTATCTGTTTTGGTTTAATCATGTGTAACCTAATGAGTTTGTTATTTTCTTTATTATAGTGGCCTACACCTGGTTTACTTGTGTATGATTTGAATTTACTTGTCTTTTGCCTTTTATGCTTTCTTTCATTGATTTAGTTAATTATTAATGGGTCACCAGAAAATACACTGAATTCTCTTTTTGTGGGTGATCTTTAAACTATGTTTAGTATGATCAAGAGGGAGGAATGTAGAATGTTGGTGTATTTTAGTGTCTCTCTTATTGTTCACATTTCTAGTCTAGGAACAGGCCAGGGCCTCTCATACTGATACAAGGTGTTATCCCCAACATTCTGCCATTGTTATGTCTCAGGGTTGAACCTGGTCCTCCGGGACATGGCCAGGGCCAAATACCTTATCAAGGCTGAGAGTGCGTCTGTTCACGTGTTATTCATCTATCCCCTTTATGTATTATACTCGCCCCAACTCTTTGGTTCGACGAGAAGAGGGTTCGACAGCCAAGGAACAAGTCATCGACCACCGGGTCCACTATAGATTATTCAACCTAAGTCTGTATCTCGCTGTATTACATCCTGGAATAAACCATCTATTCAACCCTCTAAACCAACCTGTCAAGCTGCTTTGATTTCGACTTCAAGAATTACTACTACGACTGAAAATACACAACGCAGAGTCTGTCCGAACAGTTTAGAAATAAGCTGAAATCTAACACCACTTTAAGGTCCCAACCTCCGAAATTCCCGGAAACTTTGACTGTTTTGAAGGCACCATTGCTCCAAGAACGTCACTTTATTAAGATGTTGGATAATGTTAGGTTTTGTGTGAGGCCACTTTGTGAAATACAGCTCTTCGCTGCTCTCGACGCGAATGATATACGTCACCACCCGCACTTGGAACTCCGGTACAGACATGGCGATCTCTCTGCTCCACTTCACCGCTTTTTTCTAAGGGGAGGCTAAAAGCATCGAAAGAGGTGAAAACCATTATAAGTTGGGGCATGTGGAGAGTTTCAGTTATGCCGATGGGGAGATTGTTGGTCTTGTCCACGCCAGTTGCAGGGAGCGTGACGTCACATACGAGTCTTTGTCATTGTGTTTTCTCTACAGCCTTTAACTGAACAATAGCACATTAAACGGTCAAACTCTTGACATGAAAGATCATCATTTATATCCACAAACAGCATGTGTTATCCGGGTAATATTGTAATGTGTAATATTATTCGATCTCATAGGTCACATGGGCTCTACCGAAGGGGCGTGACTGAAAAGAACAGAACTGAGTGACTTCGCCACTCTATACGGCACTTTCTATCAAAATAAAAGTCCAACAAGGCAGAATATGAGTCAATATAAATTCACAAAAAAATAAAACAATAATTATAGCTTGTGACGACTCAATAGTGCTGTGTATTCTTTAGAACAAATTTAGAAATTGGGTCCTTTACATTACTCCTGAGCAACCTTTGCGAAAGGAAAGGAGATAGTGGTATCCCATTATCCTTTACGGCGGCAATATTTAAAACGACATGCCACCGATGAAGTTTACCGACTCTACGCGAAGACGCATGAGAGACGCGGTAAAGCAGAAGAATAGAAGAGAAGAACATAGGGCCCTATCTTGCATCCGGCGCAAGTGACTTAGTCACTGGCGCATGTGTCGTTGCTAGTTTACAACTGGCGCAGAGCGTTCTTTTCCCACCACCGCCACTCGCCGGTAAATTAATAATAATAATAATAATAATAATAATAGATTCAATTTATATAGCGCTTTTCACGTTCTCAAAGCGCTTTACATAGGGGAAGTTGATGGGGCTAGAGATAGTGAGTGATCTAGGGGTAGGCAGAGGAGAAGAAATTAGGGATTGATCATGCGCCCCAAGGGGCGGTTCGGCGGAAGGAGGAGGCGTGTTCAAGTGCAAACGGTATTTTGCCGTTTCTGAATACCATTGCGCTACTGACCAGGAAATACCTGGTTTAAAGTCAGTGGCGCGTTGTTCAGATGCTATTTTAAGGGCGCATGCATACATGCGCATGCGATGCATACGGATTGCTTGTGCACCTCGCGCATACACTTTGCTTCTCCCATCTACCTAGCCGCACATTCTTGGTAAATTATTTGGGAAAGAACAGCTGATGCAGCGGTAATAAGTTGTACTTTTAAATCAATGCATCTGCAAACACCGTACAGCAAACACATATTTTCTTGACAGAGACATCGTGTAGGCCTACATGCCCATAACTTTTAGGATTGATGAGTATTTGATCGTGAAAAACATTTTTTTACCGCAAGTGAGTGTTAAAAAGAATGAATGAATGCGGGCGCGCGTGTGTGCTCTGTTTAAACACACGCAAACTAAACACGTAACGCATAATACAATCAATGGCAATGCCTAATATGCATGTCTATAACATGCATATTAGGATAGCATACAATACTGATAAGAAACAATGTTTATAATGTATTGCGTATATCATTAAATAGAACCACAGTTACCGCATATCATATGTTATATCAATCATATACGTTTTCTTTGCCGAAATTTATTTAAGGATTCAGTATTTCTGAAGTTGTGGAAGAAAACCCCTTATTCCATGTGTGAATTAGGCCATATTATTTGGCAATAAACTGAGCCATTTGCAGTTTGAAATTCATGTGCATCTGTCTCATCGGAGACTGCAGACGCGCTGTCAAAATATCAACTCGTCCGATTCAAATGCGCTCATGGCTCTTAAAGGGGATGGGAGCTGGCACTCTCATTGGTTTGTTGGACGTTACGCCCAAACCACACCTACGGGTAACTAGGCTGCTTCAGACCAACCCTTTTGACACTTGCGCCGCGACGCAAGCGTCATTTATCCGCCTGTAAAATAGCGATCGCACCGTAGAACCGCCCACAAAGCTACTTGCGCTTTGCGCTTCCCACTTGCGTTTCAGACCGTTAAAATAGGGCCCATAAAGTTCATAATAATAAATACCAATTCCAGAAACATAATTATTTGAATATAAATGAATTCATTAGTACTGGGGGCAGTTAATTTCAACATCAACATAAGTTTAGCCTCTTTTTTTCCACATGTGAATTGCAATTCAAGTGGCCTAAAATATTCCCGTTGGCCAAGTCCGACCCAAGTGATTCTCACTGTTGGCGATAACCTGATTGAAATCAATACGACAAGAACGCATGGATCTGTTTAAAAACTTTTTTGAACAGTGCTGTCTTTTCCTATGTTCGAAAGGAAGCACCTTATCATCTCTCCTTAACCTGATGACGTTTTCCACAAAGTTTAAGGAGTCTGTTTCTGAGTTCATCTGGGTGCTGTGTGTTGTTCTCATCAGGTGGCGCCTGTTGCGTCTGTAGTGCTGACCAAAAGATGTCACTATGTCAAAGGACCATGGCTCGTCCCTCTCTGCAGGGACCACAGCTAGACTCCAACCTTGCGGTGTCTCCATGTGAACAGTACTCCCAGGGTGCAGCTCTGGAAGCCGCTTTGCTCCTCTGTTGTAGTACTGCTGCTGCCTTGTTTGCAGATTTTGGAGAGTTGAGTGCTTCTAAGGACTCGGCCCATGAGAATCTGTGCTGGGGAGTACTCCATGCCTTTCACAGGTGTGTTCCTCAGGGGGAGAAGTGCGAGATGGGGGTCGGTGTTTGTTTGTTGTGCTTTCTTCAGCACGTGTTTCACCATCTTCACTGTTCGTTCTGCTTGTCCGTTTGATTGTGCATAACACGGACTGGAATGAGTGAGTAAAATGCCCCATGCCCCATGCTTGTCATTTCCTGACTTGCAATTGGAACATGGTCACACACAATCTCTTTTGGTATTCCGATTCGTGAGAAGACCGATTTCATCTTGTTGATGACAGTTTGTGTTGTTTTGTCTTTAATGTTCAGTACCTCTGAGTATTTTGAGAGGTAGTCCACTATCAGCAGAAATTATTGACCTTTTATTTCAAAGATGCCGACTCCCACTTTAAGCCATGGAAGCTCAGGGATGTTGTGTGAGATCAGTGGCTCCTTCTGGTTCCTGGGCTGGAACTGCTGGCATGCTCAACACATCCCGACCATCTGTTCTATGTCTCTCGTCATACCCGACTAGTACCAGTGTTTCCTGGCCAGTGCTTTAGTCCACTGTATCCCTTGATGACGAGCTACATGCAGCCTCTGCAGCATCTCCGATCTCATGGTTGTTGGTAGGATTATCCTATCTGCTGCAAACATTACTCCCTCTCTGACAGCCACTGTGTGTCTGATTGGCCAATATTGTATCAGTCTAGAGTCTACTTGTTTTCTGTGTCGGGACCAATCAAGTCTGTGTGTGTCGTACAATAGCTGCTGTGTCTTGTCATTCTTCGTTTCACTCTTGAGCTGCTCTATAGCCTCTGTACTCAAAGCGTCTGTTGGTTCCAAAGCATAGACAACTCTCTCATCTGTGACATCATCTGCAGCCATGTGTCGCTCGTGTAGTACAGCTCTTGAGAGTGTGTCTGCATTCAGTAGCTCTTTACCTGGTGTGTAGGTGACATTTAAGTCATATCGCTGTAGCTGAAGCAGCATCCTCTGCAGCCTAGAAGGAGCTGTTCCAAGTTGCTTTCTCAGGATGTTTTCCTATGGTTTGTGGTCTGACTGAACATTAACCCACACCCCATATACATACTGGTCGAACTTTTTGACAGAGAAAACTATGGCTAAAAGCTCCTTCTCAATTTGTGCATAGTTCTTTTCTGTCTCTGTCAGTGCCCTTGACGCGTACGCTTTTGGGAGGTCATCTTGTAAGAAGCATGCTCCTAGGCCGCCCTTAAACGCGTCAGCCTGTATGACGAGCTGTTTCTGTGGGTCGAAGAATCCGAGCACAGGAGCATTTGTGAGAGCATCTTTCAGTTTTTTGACTGCTTCGTCATGTTCGTGTTGCCACTGCCACATATTGTCCTTCCTGAGCAGCTGTATCAGTGGCACTGATATGGTGGCCTCGCCTAGGATGTACTGCGCCAGTTATTTTGTCATGCCTAACATCTGCTGTAGTCCCGCTTTGTCAGTGGGCGGAGGCATCTCAGGTATGGCTTTAAGTTTTGCCCCTACTGCTTTCACACCCTCTGAAGTGACGATGTGGCCCATGTAGTTGACGCTGCTCACATTGTACTGCACTTTCTCTTTGTTGAATTTCACATTTGCTTCTTTTGCGCTGGTCATCACTTTCTGTATAATCTCATCATGTTTTTTTTCTGTAGCTGCAGCGATGATCACATCGTCAGCTATGATGTGTACTCCTTGTATGTCACCGAATGCTTCACAGTTGTGCTGTTGAAAAACTTTGCTGGCTGACTTGTTTCTAAACGGCAAACGTTTTAACCTGTATCCCCCGCAAGGTGTGTTAAATGTGCACAGCAGCGATGACTCTTGAATATCTATGCAGCCGGGTAGGACTAGCATAGCCTTGGGGTCTGTGTGGATGCAAATGCAAATGGCGGCGCACGTAGTTGCAGCGGCTCAGTGCTTTCCCTGTCGGTACTTTTTATGCATGTGTGTGTAAATGCTGTTTTGTATCCGGTCTACATTCTGTGCGGAAAACAACTACAGCCGGCAGGATCTCCTGAAGCTTGGAGTTTGCTGCGAGCAGAGTGTCTCATCTGACTTTCTCCACTCACACAACATTCCTCCGGACATCGTGAGGTGCCCCGGCTATTCATGGATTACCATCCCAGCGGGAAGGCGAAGAAGACGCAGGGAGAGGAAACAGAAGCGGGGCTGCAGGGCCGGCGTGCTAGCAAGGCTACGGAGGCAACCCCACAAACCACCGCTTCCCAGCATCTTCCTTACTAACGCCAGATCCCTCGCTAACAAAATGGACGAACTGAGGCTACAGGTTGCAACCAACACCACCATCAAGGACAGTTGCATCCTGTTGATCACAGAAACTTGGCTTCACTCACTAATCGCGGACTCAGCTATACAGCTAGCAGGCTACACAGCACAACACCAGGACAGGACAAGTAACTCCGGTAAAAGCAGAGGAGGGGGACTGTGTGTTTATGTCAACAACAACAGTGGCTATAGACCGTCACTGCTCCCCAGACGTAGAGTATGTGACTATCAAATGTCGGCCCATTTATCTCCCTAGAGAGTTTACTGTCGTCTTGATCACTGCTGTTTACATCCCACCGGATGCTAACGCTAACATAGCTCTCGGACTTTTACATAGCAGCATTAGCAGTCAGCAGAGCAAGTATCCTGATGCAGTGTTTATCATTGCAGGGGACTTCAATCGCGCTGACCTAAAAACAGTGCTCCCAAAATTCCAACAGCATTTTAAGTGTGCGACCAGAGGAGCTAACAGATTGGACAAGGTCTACTCAAACATCAAGGGTGGCTACAGGGTCAGGCCACTACCACACCTAGCTCAGTCCGACCACCTGTCACTGCTTTCTGTTCCTGCATACACCCCCCTCAGGAAAACTGCTTTGACTACTAAAAGGACTGTTAAAACATGGCCCGATGGAGCCTCTCAGCAGTTGCAGGACTGCTTTGACAGGACCTGCTGGGAGATATTAGAAGATCCAGACCTGGAGGTGTTTACAGACAATGTATTATGTTATATTAAGAACTGCATAGACATTGTCACAGTGGACAAACGCATTTGTGTCTATCCCAACCAGAAGCCCTGGATGACTAGGGAGGTCCAGCAGCTGCTAAAGGAGAGGAACACCGCCTTCAGATCAGGTGACGGGGCTCTGTACAGTGCAGCACGCTCCAGTCTCAAGAGGGGCATCCGGAGGGCGAAGTCGGACTACAGGAGGACCACCTGGACAGCAACAACACCAGGCAGGTGTGGCAGGGAATCCAGAACATTACCAACTACAAGACCAACCCAGGAGCTGCTGAAGGTGATGTCTTGCTGGCGGAGGAGCTGAACCACTTCTTCGCCCGTTTCGAGGCAAAGTCACCAGATGCACCACCCCTGTGATGATGAAGTGCTTTGAAAAACTGGTTCGTAGTCACATCATGTCATTCATCCACCCACCTTTGATCCACATCAGTTCGCTTACAGGGCTAATAGATCTACTGAGGACGCTGTGGCCACAGCCCTCCATGCTGCATTGTCCCACCTGGAGCAGCAGGGGAGCTATGCTCGGCTGCTCTTCATGGACTTTAGCTCTGCTTTTAATGCAATCCTGACCCACAGACTGGTGCTCAAACTGTCTGACATTGGAATACCTCACTCAACGTGCCTTTGGATTAAGGACTTTTTAACGGACCGCACTCAGAGGGTAAGAGTGGGCCCCCACACCTCCACCGCCCTCAGCCTCAGCACTGGCTTCCCACAGGGCTGTGTGCTGAGTCCCCTGCTCTATACCCACGACTGCACCCTTGCCCACCACAGCAACACCTTCGTCAAATTCGCAGATGACACCACAGTAGTGGGGCTCATCTCAAGGGGGGATGAGACCGCCTACAGAGACGAGGTGGAGTGTTTGGTGGGGTGGTACAGTGCTAACAACTTGCTCCTCAATACAACAAAGACCAAGGAGCTCGTTGACGGTCATCCAGCCGCTGATGATAGGCGGGGTCTGTGTGGAGAGGGTCTCTGACTTCCGCTTCTTGGGAGTGAACATCATGGAGGACCTGACCTGGGGCGTCAACACCACTGGGCTAGTGAAGAACGCCCAGCAGAGACTATACTTCCTGAGAGTTCTCAGGAGGAGCAACATCCCCCAGAAACTGCTGGTGTCCTTCTACCGCTGCTCAATAGAGAGCATATTGACCTACTGTCTGTGTGTCTGGTTCTCAAGCTGCACTGTGGCACAGAGGAAAAGGCTCCAGGGGGTCATAAAGACAGCGCAGAAAATCATCGGCTGCCCTCTTCCCTCTCTGGACGAACTGCACAGCTCCCGCTGCCTTAAAAAGGACATATCCGTCCTGGAGGACTCATCACACCCCGGTCACAAACCGTTTGAACTACTGCCATCGGGCAGGAGATACAGGTCCATGAAAACAAGAACAAACAGACTACAAAACAGTTTTTATCCAACAGTCATAACCTCACTAGGGCTGGCCCGAATTATTCGAATATTCGAATACTCGTTCGGAAAATTAGTATTCGAAGCTTAAATCAGTATTCAGAGCTTCGTTTTATTTTTTTCACGTGCCTGACGTTACCAGAGCGAGGGAGGCAAACTATAAGCGAAACCAAGCAGAGAAGCGAGAGAGGTGGAGGAAGAATAGATATGTTTCCCTTTACTTTACAACACAACATTAGCGGGATCTTGGGAGGAAAAGTAATGCTTAGCGAAATGCTAACCTTAGCTTAGTTGTTTGTTTACGTTCGCTGTACAGCGCTGCGCCAATCAACTGTGACTGGCTTGCTGCAGAGCGTGAGCGTCTTGGGAATACCCGGTCAATATAATGGATATAATATGGACACATAAGACAATCAATATTCGGTATTTGTTATGGATTTATTGTACAAATTCCCTGAAAAGATGCATGTTCCAGGATGAATTTAAAAGCTCCCCTAATGGCTGAGATGGCTGTTCGCTTCAACGGGGAAAAACTAAGGAATTCCAACTTACTTGGGCCTACTAATTAACGTTCAAAAGCTATTAAATCTTCAACAAAATATGAGATACTGTCAAAATCGGTTCCACAGAGTATATAGGGATTATTAATGTTGTTTTTGATGGTGTGTTTTTCTGGAACGAGTATTCGAATATTCGCTCGGAAAAACTAACGAGTATTCGAAGCCTGAAAAATGGTATTCGGGCCAGCCCTAAACCTCACTAAATGTTGCTACCAGAGCATAGTTGTGTTGTGTATCACATTTATAAATGTGAATGTTTGTGTGGGTGTGTCTAATGTGTTTTTTTGTGTACTTAGTTGATTATAGTTTTTATTTATACGTACTACCTCAATGTGATGTTTTTGCACTGAACAAGGACTGCACTTAATTTCGTTGTACTTGTTACAATGACAATAAAGATCTTCTATTCTCTATTCTATTCTTCTGGATGTGATAATCTCCGGCAAACTCCCCCAGACCTTCAAAGACTGTTGGGTGTTGAGCTATCAGCTCTTCCTTTGTAGTTGGATGTTTCATGTCCAGTTTGTTGATGTCCAGCCTTTTTCTCAGGTGCAAGTCTTCACAAGCATCTCCTCCTAGGATAGGTGTGGATGAGTGTCTTGATATGTAAAACGGCAGACTTGAATGAGCTTTGGGTGTGGAGCACGTGATTGTGAGTAACCCCTCTGGGCCTCAGCCTCATCCCTCCATAAGCCACCAGCACTGTTTTTGTAGGCTGAAGCCACAGGTGTGCTCTCCTTTCACGTCTTGCCTTCCTTTTCATGGACTTTAACGTCCTCAGTGGTAGGACATTGGCCTATGCTCCTGTATCCAATTTGAACCTGATGGGCATGTTGTCAACCCGTATTTCAGAGTACCAGGACTTGTCACGGCTGGAGTCTAGCTGGTCACTGTTCCAATAAACAGAGTGTTAATTTCTGGATTTATATCATGAACTGTCCTTCTATGCTGTGCTTTACCTGACCCACACATCTTTGCATAGTGGTTCTGTTTACCACACTTATGGCAGGGAACTCAATATGCTGGGCATTGTTTGGGCTGGTGTGATTTTCCACATTTTCTGCATGTGTTTACATTACGGATGGACATGATTAATCGTCGATCGACTAATTGATCGTTAAGAATTTCGTTGATTACGTAAAATTTTCATCGATTAAACTAATGCAGTGTGCAATTAAACATTTTACCACACAGGGTCAATATTTAAACTTGCGGCTCCTCCCCCGCAATAAAAATCCCGCTTTAAACGGTGAACTCTTTACGCCTAGCAGCTATAAAAAGCTATAAAAACTGCAAAATTACTATTAATGCAGGCTATGTGGAAAATGCGTCGACTTCGGCGAAGCCTGGCTCCGCACTCTTCCGCTACATAGCTAAGATGGCTGCCGTTGAGGACGAAAAGTGAACATCGCCACACACTTCGCGATTTGACCGTTTTCAGTACACGCCCGATCTGAATCGGAACGCCCTACGTACTCAAACCTAGGCTAGTAAGTACGGATAGTATGGATATTGGAACACGGCGATGTAATCATGAAGCGGACGAGGCCACGGCGAAGTCTGGTGTGGGACCATTATGTTATAAAACATGACTTCTTGGAGAGCACTATAGGCCTACCACTCAAGGCGAGGTTAGCATCGAAGCAGAAATAAAGAACTTTCTGAGCCCCTGGATTGTGGAAAGTTGTTCCCCCGCCTTGCCAAGTTAGCATCACGGCAACGTCAGTCCCCTCAGAGCGGGTGTTTTCGGCGGCTGGACTGACGGTCACCAGGCTGCAGTCGCGTCTGACCCCAGAGCATGTCAACATGCTCATCTTTCTGAACAAAAATCCGTAGACTGGTTGGTTAAGTTATAAGTTATAACATGATTGTTTTTTTTATATTATTATTGTTATTATTTTGGGGAGAAACTAGGGTTGTGTTTATTTTTAGTTATGTTCATGAGCACCGGCTTCGAGCTGCATGCTCCGTTGCTTAGAGCAGAGAAGCGCATAACTATTGAACGGATCTGGTTTAACTGAGGTGTTCATCTAATAATAAAGATCTCAATGAGGAAAACACTCTGCTTTTGTATTTTCATTTCATTTTGAATATAGCATATAAATACTTAAGTAATATCACACGAGAGGGAGTGCGTTGTATCAGCACGGCTGTGATTGTGCCGAAGATAATCACAGCTGTGCTGATATTCACTACAACTGCACGACCTCGAGTGTGATATTGTTTTTATACAACAGTTCTACAAGCACCATTAATTAGTTAACATTTGTTTGTTTATTTAATTATTTATTTGCCACCGCCAACATAAATGGATCCGCTACTGGGACTGAACTGTTGCAAAGCAACACACACACTAGCTAGCAGAACATAAACAGCGGAGTGATACAAGTATAGTTAAAAGTCCCGGTGCTGTTATACTTGGTCGTAACTCAATTTTAATGTAATATATTAACGATTTATCGACTAATTGATCGTTAATTCTCCCGACGATAGACTAAGACAACTTAATCGAATGCCCATCCCTAGTTTACATGCCCGCTGCTTTGTGTGTGTTGAATAGGTTGCTTTGGTCCTTTATATCGTGGTTCACGGTCTTGTTTTTTTTTACTTATGCCTTTTCGACTGTAAGGTTTGGCTCTCTTAAAAGTCTCTCTTTAAGCTTTAAGTCGCAGGTCATCCATACTGAACACAATCTTGTCTCTGATCATTTCATTTTCCGAGGCGCCACATTACAGTCCTTACTCTTTTGTCTGAGCTCTGTCACATATTTATCAATGGAGCCAGAGACTGTCATAGCATAGGGTGCGCCCAAAACTGGTGCCTTTCAAACACTGTATTCTTCTTGGGCAGACAATAGGCTTCAAAAGCCACGAGGACATTATTCATAGTCTTTTCTTCAGGAAGGCTGAGTGTATTATACACATCGAGAGCCTCCTCTCCTAGTGCGTGCAGTAAGATGGCAACTGTGATCTTCTCGTCCTTACCCTCTGCACCACTCGCGTCATGTAGATTTGGAAGTACTGTTTCCATCTTCTCCAGTTTTCTCCCAGGTTGCCTGTCATCACTAGTGGCGATGGTAGTTTGAACTGCTTCATCATACCGTCTCCTGTCGCTGCAGGTCTCCCTGCGTCTCCTATTCTTTGAGGGATGCTACCGCTAGCACAACTTTTAGCAAGCAAAACTCTGGTGTTTTTCTACTTCGGCAAACTGATGAACTGGACCGACTTCTGACACCATGTTATAGTTCTTCATGACCAGGTGAATCGACAAACATGACGGACATCCGTAGGCTTGTCTTTAACTCCAAGAACGTCACTTTCTTACACACACGTGTGGCCTGCATTACATGCACTCCAGTAGACCGGGAACTAGACCCCTAACAACAATGTATCACTCCGCCTACACCTTATTAACATCATAATGACAGTATAAGTGTGCGGCACTATATACTACAGCCCGCAGGGACCTCTTTGCGCTTATTTGCTGAATCAGATAAATCAGTTATTAAAACTGCTTGCGATGGTTGAACATGAGGGAGAATTTATCAGTTGATGCTTATAATTTTAAGCTATAATGTATCGGAATGCGAATGTTTGATTGGGTGTTAAGTTCGCCTCTTAGTGCTTGCTTCAAGTTGACTTTAGTTTATCAATATAATGGGCAGCCATTGTTGTGACATCAACTCGGAGCCTCGGGTTGCCCTACTTCCGCACGTAGTTCCGAGGGAAATCTCAGACTTAACACAGTGTTCAAGGCGATTTCCTCCGATCTTACGCCTCGTTTCCACATACGTACATTATCGTATGCGATCCAACCGTCTCCGAACGAAAGTCCATTCATTCCTATGTAAACCTCCGTAATGTCTGTTTTTCCTCCGAGACTCCTCCCCTCCGTAAAATTTCTGTCCGGTATGTCCGTAATATACGTTCAAATTTTTTTACTTTCGCCGTCGTTTTACGGAGATACCGTATGAATTTTTTTTTTTTTTTTCACAAAACATGTAAGTACCTGGCAGGCCAAACTCCTCACCGATCTCTGTCCAAGCCTGGTTGTTTTTGTTTTTTTATCTCTGTATATGTCGATCCTCATGTTCCAAAGTACCGGTCTCCTAAAAACGGCCATTATCATACGTTCCCCCATCTTTTTTGGCTGGCGTAAATAAATTCATGTCCGTACGTAAAACACTAGCGACCCCTTCCGTAAATTTACGGAAGCACGGATAAAAAAAACCATACGTATGTGGAAACGAGGCGTTAAGGTCCCAACCTCCAAAATTCTCGGAAACTCCAACTGTTTTGAAGGCACCAATAGAGTTGCCCAGTTGGCAGTCTGGCTGAATGGAAGTGGACAGCGTCTATAGAGTGGCGAAGTCACGCCCCTTCCGGTAGAGCTCATGGGACCTATGAGATTGAAAAATACGAATGGGTGTCAATTGAGAGAAAATAATTATTTTCTGGTCCCAGTCTTTATATGCCCTTGATTACACATACGTTGTTTGTGGATTTAAATGATAATTTTTCATGCAAAGAAAACTAAAAATGTTCGTGAAAAAGTTTGATAATTTTAGGTTTTATGTGAGGCCGCTTTGTGAACTACAGCTCTTCGCTGCTCTCGACGCATATGATATACGTCACCACATGGCACAGAGAGATGGCACATAACTAAAACTCTCCATATGCCCCAACTTATAGTGGTTTTCACCTCTTTGTATGCTTTTATCCTCGCCTTGAAAAAAAGTGGTGAAGTGGAGCAGAGAGATCGCCATCTCTGTGCCGAGTTCCAAGTGCGAGTGTGGTGACGTATTTCATATGCGTCGAGAGCAGCGAAGAGCTGTAGTTCACAAAGCGGCCTCACATAAAACCTAAAATTATCAAACTTCTTCACGAACATTTTTAGTTTTCTTTGCATGAAAAATTATAATTTAAATCCACAAACAACATATGTGTAACCCAGGGCATATAAAGACTGGGACCAGAAAATAATTATTTTCTCTCCATTGACACCCATTCATATTTTTCGATCTCATAGGTCCCATGAGCTCTACCGGAAGGGGCGTGACTTCGCCACTCTATTGCCTAGCGTTGGATTTCACCGCTACTCCTCCCCTTCTGGTTGCTGGCATTTCCCCCCGGAACTATTTTGAATGGACACCACTGCTGCTTCCCGGGCCTAGCCCCGCCCTAGACGATTGTGATTGATTTAAAGAAATAAAAACAGGACCGCCCAGTTTCCCCACGGAGAGACGGCTCGAGGTAGCGTGGGTGGATTTAATGAATCGCTTCCGTGACCCAGTTCGCGTAATTCAGTTCGCCACGAGGAGTCGTTCGTTCGTTCGTTCAGTCGAGTTTCCGGTAGCACTAACTCCACTGAGTCTGACTGACTCAGCTGAGAACCGTGGAATGGGGTCCATTCCATGATGCGATTCACCGCTACTGGAAACCAGGCTGAACGAACATACGATTCGTGAACGACTCCTCCCAGTTCAGTCGAGTTTCCGGTGAATCGAAACTCGACTGAACGTGGAGGAGTCGTTCGCGATTCAGCCTAGTTTCCGGTAACGGTGAATCGCATCATGGAATGCACGCCATTGTACGGTTCTCAGCTGAGTCAGTCAGACTCAGTGGAGTTAGTGCTACCAGAAACTCGTTCGTTCGTTCAGTCGAGTTTCCGGTGAATCGAATGGTGAACGAGACGACCGAACGAACGAGAGAGAAGAACCGGTTCGGTTCGTTCGTTCTAAAGACTCGTTCATTCGAACCGGTTCGCGAACGAACGAGCCAACACTATTCCAGACCATTTTACTTGCTGTAGTTTGGTCTGGCTTTGCGAGACTACCCAGTTGGTGATGATTTACGAGTGACGCGCATGAACATGAACGTTTTACTCAATAGAATCAACCATCATATCAGATACTTTACTATCGATTGACGTTGTAACGTCTGTTAGCATGACTTTGCTCAGTTTTAACCATTGTGTACTGGTAAACCAGCTCTAGATAAGGGGAAGTGTTGCCTTCCATACAGTGGCAATAATGCATAAATAAAAGTGCTACTCATAACTAAAAGCAAAAGGATAGTAGGTGATAGGCATCAAGGAAACAAAGGCATGCAAACTTGAAACTGATTCTAAGTTCTGACTGGTTTTTATCGGATAAAAACCCCCTGCTGTGAAGAACTTTTAGATTCCTAACCAGCTGTTTCCCAAATGCACATGAACGGTCGCTGTCGGGAACACACGTAACACCGGGATTCCACCGGACGCGTACGCGCCGCGGAACGGCTGCGCCGCGGAACGGCTGCGTCCTCTGCCCTGCGTCCATTCCTACCGGGCGCGTAACGGCAGCGTAGCGCTGCCTTGCGAGCCAGCCGTATTCACGCAAGTTCACGAGATCACGCGATAATTCTAAACCTAATGTACTCACCTTCCACTCCCAAAACTATTGCAATTAAATGCCACACTTTGTCCTTTCTGACATTTTCCTTATAAAAAGGATGATTTGGTACATAAATGACTTCATGTTGCTGAACTTTGACAATGAGTCTCTCGTCGTCCATGTTGCCGACCCTCTGAGACCCTTTGATTGATTGACTGCTGACCTGGTGCCACCGGTCATGACGTAATAATGTTGATGTGAAGTTACATGAGCTGAGTATTGTGTTTTATTTTGAAAATTGACCGGATGCTCTATGGCTTTTACTTTTCACTTCCTGCCCGGCTCGACCTGCTCTGTCGAAATTGACGCGGTTTAGCAGTTGCTCGCGGCAAAAATAGAATTGAGGCCCAAATACACCGGCGCCGAAGCGGTGTATTATATTATTCCGGGTGTACTAGCCCACACCGGCGCCGACTAGCTGCGCGGCAGCGTTCCGCGCCGCGCCGCCCAACTATTCTTCGAGCCAATGTTCTATTCCCAAGAGTCGCCGCCCCTGAAAAAGCGCTTTGTAAAAGCGGGTTTGTACATCCCGGGTCCCGTAGGCACCTCCATATCTACCCCTCACCACTGGATGTCGCCCTCTTTCGTTTGTGAGGAACAATTACGAGAATGGACGATGAGAGACTGGTCGTCGAGGTGGAAAAATATGTCTAATTGTATGACCAAAGTTCCCGTCATTACAAAGACAACTCCAAAAAGGACATTGCCTGGCGAGCCATAGCTCTGGAGATTGGCTCTTCAGGTGAGAAATCAACAATGGTGGACTAAGTACCCAAACCATTAACCATAATGGGAAATAGACGAAATCAAGTCACACATAATCACACCATGTAGGTAGAAACCAGATTACTTGTAATATATATTTTTTTATTTAAGGCAAGGCAACTTCATTTATATAGCACTTTTAATACATGAAGCAGACTCAAAGTGCTTCACATAGAAATACAATAAATATACAATACAATAAAATAGATAGGCTAAGTAAAAGGAAACACAGGCAAAGTTCAAAAATGCCTTGTCATGTATTAACTGTCTCTCTGGGTTTAAGGAAAAATAACATTAAGTGTCTCGAGCACTCAAATAAAATAGACTGGCTACTGAGTCCAGCACAGCAATAACATCACTGTATTTATCCAGAGGGATAAAATATATGCGTATATATCTATATATATATATGCAAAAGAGTATACCAGAGAGTGATATAACTAAATTATAGGTCATCATGGCTAGGTTACACCATACGGTTCTGCTATTGCACACTTCCTAGTGGCAAATTGAAATATTGGCGGTGCCTCTCTGCACGGAGCTCCTGGACCAGATTGTGGTATACCCCCTGTTCTTGTCTCCGTTCATTGATGGGGTGCACCCAAACCCTTCGTCTTCTCCTTGCCCGCCTACGGCGCAGCAGAAGAAGAGCAACCACCCTCTGTCTGGCAACAATTGTTCTGTTGAAATAAAAAACTCAATAAAATGTGAAATAACTTGTGTTCAATTAAAATGGATAACTACTGGCTGCATACATGTAAATGTGTGGCTATGTTAAGGCTATATAGATGGATAGATAGATAGCTACTTTATTGGTCCCAATGGGGACCAATAAAGCCATCCAGTAGCTCAATACAATAAATACACACAATAACAATTGGCCTTAAAAGGTGACTGCACTATACTAAAAAGGCTTAATAGAAGGTCCTGCACTTATTGAGATTATCGATGCAGTAGATGAATAATTGCAAAATATAAAATAAATAAGAAATGACAGTAAATAAAACGATAAAGTGCCCTACAAACTAAGTTCGTAGTCTTTACATACTTTCACTGCACAGATTATACATTTTTCAAATTATTCAGCCAAAAAGATAGAAAATAAATGAACTAGATTACCATAGGCTACTCACTCATTGCGTTTCGTCTCTTTGTTGCGGTTGATTGACAGGTGACTTCCTGCTTTTATACTGCAGCGCGGCCGTCGCGCCGCCTCCTGTTGGTGCTAGGGGCGGCTTTTGACGCGCGTAAAATGCGCGCCGCTGCGCTGCGGCGCCGGTGTATTTAGGCCTTCAGGCCTTTTAAGCGTGAGCGTCATCACTGGCGAGCCGTCTCGTTATCACCAGGAGAGTGAACGCACCTCAAAATTTGGCCCGAGTTGCTGAACGGAAGCAGAATCATAACAGCGTCATGAGGTGTCGTTCACGCGCACATTCCAACGTCGCCAAAATGTTTTCCCCATAATGTCCAGCAATGTGAACGCGCCATTTCTTCCATACACGTGACCACACCGTTCTATAATCACGTGACCACACCGTTCTGTAATCACGTGACCACACCGTTCTATTATCACGTGAATTGTGTGAAGCGATCACGTGAGCCAGACTTAGTTGATCTGGGACACATTAACAGATACTGGGGTTTCACTTTATGTCCGTTGCTGCCGTGTCAATTTAATCTCTAGAGTTTCGCATTGTTTGGGGTGTGACCCGTCATTAATCTGAGGTCTAATCTGCTGTTGACCACCATGAGGCTGGTGATCCTGGAGCACTACGACCTGGCCAGTGAGTGGGCCGCCAAGTACATCCGGAACAGAATCATCACGTTCAGACCCACAGCCCAAAGGTACTTCACCCTGGGCCTGCCCACAGGTGAGGGACACAGACACACAAACACTACTGGCATGCTATCTTTCTATCAGTCTATCTTGTCTATCTTGTCTATCTTGTCTGTCTGTCTGTCTGTCTGTCTGTCTGTCTGTCTGTCTGTCTGTCTGTCTGTCTGTCTGTCTGTCTCACTCTCTCTACACGCAGATTAAATAAAACTATGTTGGTATTATCTAACGGAATTGCATGATGCCATCTTTCTTCATGAAATAATGCAATGGAAGGAGGCATTCGTTGAATGACCAGCATGACAATAATCTATAAGCCTACACATCATTTGATGTAACAAATATAAATGTGTCAATCATGTCATGTGTTTTTTTTAATTATGGCATTTTATTTTAGGAAGCACTCCATATGCCTGTTATAAAAAGTTAATTGAATATCACAAGAGTGGGGATCTTTCTTTTAAATATGTGAAAACCTTCAACATGGATGAATATGTGGGTGAGTAATTGCCTTTTTCTGTGTCATCCATGTGTAACATAAATATATAACATTGCCTACACATCAACATTTGCTATTTAATTTAAATGAAACTTGTGTCCAGATGTTCGTTATGTTACGTTTGAATCAAACTGCAGTAAAATAAATGCATTTGTACTGCCATCTAGTGTGTAGATGGTTAACATGCACCCCTCTGTAGGCCTGCCCCGCGCCCACCCTGAGAGCTACCACTCATACATGTGGAATAACTTCTTCAAGCATGTTGACATTGACCCGGCAAATGCTCACATCTTGGATGGAAATGCACAAGACCTTGAAGCAGAATGTGCTGTCTTTGAGAAAGACATTGCAGACGCCGGAGGAATAGATTTATTTGTAGGAGGTTGGTAGTGCTCTTTATTTGTTGGTGAGTGTTTACATGTACACAGCAGAGATGGTTAAATTAAAGTATTAGGTTAGAGATGGTCAGAAAATTGTGACGTTTAGGTATGAGAGTTAGAGATGGTTAAAGTTTGAGGTGTTAAGGAAGGTTAAGTGAAAGAGTTAGAGATTGTTCAATTTAGTTATTATGCTAGAGATGATGGGTGTTGGTGTTGGGTAAGAGAATGGTTGGGTGAAGGTATTTGGTTAGAGATGGTTCAGTTTAGGCAGAGATTGGTTTAATTTGGTGCTACCCACCAGCTGTCAGTCGTTCCATTTAACCACGCTCTATATTGTGTTGAACTGTGTTTTCTTGGTCTGTTAAAATCTTTAACCATTCATGCATTTATTATGTAGGCAATCCATGCAATCATGGATATAGCATTTCATTATTTTAGAAGTTATTGGATTTGCAATATTGTCTGCTATGAATAGATGAAATGCTCCTTTTAGCTGTATTATTATGCTAACAGAGGCCTTAGGTTTATTTTATGGTAAGAATTTGATTTCCCTTTTTCTGTGTATTCTATGAATACCTTTTTTTTTTTTTTGAGTATCTGTTATTTTGTCCAGGCATTGGCCCGGACGGCCACATAGCCTTCAATGAGCCGGGTTCAAGCCTTGTATCGAGGACCAGAGTGAAGACCCTGGCCAAGGACACCATAGTGGCCAACGCTCGCTTCTTCGGGAATGATCTCTCCAAGGTGCCCACCATGGCACTAACTGTCGGGGTTGGGACTGTCATGGATTCCCGAGAGGTGAATCTCTTATTCTTCCACCATCTAAATTTACCCAAATACCGAATTGAATCTAAATGCTATCCAAATATGGAGCTTGAATCTTCGGGTGCCATATTTGGATTTGGTAATTATTTAAAGTTGTAATTTATAAGATTGAGCCCCTCCCACTTAGTTGGAGAATTTCAGAATTAAAACAACTCTATTACTGGCTGTGCCACTGTGTGATGTGAAGTAGCGTAGCTGGGCTGGCTGGGTGGTGGGGGGTGTTTGGGAGTGAAGATGGTACGATTTTTGTCAACAAACTGGGAGGTACGGGCTAGCTCAGTATTTATTTCGAGAACATATCAGTTGTACGATGTGATTTTATGACTAGGAAATTTCATAAGATGGTACTTTATAAATCCCAGAAATATCTAATGTCATTGTCAAGGAATTTTAAGGAATTCTATGAATTTTAAGATATCAAGTGGTGCTTTAGATGTCACATTTGTACTTCCTTGTTGCTCAGGTGATGATTGTAATCACGGGTGCTCACAAAGCTTTTGCGCTGTACAAAGCCATCGAGGACGGGGTGAACCACATGTGGACGGTCTCAGCCTTCCAGCAGCATCCACGCACCATCTTTGTCTGCGACGAGGACGCCACACTGGAGCTGCGCGTCAAAACCGTCAAGTACTTTAAAGGTGAGACTGAAACATTATGCCTCGTTTTCACTGTTTGGTTCGGTGCAGCTTGGTGGAGTAGTGAAGGTGCGGTTTGGCGCAGCTCAGTTACGGCTCGCTTTACCATCGTGTTTCCCTACCCTTATGGTAGGGAAATGCCTGCTACTAAGTCCAAGGGAACAGAAGAACGCGACACAATGAACAAAGAGCAGAGGTGTCAAAAGAATTCACATTCATTACTCAAGTAGAAGTATAGATACTAGCGTTTAAAAATACTTCTGTAGAAGTTGAAGCATCAACTCAAGCTTTTTACTTAAGTAAAAGTATAGAAGTACTGGTTTCAAAACTACTTAAAGTATTAAAGTCAAAGTAATGCAAGGGGAAAAAAATGGCATTACGGACAAAAGCTTAGGCCGTGAAGACACATACAAGGAATTTGGTCTCTGCATTTATCCCATCCGTGAATTAGTGACACACACGCAGCACACCTCTATAGCACACTGCCCCACTTCCCCCCAAAAAACATTTTTCTAAAGGCCATCTAATGACTATAATGTTAATGTTGAAGAAATTGGGGTGCACCTGTTTCAGACACATTTATGCCCATTGAAAATGAACGCATATTAGTACAATGCAAATGCATTAAAGAACCATATATGTGTACTACTGAGTATTAACATGTATATCATGGAGCGGAAGATATGATGACTAGTTCCCTGTAAGTATTGGAATGGTGCAAAAAGTCAAACTTCAGAGGCATGTTATCAAAAGCCTTTATTGGGAATGTAAATGTATGTATCCAAGCTTAGCTGCAGGAATTTAACATGTGACGAGTAAGAACTTGGCGAACTGGGACACACCATTACAAATCAGCAGTGCCCAGCTGACGGTGCTAACCAAACTTTTGCTAGTGATTAAACATTTCCTGAAAAAAACCCCACAATATCTACACCAGCATCTACATCAGTTATGCACCGACCATGCAACAAAGAGTTACCAATAGGCTTTAAATTACTCTTATAACATTAACCTCACTACATAACACACCCTCATTACATAACAATACTATGGAGTTAGATTCATGCCAAAATCCCGCACGCACGCAAAACGTGTTTTGCTCACGCAAAATGATTCACACACACGTTCAGTGTGGTTTGCAAATACAAAACATCATTCACAAACTAAAGCATTTTGCTTCAGAAACAAATACAGTTTGTTTTACACAAAGTACAAAAAAAAATCCTTCAAGTACACAAAACAATTCTACAAGTACGGAACACGAAAGCTGCGCGTGGATCGGAATGCATTTGCGCACGGATCGGATTGCATTTGCGTGAGGAACAGCAAGGCGGAAAATTAGTGCCAAAAGTCACGTGACAAATAAATGTCCTGTTATTCACACTACACAACAGCAGGTGGCGGTGTTGAGTCAGTTTAAGGCCGCCAGGACGATCTTTTTTCTCCCCAAAATCTTTATTTGATGCCGGCCAAACGTGTGTGGATTCAACTCCATACTATGCGACTTGCCGCCCCTTGTCACGGAATCGTACGACACGGAGAAAAGCTAGTTTGGGAGATTAAATTGAACAAAATGAGCGGCCAACAGGTGAGTCCAATGGAAGTGTCGCCACTCTGTTATGGCATCAAATAAAGATTTTGGGGAGAAAAAAGATCGTCCTGGCGGCCTTAAACTGACTCAACACCGCCACCTGCTGTTGTGTAGTGTGAATAACAGGACATTTATTTGTCACGTGACTTTTGGCACTAATTTTCCGCCTTGCTGTTCCTCACGCAAATGCAATCCGATCCGTGCGCAAATGCATTCCGATCCACGCGCAGCTTTCGTGTTCCGTACTTGTAGAATTGTTTTGTGTACTTGAAGGATTTTTTTTTGTACTTTGTGTAAAACATACTGTATTTGTTTCTGAAGCAAAATGCTTTAGTTTGTGAATGATGTTTTGTATTTGCAAACCACACTGAGCGTGTGTGTGAATCATTTTGCGTGAGTAAAACACGTTTTGTGTGCATGTGAATCGTTATGCGTGAGCAAAACACGTTATGCGTGAGCAAAACACGTTATGCGTGAGCAAAACACGTTATGCGTGAGCAAAACACGTTTTGCGTGTGTGCGGGGTTTTGGCATGAATCTAACTCCATACAATACCCTCACTACATTATGTTACCCTCATTATATTATCCTCATTACATTACCCTCAGTAAGGTGACCTGATGGGGAAGTGGTCTTCTTCTAATGGATAGATTTATTTATTGTTGGGTCAGATTATTTACCTTGGTACAGGATATATATACCAAGTTTAATTTTGAAGGCATTTGTAATAGTTTAATTCATACTGCAGCATTGGTGAATAATTGATTTTGATTTGTCAATAATGTTCCATAGGAGTGCATTATCTAAGGAAAAAAACAAGAGGGTGTCTCGTTATTGGACATTCATCATGTGTGACAGGGCTTGTGATGAGGCTGCCACGGCCAAACAACATTATATTCCAATAATGGGACACAACAGAATATTTTATTTTGCTTTTACCAACAATGATTAAATATTACTTAATTGAATTTAAAATATCCTTCCGGGGCACTCTAAATATTGGTTTGCGTTGGCTAGGAAACATCTCGTTAATTTGCCCAAGATGCTGCCATGACCAGCAGACTAACTTTGGATGGATGTTTTAACTTTTTATAATGATGAATTAAAATGTTTGAGCAATTCATTTAGAGAAACATAATTGTACTTCGACTAATTCATGATGTTTGAGGTTGTATCAGGCCCTTTTGGTAGGCCTATGTGTCTGTTTCTGTGAAAGATCCTCATATTATTATATTCACCTTCTACATTTTCTCCTTGATTCTTACCAGGTTTAATGCATGTTCATAATAAACTTGTGGACCCAGTGCTTACCATGAAGAACGATTAGTCTTGAAGTGAAAGTGATGAATAAATACCAACCAAAATGTTGAAAAGGAAAGAAGAACCATATCCAGAAATTCTTCAAGCAACCACGATTGTCCCCTTTACCTTCAATAATGACTGTTTGGTTTAAGCTAGTATTTGGCAAATTTGCCTGAAAAGCATTTTAATGTTTACATAAAATGAAAATCGGTTACAAAAAAATACGTTTGTACTTGTACGTTTTAGTATTTCTTATTCTTATTCAAGTCAACAGTTGTTAATTGTAGGCCTACTTACGGTTAAGTGTTTTTCAAAAGTTACAAGGTCGAAAGGCATTTGTCATCAAACCACTCTAGTGAATATTCCATAGTAAAGGTTTATTTTTTTTCTTTGCATAAAAACATTGCAATACAAGATATACTTGTTCAACAAAGTTACTGATGGGATAGAATCAAACATTCTTTTTTTTTTTTTTTCGTATCTGAGCAGAACCAGAATGTGTGCGAATGGCTTAAAAAATAAAAAATTCAGGTTTTGCGTAATGCTATTAAGAAATGCCTTTAATCATTTTGTTGCAAAATGGCTTGTTTTAAATATGGTGTAAAAGTAGGCCTATATATTAGTGCTGGCAGTTTAAGGCGTCATTAACGACGTTAACGCAAACCAATTTAACTGCGTTAATTTTTTTGCTTGGCAGACGTTGTAGTTTTTGTCACCTGCTGTCTAGCAACAATCAACAGTCACGTTAGAAAAACTACAGCAACATACCTGATCTAGCTACACGCAGCACTCGAGTTGAGGGGAGATGAGGGGGGATGGCATCCCCCTTTGGAATTAAAATGATCAAAATCATCCCCCTTCTGAAACAGCCATCCCCCCTTCCCATCCCCTGTTATTTTATCAATTAATGTGGAAATATTACCGCTATTTCATTATAGCGGTTTCCTTTTTCAATTCGGCGCAACGTATGGTTGCCACGGTGTGGACGTTTTCATACCGAGTAAAAAAAAAAAAAAAAAAACTGTTGCCGGTAATACCGCATACCACGGCAACCCTAGCGCAACGTTACTTTTCTCAGGGACAGATTTGACAGCGATACTGCATTCTCGGGCAGTATGCTATTGCGCAAGCACGCAGGCGTAGGCCTACTTGCGCATTAAGGCCGATGCATACCTCCGGATACGGACAGTTTCGTCCGGTCCCGGAGGTGTTTCATCGATCTATCGATCTATCGATCTATCTATCGATCTATCGATCTATCGATCGATCGATCTATCGATCGATCGATCGATCGATCGTAATTTGTATATACTTATATTATACTATATACCTGACAATTTTATTGTTTATTGTTATTGTTCCCACGAAACACCTCCGGGACCGGACGAAACTGTCCGAATCCGGAGGTATGTATCGGCCTTTAGTGCCACGAGCTCTCATTCCGCACCGTACGAGACAGACACTGGTAGCATGAAGCTGTCTCTGCATCTCAGACATCGCTTCCACAGGCAACTAGCTCTCTCCCCTTTTCTCCCTTTCATTCCAACCTGTGAGCAAAGCTAGTTTCCCTTCTCTGCCGAATGCATTTTTGAAAAAAACGAATAAGTATCAGTTTTTAAAATCCTTAAATGTGATTCATGCCTCCGAATCGTGTGATGCGTCCGATCAGCTGCAAAATAAGAGCGATGACATGACAGTAGTCATAGCTCTTATTTTATCTCCAAAAATATGATAATATAATAATAATAATAATTATTATTATTATTATTATCACACCGTTGTTGGTCTCCCACCTGTCATCAGCACAAATGATCTGTCCCTAAAAGTAAAAATCCACCACCCCCCCTGGCTTTTTTTACACTCGACCACTGGCTACACGGGTAACAAAACGACAAGCACGCTGCACAAACTTGTTGGGACAAGCAAGGATACGGAGCGGGTGAAAAACTCCTTAAAAGTGTGTGTGTGTTTGTGTGTCACTCTGTTCGAGCCTGCACAAGAGTTGTGTGCGTATGTTCAGTGGGTGAGAGGTTGCGGGCGCACCGCTCAGGCTGACGGACAGCGCTGGAAGGAACTTTTATAAACGCAATATTGTTATCCCGCAGTATTCAGCCTGACAGCCCCGAAACGTTAACGGCCCACCGAGAATTCTCCCGGATTACGTGTGTGTGTGTGTGTGTGTGTGTGTGTGTGTGTGTGTGTGTGTGTGTGTGTGTGTGTGTGTGTGTGTGTGTGTGTTAGCATTTGTGCCAGGCAAACACACGGCAAACGGACAAATTAGAAATAGATTTTTGTGCGGTAGCCTATGTCCCTGCTTCTGAAATGCGCGCACATCTCCACCCACTCTTTCCATCAGCATTCCTCTGTGCGACCATCCCTGTTGCGTAATGCGGATTGCGTATGTCCTCATAGATTGTTGAAATCATATGCTGGATGCTTTATTCTTTCTATGTGTTTTTTAGTTTATGATCGGGCTATAATACTAATAAGACCACGTTGGTTATGCAATCGCGGACAAATACGATGCCCTGCAGCCGGAGCCGCAATTATTCTCTCACGCACCATGATGAAGGAACAAATGTGTGTACTAGGAACTAGGAACTAAAGTTCTCGCGTATGTTTACTGGGACCCACGCCGGCGAGAGACATCTGCATTCTGATTGGCTGGCAGTCATTTACAGCCGAAACGCTACTAGCTCATTTGCATAGAGTTTAGCTGTTTTCAACTCTCATTTACAGCTTTACAGCTTTAAAGCTATTGCTCAAGCGTTTTATCGGTCCTATCGCATTATCGCTCATGTCTAATATAAAGTTAATGGGTGTTTATCGCTCAAAACGCTTTACAGCTTTTGGTGTGAACGCACAGTAACAGAATATAAAGGTCCAGGGATTATTGTCATTTAAATTTCACTCCCTAGCACTAGGAGGCGCTAGATTATTTTCTTTTTTGTTGTTTGGCTGTGAAAACGGAACAGAAGGATACGACCTCTAGTCGAGTCGATACCGCACAAAGCGTCTCTACAACAGAACCGAATCATGTCTGGACTCGTTAAGGCTGCCGCGGCCCGTGTGGCCCCTGCAATGCGGACCGGCATCATCACCCAGCGGGCCTCCCTCTACACCCGGCCCGCTAAGGAGAAGCTCGGCACCGCCGTAAGTCAAGTTTATATCGAAACGCTCGGTCGACTAGGACGCTCCTCACAAGGTGGCGTCTTTCGCTGCACGTTTCGGGCGACGTACTTATAGACCTGTGTTTTAACCTGATCTATAACATGTTTAACCTCATCTACAATGCGTTTAAACCTAATCTGTAATATTTTTTAAGCATGTATGCCAGCTCTACGCCATTTAAAGTGAGGTAAACTACTAGGATTCCACATCAGTGTCTCTACTTCCTCCCATTTAGGTCTAACGACTGAAGCGTTATGACATTCATGCATGCAACCATGGATACATTAATTGTAGATTGACTAATGATTAGGATTGCCTTATTCTAGAAGGTATTGTATATGAAATGATTTTCTGTGCGAATGGTCCTAATAGCTTTTTTATTGGGTAAGGTTATGATTAGATATTACAATATATGTTTCATGTGCGAAAGGATTCTTGTATCAATAGGTTGTGGTACTTTCACGTGTATACATCATGTATCATCTTCTATATAATATCTCGAAGGTCAGGGATGTTATTGTGAAATATGTTTTTGTTAAACTATGCAATATACGTTACATGCTGTAATTAATAACTTTAATTGCTGTTCCTATTTGTTGTTTAGGAAACTGCCATCGGACTGGGCATGTTCTCCTTGGCCATCCTGGGACCATCTGGATGGATTCTAGCCCACTTGGAGGAATACAAGAAGAAAGAATGAGGACATTTGATTGGTGCATACAACTCCTCAATGAGTTTCCTGGGACCATGAGCAGATACATGAGTGAGAGGGCGCAGTCTGAACCTTCTCTCTACTCCTACCTCAACGGCAGTTACATTCTTCATGTTCCATTTGAATACCGTTGACTTGTTATTTGACATGTGCCCTTATAAGGGCATTCTAACAATGTTAATAAATTATATTTAAATACTGAAATCAACATCTTGCGTCTAGAAGGTTATACATTGAGGTAATGAATAACCTTGAATAACCTTTAAATATGCTTTTCAACTATTTAAGTGAAGATTTTGAAGGCCCAATTTTACCACAATGCAACTTTGTCTCATCGGCAATGAGAAGTGATTGATTTGCTTGGTAGAATTACATGACGGAGGCATAAACCAAGAGGAATAACACATAACTGCACAAATTGTAATGATACTGAAAGCTGCATTTGTTGCTGTGGAGAGTGGTCTTCCAACCAGTAAGACAGGCTGTGTTATATAATATGGTAATGGCATGTGCAAAAAAGAAAGGTGGAAATGTGGGTAAGAAAATTTAGGAGGGCCAGAAAGACGTTATCAAGCCAGATTAATGGTGGTCAAGAAGGTAAAAAAAACATGTTCTGAATTAAACGGACACCCGTTTATTAGCAGAAGGGATGCAAACAGGCGGGGGTGAAAAAGGTAAGTACATCCGAGGAATGGAGGGTGCTGTAAACCAGTGATGGAGGGCGGGGAGGGGGTTCGCGTCGGGATGGTGCACAAATGCTATGAGGACTGGAGCAAGCCTATGTAACTGGGTGCTGCTGTTCACAATATATACAATACTCATAACCGCTAACCTTTTCTATAGTTTCTAGAACTTATCATGTGCTCAGACTGCGTGCCAGTTCCAAGGGATGGGAAGTCTGACACCGAGGCGCCGATGCTCGTGTCACTTCAGCAAAGCATTCTGCGTCCGCACAGTATGTGGGAGCTTGTTCCAAAAGGAGCACTCTCTTGGTAATAAAGACACGGCTCGCCAGTGATGACGCTCACGCTTACGTGTGTTCCGGATCCCGACAACGACCGTTCACGTGCACTTGGGAAACAGCTTCGTAGTAGATATTTTGAAATGTTGTATTTGGGTTACAACAAACAAACATAAACCCATCCTTTATTATAGTTGACAGGGAGATTTTATAACCCGGATTAGAATTGTTTTATCTTTGGTTGTTGAACAGAACGATCAGTGTAAGTGTGTGGGCCAACGATAGCATGAACATTTTGCGCAGCAGTAGTACATTCATGTAGCTACTCAAGTACGTCACTTTGTGTACGGAATTGCAGGGAGTTGGATTCGGACCATGGACGATTCAGACATCGAGACGACGCTGAATTGGCATCCGATTCGCAGCATCCGATTCGGCTTGAAAACCACTTAGAATCTTCAAATCGGTCCTGATTGAAAACCACTACACCTAGACTCTTCAAATTTGGACTGTCATTATCACAGTGAGGCTATACATTATGTAAAACATAGTTTCAGATTTGTGAAACCTTTACCCTATTTGTGAAAATGCAATACAGGCTTATTTGAATGCTTTTTAGGGGTCCAGACCGCATTGCATTTTCACAAATAGGTTAAAGGTTTCACAAATCTGAAACTATGTTTTACATAATCTATAGCCTCACTGTGATAATGTAGTCCAGATCTGAAGAGTCTAGGTGTAGTGGTTTTTAATCAGGATCAGTTCTAATGCGGTCTGGACCCCTAAAAAGCATTACAATGTGCCTTTATTGCATTTTCACAAATAGGGTAAAGGTTTCACAAATCTGAAACTATGTTTTACATAATGTATAGCCTCACTGTGATAATTTAGTCCAGGGCCCCGTTTCCCGATAACGATGGATCCACGCTCGTACGAACATTCTCACGATGGATCTTGCGATCCATCGTCAATTTCTTTGGAGCGTTTCCCGAAACTCCTCTTAACGTGAACGCGCATTCGCTGCACCCACGACGTCGTAGGATTGTAACTGTCTACTGACACGGTGCTGAAATGGGCTCCGTAGGAGGGGGAGACGCAGGAATGTCGCAGGAAAATTGTGTTAAAAAGGGTTAAAATATATCCCCATCAAGGACAACAGCAGAGTAGCCTACGAAAAAAATAGACTGCAATTATATGAATGCTAAAGACATTAAAACACAATTGATTAGGCTTAAACCGACATATATCAGTCCTAATCCTGAATGCACTGTGCGATTCACGGCATTTTCCCCCCTTAAATAATTCCTCTTCACACCTGTGAATAACCCGGGAGACGTCCATGATGAGGAATACAACGAAGCCCACCGTCTGGCCCGGTGCATCGTTGAGCGCACGATCGGGAGGTGGAAGTTGCGCTTTAGATGCCTTCACAAGTCAGGCGGAGAGCTCCAGTTTTCTCCGGCCAAGTCATGCGCCGTGATATGTGTGACGGCTATGTTGCACAACATTGCAGCTAAGGCTGGGGTGGCATTGCTTGAACCGGAGGACGTTGAGGACGATGACGATGAGGAAGATCGGTGTGAGGACGGCCTCCCTCATAACTACGCGGCTGGTTTTCATGCGCGTCGAATAGTGATTGAGACTTTTTTTTAACCCCCTCCACCCTCCCTCATGTCACTAAACATTCCCGTCAACGTGACCAATCCCCACCATATCCCAGCCTTTTGCCTGCTCCTTTGCTTGTTTTTTATAATTGATTTTATTTCTTTATTTTCTTATTTTTTTTAATTTCTTTTATTTCGTTATTTTTTATTTTTTTTGATTTGTTTAATTTAATTTATTTTAGTAGCCTATGTCAGTCTGCAAAAATCCCCCCACTTTCTCTCACACATTTTGAGTGCCCTGCCTGCAAACATTTTCTGGACTGTCCCGTTTTATTTTGGCCATTTGAACATCTTTATTTATAAATTAATTAATAATCTTTATTAATTACCAAACTAAGAACATAAAGGCGCAATGCGTTTTAATAAAACGCATCCAATAGACGGAATGTCCGATGGTGTCGCCACTGAGGCTATAGCTGACGATGCTCTTAGCGTCCTACGAGTACCTACGAGCACCCCTGGAGTACTCGTTAGCTACGAGCGTTTTCAAGACGTTCGTTCCCCACGATGCTTTCGGGAAACGCGTTGAAAACTCTACGATGCCCTTTCGACGCACTTCACGATCCACTTAGGCTAACGACGCTTTCGGGAAATGGGGCCCAGATTTGAAGAGTCTAGGTGTAGTGGTTTTCAATCAGGACCGATTTAAAGTGGACCAGCTGCTGAATCGGATGCTGCGATTCGGATGCCAACTTCAGCGTCGTGACATCGAGAGGGTATGCTGTCGCTGTCGCCAGTCCCCGCAGGAGAGTTGTCATAGCCAGATGCTGTGCGGAAGATAGGGACACATTTATGTTTACGTGTCAATGTTTCAAAATAAGCATTGTAAATAAATATTATTGTGTATGATTTTAAAATGCTAGAAAATTATTATTTTGGATATTGAAAAAAATGCAAGTGACAATTATGGAAGCATATATGTAGCAACATTCATTGACAATTCATTATGCAATTTTATAATGTAATTTGTAAATGCGTTATTCAAAGTGTATTATATGCAAAGGGATAATGTAATCCTCAATTAAATTTGCAAAAGTTATAACAATAAAAATAGAATAACATTTGGTCAAATTCTTGAGTTCCTTTATTCAAATTGAAAAGCTATAGCGTCCCCGTGATTGCAATCCACTTCGCCACGCTCCGTGTGTTGTGATATTCAAATGCATCAATCCGCAAAACGCTTTGCAAAAGATTTGGCAAAACGTTTTGCAAAACGTAATCCAAAACGTTTTCCAAAAAGTCAATATGCAAAGTGGCAAATGTATCAGCCAATCAGTGTCTGGGCGGGAACTACGTCACTTGCTCGTAATTTCCTTGTTCACGTTCGTATGTGTCTTGTATTGAACATGTATTGTTTTTGTATTGAACGTGTATTGTTTGTTGTATTGAACATGTATTGTTTGTTGTATTGAACATGTATTGTAAGGTTTCTTACATTACACCTCTAGTCAAGCAAACCAATATTTTATTATAAACCTTATACGGGCAATTGCCCTGTCGCTAGCTTAGCCACTTTTGAGAGTTTAACATGGTTTTAAACTCAAGAACTCACGTGACGTCTTAAGCCCCATTGCTGTGTCATATGTACTTGTGGTTTAATCTGCAGCTGCGTTTTACCTTGATCTCAATTGCTGTGTCTTCAGAGAAATTCACATTAGACACTAGAGGGCGTATTTTGTGCGTGTTATGGTACGAACACACCAAACGCGTAACCCGCGTAAGATTTACGTGCGTAACGCAGCTAAAATGTTGCTTGACCATTTTGTGTCAAAAATGGTCCTACGCAGCTACGCGCCTATGCTCCTACGCGCCTAGATGAGTCCATGTCCATGCAAGTTAACGGAGCGTTCCCTCTTCGTCATAACTATCAAACCAAACATCCTTCACATTCACCGAGCGAACATTACGAAAGTAAAATGCACATTTCTCGCTAAAAATGTTTCCATTTTGGCGTAACGTAATGGCGTAACATAGTTACGCCATTACGCATTTAATGGCGTAACTATGTTACTATTTCCACCCAGAATAAAGAAAGCTGTCGGCCGTGGCTGCGCTGGAGTCCGAGGTAGGAAACCCAAACGCCGCCGTGTTTGGGTGATAGAGTTTAGATCGGGTTAGATTAAATAATCTCGGATATAAATAACAATAATCGGGTTAAATAACTTCACATGGTGTGTCTGGTGTGTTTCCAGCATTCGTAGTGTTGATCAGCAGATATATAGTCCGCCAAGACGTTGAGGTTGCTTAACAACCAGAGACTCTGTCCATGCAAGTGAACGGAGCGTTCCCTCTTCGTCATAACTATCAAACCAAACATCCTTCACATTCACCGAGCGAACATTATGAAAGTAAAATGCACATTTCTCGCTAAAAATGTTTCCATAAACGCATTTAATGGCCTAACTATGTTACTATTTCCACACAGAATAAAGAAAGATGTCGGCCGTATGCTTCTGTCCAAGCTCACTACTCTCTGCCAGTGACGTTGGGTCAAGCTCAACGCTGATTGGGCAACGCGGCTAATCGTCATGCGTAGGAGCGTAAAAAGTTCAATTTTTTGAACTCCGCGCGTATATATACGCAGCTCATACGCGGCTAAAATGTTGCTTTAGCGCATGTAACGCATCTACGCAGCTCATACGCGCGTAAACCAATGGTTCCCTATTGAAAAATTGCCGATTTTATACGCGTCGTACCCGGGTAACGCGGTTGGTGTGGCCGTACCTTTAGTCTAATCTCGACACTGACGTGGTTTTAGAGGAGACTAAACCAGTTTCCAGGATGAAACAAGGCTCCATCAGAACCGACACACACACACAGAATTAGTTTTATGAATTATTATTAATAGGTATGATACATTTACACTTATTACACCAGATAGGCCTTCAGTACAATACAGGCTACAATATAGAAGTTGCTTAAAGTGCCCAACTCTACAAAGAACAGATTATTTGTCTGTAAAAAAATAAATGAACGCACAGAGGATCGTACCATTCAACGAAACCTAAAAAGGTCAATGCTTAACTGAAAATGGTTAGCAATGACAAGTAATTGATTGACGTAGGTGAGGGCAGATTCCAGACTCAGATTTCCACAAAAAGTAGCCGAGATTAGGCTATTTCATGATTAGCGTTTTTATTTATTATAGTTTTATTAGGCCTATATTAAAGTTCACTTTACATTCCCATTAAGTTTTTGTTGGTAATTATAGCACAAAATGCATCCACCATCTGCTGGGGTATACGAGAAATCAGAGTACTTCCGCTTTCCAAGCAGTTTAGTTTTAGGTCAGCTAGAAATCAGCTGATCCTGTACGAGTCGTTACACAGCAATCACGTTCAACCTCGTGCGCAGCTGCGTGTTAAACTCCAAAACCGCCGGAGTACGGTTTAAAAGCGCAGCAATGCTAACTGACAGAGCAATTGGCCCCATTATTTTATTAGCTAAATGGCATATTCATAAATGTAAATACTTGAATCAGAAACCGCTTTTTGTTGTGTTTGAGAATGAAACCAGGCAATAGGAATGGGAAAGCTATTAAACACTTATTAAATACAGACACACTATTTTTTGTGTCTGTATTTTGTATGTCTGCCATTTCTGTACCCCCTGGCTGTAATGCTAATTGTCAATAAAATGTATATAAAAAAAAAAAAACTTTTGTATGTGTCAGGTCAATGGTCACCAATGGAGGAGATTATTGATGCGTCCGAAGTTTGGCCGATGATGTGGAGAACAATCGTGTTGAAGACACAGATGCAGTTGATAGAGGGTGTTGTCACGGCTTTCAAGCATGCAAATTATTGAAACCTTACGCCCCGTGCCCACTACATGCGTCCGTCGACTGATCCCCATTGACTTTCAATGGGGACGGACGTGATATGCATTGTGGATCCGTCCGTTCCGTTGGAGCCGTCGGCTCCGTCAAAAAGTTGAAAAATGTTCAACTTTTTCGGCAGCGACGGATCCGTCATCCAATCAGATCGCGTATGCAAATTTAAGCACTGTGACGCGACTCGGGCTCTGACGATACTGGAAAGCGGGAAAGCGGGTCATCTTGCATCGCAACCATGGACATAATAAAGGATGGACCACGGACTGGAAAATGGCCGCCCATTCATTCCTATACAAACTGCTCAGTGGCACAGGGTAACATACAGGAGCGATTTGCTTCCGCGTTATGGGGCCAAGACACGTGGCCTAGTCTGTGACGTACCGGATGCAGAAATATAGAACTGATACCGTAATGCACCGCTTCTTTGTCTATGGATCTTTTGAATAAATGGATCAATGCATGATGAATCACAATGATCGCAAACAGAGGACCGTGAGAGTTATTGAGCAGCAGATGAACCAGTCCAAAAATCGGACACGTTAGCGGAGCACTGAACTAGGCCCTCTCGAATGCCATTTGTTTCACTACGACTCCTTTCAGCTGCACACCCCTCTTCCCCAGCGAGATAACGGCTAATAAAACGCTTGAGGTGGTGTTTTGGAAAGAAAAAACTTTGATTGATATCCAGATTGATGATATCAATCCTTTGATTGATATCCAGACATTTTTTGCGGAGACACAATCCTGTTCCCCACTTGTATTGGAGTGGACGGCGATATCTACTTCTGGGCCACATGAAATGACGGACCCCCGTCCACAGCCAGCTTAAACAGCTACAATACCAGGCTTGGCCTCTGAGCACTGGTGGATTGCGGAAGTATGCGCCTATCATGGGGGCCTGATCGCAACAAGCAGGAAGAAGCGGGAAGAACCCGGCGAAGCGATTTGATTGGCTGACGGATGCCTCTGCAAAGACTACTCCCCAGCCACGCCTTCCCACGTCCTTTGACTGACTGGTGCAGTGGGCACGAGGCGCAGAGACCGTGGAGATACCCTTGGAGGCAATAGGAAGTGACGTAATTCCCGCCCATACGCTGATTGGCTGATACGTTTGCCACTTTGCATATTGACTTTTTGGAAATCGTTTTGGATTACGTTTTGGAAAACGTTTTGCAAAACGTTTTGCCAAATCTTTTGCAAAGCGTTTTGCGGATTGAAATGCCAATTGAATATCGCAACACACGGATCTTGGCGAAGTGGATTGCAATCACGGGGACGCTATAGCTTTTCAATTTGAATAAAGGAACTCAAAGAATTTGACAAAATGTTATTCTATTTTTATTTTTATAACTTTTGCAAATTTAATTGAGGATTCGTTGTCAATTTGCATATTAAATTACACTTTGAATAACGTTTTTACAAATTACATTATAAAATTGCATAATGAATTGTCAATTGCATAATGTAATGACTTATTGAATTGCAAATTGCATTGCCATTTGAATTTTGCTACATGTATGCTTCCATTGACAATCCTTCATGGTTTTGTTTTTTGCCTTACGGCTATTGAGTAGCATCTCCTTGATGGTTCTTTGGATTTCCTCGTGACACTTGTACCCGCACAAGTTTGGATGTGGGTAGTGGCTGTATCGGGGCAAGCAGGCCGAGCCATCCTGGTTCATCGAGCCTCGTAACTATAACCAGAGACGGACAGAGTACACAGCTTCCTTGAGTAAAAGTACAGATACCCCTTGCTAAATTTTAAGTATCAAGAATACAAGAGTACATTTTCTAAATATTGCATTACTACTGCCACAGTGCGTACATTTATGTAAAGAAACGTCCTACATGGAGTTATGAAAATGTTAATAACTTGGAGAATGTAAAAGTAATTGAAAGTAAAATCAAGTCATTTTCATATTTTTACCATGTTGCTTTATTTAACATTTCTCACTTGCCCACAAGGCAATAGCACAATAGTATACAGTATAACAGTATACTCAAGAACATAAAAACAATTGCTCAGCTTACTTAAATATAGTATCAGAAAAGAAAATTCAGCTAACAATGGTATGTGAGTTTCTCAGTTTCTTCATCAATCAAATCAACAATCGTCTCTCATCTAAATCTGACCATGGAGTTGACTTTGGAGGAAAGTGAAGATGATTGCTGATAGGCTGAAGGCTGTCCTAATCAGTGACACCTGCACAATCCAATAACGTTTGAGAGGGAAACAACAAATTTACGGTTTCCGAGATTTTTCTTTTCTCCTTTTTTTTTCTTTTTTTTAGAAGAAGTAACGGGTACTCACGGTTATGGATAGAAATGTAACAGAGAAGAGTACAATATTTGCCTCTCAATTTACCTGAGTAAAGTCATGAGTACTCCCCAAAAATGATACTCGAGTAAAGTACAGGGGTATCATTTATAAAACTGTGCGTGGGATCGTTACTAAAAGTGTACGTACGCCCAAAAGCCAAGTTTTGCGTGCGCCAAAAAATATTCAGATTTATAAAACCCTGCGTACGCACACCGTACGCAATCTTTGCTTTATAAATCACATACTGCCTACAAGTGTGCGCAGCGGAAACAGCTTCACGTTCCGCCTTGCACACGCCCCTTTTTAACCATAAATGGTCAATGCAAATGACCTCATGAATGCGATCTGCATATAAAACAGACTCAGATGCAAGTATTATGTCTTGTCGGAAACAATGGCAGAAGTACTGAGAAAAGTAAAAAAGCGAAATTTCACGGAGGTTGAAGTGGAGACACTTGTGGGTGAGATGGAGGCCCGAAAAGTAGTTTTGTTCGGCGGTCACGGGATTGAGATCGCCAACAACAAAAAGCAGAGTGAGTGGCAACATGTTGCTGCAGCAGTGAACTCTGTCAGTAGCACGGAGCGCACAGTCCCAGAATTAAAAAATAAGGGGTCTGACATAAAGTTACATATTTTTATGTAGCCTACCAATAAATCGTTATGGTCCCTAAAGACCCTCTCCCTCCGAATCCTGCCATTTGCATGGTCCGCCAGAAGTGCCATATGGTACAGCATTACCACGGCGCTCACCTCTGTATTTATAGGGTTAAGGTAATAAGACTGACCGAGAACACCTTGGATAATCAGTTTGTAATCACCCACGTAAAATGTTCTTGAACATAACCCCTTTTTAATGCCTGATTTGTCATGAAAAGCATCAAGAGTAACGGACAACGATTGTGATGAGGAGTGTGGCTTGGTTTTGCACACTTGGGATTTAATTTACATTTGATTATGTGTTTACAGTGTCACATAAAAATATTATGTTATTGACACATGTTTGACACATGCTTTATTCCATGCAGTCGCGCCGTCAGTGGACAGTATGGAGTGACGGGATTAAATATAGAGATTTTTTATTTTATTTCTGTTCTAAGGGGATGTTTCTGGAGCTATAACTGAGAAATAACGCAGTTGACTTAAATTATTCTGATTACATCGATTTAACGCATGATACGGGTTGAAATTAAATTTATGAAGGGCGATGACAAAACATAATCGTTCTTCTCACTCTACAATTCTTCTGTCTGACTTCAGTTCACCACCACACCATCTGTGTCGCCAATTCTCCTTTTCCTCCAAACCATGCGTACTCATGGGTCAGAGTTTGCTTAGGGCTGCGCACATTCTCCCGTCAAGTTGGTTTTTATAGATCACAACCTTGGCGTGGAAAGTCACGTACGCCAATTTCAGCCCCGTTTTGTGCATACGCAACGGTTATAAATGAGACCCCAGATCCCTCAAAATTGTACTTAAGTACTGTACTCAAGTAAATGTACTCCGTTACTGTCCGGCTCTGACTATAACTTTTTAACAAACGTATTTACAAGCGGGAAACTACACCAAAGGTATAATATGGCTAAAGCTATAATGGAGGTTGACGTCTCGTAACAGTTCTGTTACCGCTCTCGTGCAGGGTTCTGCATTATATGGCCAGCCGGACATATCACATGATATAGGCTAAACTCTGAAAATCAGAGGCATTTGAATACAAGCTATGATCTAATGATTCTGTGATTTAGCCTGTATCTGGGGGACGAGATCGAACAGCAAAACAACCATGGAAACAAAGGTGTTTGGTAGCGAGTACTCTTACACAAAGTGTAAAACACAAAGAAAGTAAGCAAGCTAGAAACATACAGGGCTCACAACAAAACGGTCGAGCAAACACATTTTTACAGAGACTATCAACATCAAGAAGGCCACGAGGACTTTGCCGAGGAAACTTCTAACAGAATAATACCAACATCAGCATTGATCGCAGTGGTGCCAATTGAAGTTTGCTATTGCAAAAAAAATGCAGGCTGTAAAGCTTGATACAAATGAATATCACTTACCTCAAAATGGTACCCAGTTTTCTCTGTCCATCCCCCAGGATCTATCCTTTGTGCAAGATCTCTGTATTGTGCAATCAATCAGAAAGAAACAGTAAACCCCTGATGCACTCACTATCATCTCGTCTTTATGATGGCATATGAATGTGACTGTCTTAGCGTAAGGTCCACATGGACCTGACCTTATAACATAAAGCAGGGGTGTCAAACATATGGTCCAGGGTTGAAACCACCCCTTTACATCATTTCATGCGGCCTGATCTCAAACGCTTGAATAATAATTGCAGCTCTGTGGCCTGCTTGAAATCAGTTTTAATGATTCACAAAATAATAATTGCAATTCCGCAACACAACTCAGGCAGGTCGGCATGCACGGCATGTCACTATTGAACTCAACTATGGTGCAAAACGGAACCGTTTAGCGACAGGAAAGGAAGACGAGATGAAGTGGTGAGGAAGTTAGAACACAGACTTATTGGGACTGTGATTGATATGGCCAGAAACCAGACAGTTTATGGTCACGCATGTAGACGAGACGAGGCATGGCGGCCCTCTGAGGAAAACCATAGTGCTCATGTGGCCGTGCTAAAAATTAGTTTGACACCCCAGAAATAAAGGAACTGAACCACTGAACTGAGTCTATAATGCAAATGTGGTTTTCATTTTGTTGTTGGGCAGTGCTTCTCTCGTCCCCTGTACTATCAAGGACAAAGGTTTACTGGCAATTTCATAATCGAATGAGCTTAATACAAAGAGGCAAACCAGACATTTTTCCACAAATGGTAAAACTGGGTGTTTGTGAGTCTTCCTTCTATGTAAAATGAGCAGCAGACTGACTGATATCTGTGTAGCATTAAAAGACAGAATAACCTATTCCGTCTTTTAATGCTACACAACCATATCTCTATTGAGGTTATTAGGTACCAGATAGAAGTTTTTTTATTGAAACATGCAGTTTTTTTCTCTAAACAACCATGTAATGCAGGAGTAGATTGTCTTCTCCTGCATTACCCGGTATGTTGGCCGTCTAGGACTATAGGCTGTTAAATGAAACAGAAACAAGAAATATATAAAATGTTGGTATCAAGAAATCCAACATCCTGGCCTATGAAGCACACAACGGTCACTGAAACATACTGGTCAGGGTGAGTAAATAGCAGAATTTGAGGATAAAGGATCTCTTATTAAAGGTTTAACCTCACAGTTGTACCTTTTGTGGCATGTTGGAGAGAGCTTTATAAGTATTGTCGTGTGTGATGGAGATTTGATATGTAGACTTTTTGTTGGGTTCATCGAAGCAAGGGAACGACTTGCGGGCATCCGTAGGCTCGTGATCGGTCGCTGCAATCTTTCTAATACACAAAATAAAAAATAAAAAGGTCTTACTGGTACGTGGTAAGGCAATAAAATAGGGATCATGCCATTCTGGATAGTCACACGATTCACACTCAACATATGATTAGCACTTTAGTAGAATTGATTTCAGTTCACCGCGTGTGGTGTACCTGCTTCATTACCAGGTATGTAAGATAACCATATTTATATATTTTTGTAGCATATCTGTTACTACTTTGATGACTTTTAGCCTATTGTGCTGAGTTGTCAAATGTATATCAATGAACTTACTTGACAATCCCATCTTCTGTATAGATGACCCTGTAGAACCCAACCACCGACCCATTGAGCCATCCACGAAAGTCCAGGCTAAGGATGTACATCTCCCCTGGACCAGTGGCGGGCAGCTCCTCTGTGGCCTCCACTGGGTCACCAGCTGCAGCCTTGGGACTGCTGTGACAAATGTCTCCCGCATGTGGAGCCACAGGTGGCGGGTGGGCCGGCTCACCTCCAGATGGATTGCCACGCTCCCCTGGTAGACGTCCGTGATCAGGTCGGGCAGCAGATGGAGGTCGTAATGCACAGGCTTCACATAATCAGGGAGACGGAAATCCCCCCAGCCACCGCTGGAGTCATTCCAGGGCGTGCATGGTCCCCTTTGGACGGGTGGCGGTACAGGCCCGGTGGTGGGCTCTGGAGGCTCTGCGCTGGGGTCGATTACAGAGCACGGGGGGCGGCTGAGACCCACACCCAGACCCACAGCCACGGCAGAAGCCACGACAGCTAGGCAGATGAAGGCTACATGCTTACCACGAATACAGTGGGGCTTGACCGGCTCATCCTGGTCCATGCGCTCCATCATTCAGTCTGGGTTGAAAATGTAGAATAGAGGGACTTAAAGTTCTTTTAACAGGTGTGCAAAGTTCAATGATATCTCATGTAGTACAGCCCCTCAAAGACACACACACACACACACACACACACACACACACACACACACACACACACACACACACACACACACACACACACACACACACACACACACACACACACACACACACTTAAAACAAAACAATTAACATGCAATTTGCATCTCTCTCTATCTCACACACACACACACACACACACACACACACACACACACACACACACATACATACATACATACACACACACACACACACACACACACACACACACACACACACACACACACACACACACACACACACACACACACACACACACACACACACACTCAGGGACACAAAATATCTAATTCTACTCACAGATGCATGCAGAGGGAGTTAAACTTGAATAAGTAGTTTGAGATGTAGGCCTATCTGTGCAATATCCATCTGTGCAATATCCATCAACATCCACCAGAAAGTAAACCTCCAACATCCACCTAAAATAAATGTGACACTCGTGAATCCGCCTCTCATCTATGCTCATGGGTGTATCTCCCAAAGTGCATCTAACATGTCTTTCAGGTCCCGTCTTTAATAGGTCCATGGTCCGAGGGTGGTTTCAAATAAAACCAGACCTATGCGGTTTTGCGTTAGGATTCGTGTGGACGCCTGAAGCAACGTTAGAGTTGTGTTGAAAGTTACAGGTTTTTTTTTAAATTATTTTTGTAGCTTTGAATACAGCCCCTTGGTCAATTTAATTACTAACTCTACATTAAAAAGTATTTCAACTCAATCTAAAAGGTTAAACAACTACTTTCTCCTCCTAAACTTGAATGTTTTTATACACCCCGCAGGCTGGATGCGCGCAGGCTTGATGCGCTCCACTTTTTTTTGTGGAGAACCAGCGCCTTGAATATGTAGGTACTACAGCGTTTGTACAGCTCATTGCGTTTCCCCAATGAGTCCGTCTATACGGAGATATTCCTGAAACGCATTAAAGGAAAACGGAGGGGGAAAGATCGTTTTCGCCTTGTTACTTAGGCTACTTGGTTGCTATTTAAGGGGCGCCCCAGTGTCTCCGCTCGGACGTCCCTTAGAGAGAGCATGGCCACTTCCAAAACCTCTCTCTCGCCACACATCATCCGAAATGCCCTATGAATGGTTATGCAACCTAATCCCACCATAAGATGGTCAAGGTTGACCGGGACCTCTCGGCAGCAGACCGATTCAATGGCAGTGTCCATGCTCCGGCAGCACCCACACGCACACCAGTCACATCGAGAGCTGGAATCTGAAATTGATGCCTCTCCACCGGGTGGTAGTCGGGCATTACTGGCATGTACCTCACAGGCTCAAACGCGTTACCAGCCATATTAAAATCACTATTTTCCACGGTGGAGTGTAGAAGACATTTGCGTGTCTGCAGCAACGACCTAGTCCTACCATGCCAGTGACGTCATCGGCGCTCTAATACTTAAAGACACATTTTCTTTTGTTGCTAAAAAAAAAGCTATATATTGATTTAAAAAAAAAAATGTAGTGTCTTTTTTTTATAATGGTCATATCTAACACGTTATCGATGTTAATTATTTCAGTTCAGTTCATCTTTAAAGTGTTGACATTTTCAGATACATCGACATAGCTTCGAGTTTTCCTGTTGCCTCGACACAAAACAACATGTGATGGATAATCCAAGAAAACGCTCACGAGTATGGGAGAAGTTTGAGTTTATTGCTAATAATCTTAAATACGACTCGCACTGATCGTTGTAGGCCTAACTGCAATAATAGAGCATCGCCTAACTATGACGTGAATTAAATTGTGGGAATCGAACCCCGGACGTCTGCAGGATTGGTGCCACGATACCATTCCTCCAACTATAAGTCTGTTTTTGGAATAACTATACTACACTATATTATTGAATAATTAATATAATGTCATGTAATTTTTTACATTCAGTGAATGAATTCATATTCATTGAAACACTTAGAATGAATAATCTAAGTGTTTGAGGCACGAAAAGTGCTGTTTTAAATTCAAGAGAATGATCACTTCTTCCTAACAGTTGATGCTGTATACAGATAACGTGGTGAAAAGGGATTAAGATTGATTTAAATGACTTCTATACTGCAGAAAATATGTGACAAAAATAATTCAGCTCACTTACAAAACGGCTGAGGCCACTAGAGGCCTGTGTGTGAGGGCAATAGACTCTTATTAGCCTACCGTAAATTCACAAAATCCCAAGAACGTACAAACGGTAATGTAAAGAAGGCCTTAACTCATTTCATTTTCCAACATATATACTTATTGGCATTATAAGCTATAACTAGTATGTGCATGAGTTTCAGTGATTTTGGAGTAGGCCTAATTAAGTTGCACATGGCTGCAAGGGCTGGATGTGTCCGAGTCAACGTGGGAATGCGGTGGTTATGAATGTTATGCTGATGATATACAACCTCCTTTATTCTGTCCAGGTTAGGAACCCCCAGTGGAAACTATTTTAAGCATAAATAAAACTTGGGGAAACGCAAGATGTCTGATTGCAGCATGGTCTCAAGTTCCCTGTGATCCCGTCCATAATACGGTCATGGCTGTGAGGGGTCAAAGCAAAACAGGCTGCAATAGATTTACATCAAGTTGAAAATCTATTTATTGTTGTCCCATCACCTCTCTAGAAACTTGGAACACGATGGAGCTTGAAGAAGAGAACATAAACGCCAGGTTAAAAACAAGCACACAAAAATACAAATATGGCGGATTTATTAATGAGTTAGTATGTTGTATCATGATAAATATCCTAATGAATTAATCAAAGAAAAACTTGTTTTTATTAGAAGGCAATGCAGGCCACTACTTAGCATTTTTGTGAAACCAAGACTCATGTTGGCAACTACATAATCCCACGTGAGATGTAATCCTCTACGGCTAGAAACAAACAGGCTGCTAAGAATTGGTAATAAGGGTGAAGGTTCTAATCCCTCACTTAAAACCCCCTCCCAAGCTCCTCTACCAAGTCCCTGGAATTCTGCAACAGGTTTTAGGGTGAAGTGGCAGAATAGTTTTTTTTTGGTATTATTTTTGGTATTATTAATATTGAAACTCAAACCTAGCTACGTGAATTCGACTGAGTATAGTATTACTGGGAACATTGTTATTTTATTTAATCGACAAAAGCGATTCACTTTGTAGTTCATTAAAATGGGACTAGATTCTTTGGTTAACGCTTCAGATGAAGTCATACCTTATGGGGGGAAGAGTGCTTTCACACAGCTGGAGCATAATATTGTGGCCAGCTACCTCATCACTGCAGGTAAGTTTATTATATGTATTTTTTTTATTAGTCTAAGTGGCATAATATAAATAAATGTAATGGTAAGCAATCTAACATTTTTATTTGAATTCATTGATAATATTTTCCTGCAGGTGACGACAATAGTATCCCAACTTCCTAATCACAATAAGCAATCTCTATTTGGTTTTGGGATTGCCTACAGCACCACAAATATAGAGCGCTTAATTACTGAAATCAACAATGCACACATTATGGAGAGCTAAGAACTGGGTATTGAACACTGAATACTGTTGAAAATGTATAGTAGACATGTAATTCGTTCAATTCTAGTCATTTATCATTCAAGTTACGAGGTCTTGGTATTGTCAAGGAAACCAGATTTTGAATCTGGCAGTTTATTGTTGTATATTCTTTCAAAAGTCTATTCCAAGTCCAGCTAAGAAAGCCTGAGTGCTTAGAAAGCCTCTTTTAGCCTTATGTAACGACTTTGCCAGGCCAAGGTATCACGGGACAGCTGGTCAGCTAGACAATAGAAATGATTGTTAGAAAGAGAACCTATAATGTGTGTACTTTGTCGCCATCAGGCATTGTCAGTTTAGCCAGCAACATTGTGGTGCTGCTAATGTTTGTGAAATATAAGGAGCTCCGTACAGCCACCAATGCCATCATCATAAACCTGGCATTTACTGACATCGGTGTGGCTGCCATCGGTTATCCATTATCTGCTGCCTCCGATCTCCATGGCAGCTGGAAATTTGGATACACTGGATGTCAAGTTGGTTGATTTATATTTATAATTTCCTTTATTTATTGAAAAAATACCACATCACCTACTTTTGTTAAGAATTATTGAGTTGAAAGCAGACCATGTCATCTCTGAATTGTCTAGTGACAAAAAGTACTTGCACTCTACAAGTTCAGTGTGTTTCGATAACTTCACCCTGTGTTATTCATCATTTCAGATCTATGCAGCACTCAACATCTTCTTTGGCATGGCCAGTATCGGTCTGCTGACTGTGGTCGCCATTGACCGATATCTCAGCATATGTAGACCTGACATAGGTAGCACATCCACACAATCATTCTGTATCCACCCTCTCCATGTGATAGTGCTGTCAATCAATGAAACCAAACCCCTATATTTGTTTCTTTTCCCCCGCAAAGGCCAGAAAATGACTGTTCGTTCATACACACTGTTGATTCTAGCAGCCTGGCTCAATGCTGTGTTCTGGTCGTCCATGCCCATCGTTGGCTGGTCGGGCTATGCCCCTGACCCCACCGGAGCCACTTGCACCATCAACTGGAGGCAGAACGATGCGTAAGTTCCCTAGTCCTATATAGATGTTAATATAGACAATTCTGTGTGGCCCTGTTCTATATATTTAATCATTTTTGTATCAATCATATATAGGTTCAGAAAAATATATTAAAATGTGCATTATCTTTATTTTCCTCTCTTTCGCAGCTCTTTTGTTTCTTACACAATGGCAGTGATAGCTGTTAACTTTGTGGTACCCCTGGGTGTCATGTTCTACTGCTACTACAATGTGTCCATCACTATGAAGAGGTTCAAAGCAAGCAACTGTCTGGAGAACCTAAACATGGACTGGTCGGACCAGATGGATGTTACTAGGGTGAAGAAACCTCTAGCTGAGCCTATATCCAAATAGATGAGGTGTTATATACGGATATCCCCATTACTTGAATTAGTAGCATTTCATGATAGTTGAATGTGGCCAATGTGGTATTTAAAGCCCACTGTAGGTACATTTGGACTGATATGTGTCTTTAATAGCTCAAGTCAGAGGTCATTTGTTCAAGGCAAGGGTTGCCCATCTTTCACAGGTACAATTTAAGCGCTAGCTTAAATAACAAATTCTTTCAATCAAGATTATTGAGTGTACCGATGTCCACCTTCAGATGAAACGTATTCATATTTCATTATTGATTGTAGTATATGAGGTTAACAGGAAGGGTCAATTGGTTTGCTTGCTGGAATTATCAATTTTTTCTTCAAATGTTTTAATGATGCTCTACATTTTTTTCTGCCCCCCAGATGTCAGTAGTGATGATTGTCATGTTCCTGGTGGCTTGGTCTCCATACTCCATAGTCTGTCTGTGGGCATCATTTTCAGACCCAAAGAGCATTCCTGCCGCAATGGCCATCATTGCTCCACTCTTTGCAAAATCATCCACCTTTTACAATCCCTGTATTTACGTTGTTGCCAACAAAAAGTGAGTTTCTCTCTTTCTTAATGCACATGTGATTGCTATGTATGTGTGTGTGTGTGTGTAGGGACTTTAACAAAGCAAGTCTTGCTTGTTGTTTACAGTTGTACTGTTCTCATTGAAAATTGACAGTGCTAATCTTTATTTTTTATATTGTCTGGCTAGTTGCTGAATCAATCCATGAACCTAAATTTGCCTATATATATATATATATATATATATATATATATATATATATGGGTTGATCCAATATTTTGAATCAACCCATCAATTGGTTGTAAAATCTTCAATGATTTACATATATTTACAGCTCAGGCTTTTGTTTAATATATTTGTCTCATTGAGATGGGAAAATATGATAGTAAAATGTATTGAAAGGTTTAGGCCTTACTCTGCTGTCTAAGGTTATGGCCTTGTGAGACCATCCAAATTTTCCAGATCTTTAAATTAGTCGGAATATCAGTCTGGCTCTGTCAGTATTTGAGTTCCAAATATGTCATCAGCCTTAGGTTTTTTAAAAACCTCCTGCCATGTACCGTTACCACTAGCACGCTGATGTTCTGCTGCCTCCATTTACCTCTTCTCTAATATAGAAAGAAGTTTGATAGTACTGTTTTTAGGATTTAATGAGGCACAAATAAGACATACATTCTAATTAAAAGTTTATTACTATAGCTTTCACTACTGTTGATACGCCGAGCAGCCATCTTGGATCCTGTGGTCTCAGTTTTAAGGTCCTTCTTTCTTTACAAGTCGGAAATCTGACTTCCTAGTACAAATTGAACGTACCAGCCCTAACCCTACTTTCTTTATTGAACGAAACTAAACCATCATTGGGTTGGTGTGTGTATTGTGAAAGGTTGACTATTTCCCTGGGTGGAAGTATTCAGGGTATGGGCGTAGAGAGGCAATATCCTTTAATCTTAGACATAAGCTCCCGCCACATGTGTAAGCTGCATACTTTTTTATACCTTGATGGTTAATTTAGTCTAAACATGTGCACATGATTAAGTGCGCGTGAGCATGCACGTACCCGGGATTAAGCCCATGGCATTGAAATGTTTCTCTTGAGTGGTACAAGCTCCAGCAAGAGTTTCTTCACCAGCGATGTAGAGCCTCCCAAACAACATTGGTTGTCTAACCCTCCCTGCAGCACAGGCCCACCGGTGGCCATGCCATGGCACACCACCAGGCTGGGGGCTCTCGCTGAGGATGCAGCCCACTGGGGGGCCATCTCTTCCTCTTAGTTCCACCTCTTGTTTGCGTTATCTGGAAGGCGGATTAAGTTGACAACATGGAATTGACCACAGCCTGCTAATGCTATGGAAGAAATTAACCCTACATTTTATGGCAAGCTATGATTATTATTAGGCCTATATATCATATAGATACATTAATGGTGGAAAGTAGCTGAACACCTCTCCCCTATAAGTTAGGTTTGACACGGCGCCAGGGAGCAGGTTCACTCTGTTCCTATCTTGTGCGCTGCCACATGCAGGGTCCAAGGATCAGGATGCACGGACGTCAAACTTTAAAAAATATGCTGACACACACACACGAACACCATCAATAAAGTTCAAAGGTAAATCGTGACCTGGAAAAACATGTTATGTAAATCAACATTATCTGTATGGTCTGACATGTTGTGGAAGTCTTGGAGGATGACTTGCAAAAAGTGAAAACAATATTGGGTATCTAAGGAGCAGGACGAGAATCATTCTGCAGTGTGTTTTGCGAACCACAAGAAACATCTGTCAGTGTGTTTTGCAAGCCACTCTGCTTTGTTGTCGCCTGTTCGCGGGTAGCAATAAAGTCTTCTGTCATTCTTGCTCCGGACCCCTCGATTCCTCAAGCTCTCTTAGTTTAGTTGAAGTGATAGAACTCGGTTATTTTCTACTACAATGCTAACTGGTTCGCGGGGATCACCGAACCAATCTACAACCAAGTTGTGCCACTGCTCTTATCAATCCCCGGGATCACAAAGCCAAAGTCCTGAACTAACCCTGTTTCTGACCACAATGTTAATCTGTGCTTGGTTTGTAGGGCTCCAGTCGAGACTCTATACCCCTCTGTACACAAGAGTAATATCTTGATTATATAACTTTTTAATCTAGATTTAATAGCCCACCTGTTTTTTCAAACACCCTCCTCCTCATCTCCTTGCTATGTAGAGTTTGCCGACTGACATATAAGCTTAGTACAAGACAACGCTTCAGCAAGAGATTCAAGTAGCGCAAACTACCTGCAAAGGTGGATTTGACAATTGATCTTTTTTGGAGATTTGAAGTGAGACTCAGACGCCCATTTGGTCTTTCCTCAAACTTGACTGTTCCTGGTCTTTGGTCTGGCCTAATCTTTGGCTAGACTGAAGGGACTAACCGTAGTGTGTACATGATTCAGTTGTGCGCTAATGTACTGTTGGACTCTTCCTTTAGGTTCAGAAGAGCAATCATAGGAATGCTTCGATGTCAAACCAGGCAGCGAATGACCATCAACATCGAAGTTCCAATGACCGCCTCACAAATACCATTGACCCAATAGTTGATGTAAAACGACATCGCTTAGTTGGGTGTCTTAGTATCGTCTGTTGGATATCCTTTGATGTTTTGAACATTCTTTAATTATACACATACTCTGCTGATTAGAAAAAATATGCCATGAATACGAAAAACGAAATGATGGCAGTTTATTTATCTGAGAGAATTCAATCTTTTGTTTGTTCTGAAATTATTTTGTATTGTATAAAACATTCAATTAAAAATGGACTGACTGTTAATGGCAATTCCCATCAGAATATAGTTTTGTAGTATGCATACAGGAAAACATTATAAAGATGGTATACGTAAACAATGGTGGTTTACGGAATGTTATTTAAAAACGACTTTATAAATCAATTGATCACTTAAGGGTTGAAACATACAGATTTGCATAAATTGATTATAAATATGAAAAGTATAAAGAACAACGTATTGCTAACAGAGCCCCAGATTTAAGTCCTTTTAGTGACTTAAATTTGATATCAGCTACGACAGCCACAAACAACATATATGAAGTTGTGTAATGGGAATGTTTGAAATGAGACACATACACTGGAATTGAATGGTTGTGTATTGAGATAATGTACGTGGCCAACAGAAATCTTATTCAACGTTGGTTTCCAACCATAAGCGAATGGCTTCCTTGTTTGTCCTGATCCACTCGATGTTGTTCCTGACCGTCTCCAGGGCTTGCTTTCTGGGCATTTCCCCAGCACCAGCATTGGGTCTGAGTTTGAAAAAGTGCTCCATCTAAAATACAAATATGGCTGTATTAAGTATTTCCTTCCCATACTGGTGTCAAGTTTCGAAGTGTATGTTCTCACCTTCCAGAGCTGAACTTCTGTGTTGTAAGTAGTCGTGATTCGGCTCAACAGGCGGCCCAGGTTTCTGTCGTTAATGGTGTATCTGTTGATAATGTACAGATTTGATTATATAAAAATGTACATGCTCCATCCCCTCACCGAAAAATAGCTTGTCTAATACAATAATGTTACTAAATTGTTGTTGCGCAGAAATTAGTTTAGATGATTCAATTTTTTATTGAAACGTATTACTACTGTTGTTATTGTTATAATCATAATTATTATTATATAGTATTGCTGGTACAGTCAATTTGACAAATTTGAGTGAAAATCCCTGCTTCTCCGTTCCACTTTGGCACTTGGATTGCACTGACCTGTTCACTAGGTAGTCCCAGTTTAGGGTGGCCCAGTCCCAGGCCATGCTGCTGCCCAGTGGATTCAAGGACACATACCGCACCACAGTGAACAGATCCTGGCTCCTCATCACACTCTCATCCTTAGTGGCCTCTAGCAGCCTGGGAGACATGACACACAAAGTGTTTCCAAGAAATATATACAGATAGAGAGATAATGTGTGTTAATTTATTTATATTTTAATTCTGTAGATTGCTCTACAGAATTGCTCCAATTTATTCACCCTTATTGTGTGGAAAGAGCCTGAGGGTTCTGGTAATAGTACGTGCACATGGTGGTTTGTTGTGTGTGTACATGTGTCGTTTGCCTTGAATGTACACATTAGTCTTTTTTTTTCAGGAGATTCGTCAATTGTCTAGTCTATTTGGTTGTTTCACTGCTTCATCAGGTTGGATTCTTCATGTTCTATCACTAAATATCCACATACGAGTGTCCATCTTTTATACTTGAGCTGTGTCATTGTCTGTTCTTTAGTAAAGTAAAATAAGTTAATAAATACATAATAATAATAATAATAATAATAATAATAATAACAATGTACAATTAATATTTGTGCACATAAGAGGGGGAGGCTTTAAGTTACTTGTAGAGAAGATTCACATCCTTCACAGATGCCAGCCCATACAACAGCTTGTCCTTCTCTTGGGCCAATGTAGAATCTTTGTATTTCTGGAACATAACGTTCCATTTGTCCTCCGTGCCAGAGTTCCTCATCCCATAGCGGTAGACAAGCAGCCTCAGGTTCACCGATACACGACTAAAGAGGGAGAACATGGGATAAGTCTATTTGGAGCACACATTAATGTCTGTATCAGTGATGTCTTTTAAGTGAATGTGTGGTGGCATGACCCTGATAAGACACAACAACTGTATTGTGGGCAGATACCTGATGTTACCAACAATCCACTGATCAAAGAACTCTGATGCCTGAGCTGTTGCAATAGGATCCTCCATCTGGCAAGCAATGCCCAAAACGGTCTCTCGCAGTAACCTGAGAGAATTTGCCCGAATGAATTACAGTATAAATGTAATAAATAGCAGTGAATTTAAATCTACAAATGCATGATTTACTTGTCAACAAATCAAGTGTATAGTTTAGATTAAAAAAAAAAGCAAACAAATGAATCAACTAGTAGGTTCATTGTAATATATTTGCTAATTTAGTTAAAAATATGAGAAAAAAAACACCAAATCAGAACTGAAGAAAGCAATGGGTAGTATAACAGACTTGATTTAACAACAGTTATTTTTCTTTCAGGCCCTACCTTTCTGTCTGTGTCTGTGTTCCATCATCTTTCCAACCAAGTTGGGTTGATATTGGAAAAACAAGGTTGCGAAATAATTTCTGAATCATAAAAGTTAATAGGTTACATACGTAAAATAGAAAAAGGATCAAATGTAAATGTTAGAAATGGAATAATGGTTTGACAACTAGGGGGGGTAAAAAGCAGGTGGCTTCACCTGAAATGTAGGGTACAGTGTTGTGTCTGACAACATGTCCCGGACGTAGGCGATGGAGGATGCCAGGCGATCCCACACTATATAGTCCTCCTCACTGACCAAGTACTTGGTCAAATTAAAAGCAGTTCCATAATCTACAAGGCCAGCCCTGATAAAGAGAGAAGGAAAAGTAAGGGCACAACATACAGCGGGAGGAACATGCTCAATATGATACGTTTAGAATCAATGTATTATCTACCTGGCCAGTGCAAAAACATCATCAACATAACCGGTACGATCCGCTGCATCAAACACCTGTTGAAGCGAGATGATAAAAGGTTTTTGTTTCTCAATTCACTGTCAGGCGAATTAAAGTAGCATTGAATCCTAAAATCAGCTTTTAGGACATGTGGGCATCCATTATCTGTCATAAATTGCAAGTAACCTTTCCCACAACCAGTTGCATTCCACACAACCATACACAACATCTAAATCTTTCCAGCCTTAAATTGTTGTCCCCTATTCAATTATGCTGTTGTGCACTTATGATTCACTAGAAGTGAATATGCAGATTTAGGATGGATTACCAAGTGGTTGGTTTGAAATTGTAGACTTATTTCCATCCACATGTCTTTGTCATGGTTGACTCTGTAGAATCCAACGTAATTGTTGTTCACTTTAATAAGTTCCCCTGACGTAGAGTTGCTAATAACAAGACCTGAAACATCAGAATCATCATTTCAGACTGCAGGTCAAACCAACCACATCAATTGCTTTATATTTAAATGATCTACAATAATTTCCACAATTTTCTCAAATTCAAAAGGCAATAGTACTTGAGCTAGTTTTGTTGAACATCGAAGTTATGTTGACATCACTACTCAAAACCTTTGCTTTAACTGGAAATGTCCACTTGTAGCTGCAATGCAAACAAAAAACACAAGATATACTTGTCAACTGCGGATCATGGATCAGCACATTAATGTTTTGTCTGTCAGATGCTTTCTGGAAAATATTTTCTGGCCGCAGCCGGTACTACAGACATTTTAGTTAGATTTTCATAGCCGGATGAGTTGATTAACTTTCAAATAACTAACTTTAATAAGTTAGGGTTAGAAAGTCTCTGTTGAGGAAACAATTAGAGCAGTCTTTTTTGTCTTTATAAATAAGATAAAGCTAGCGTTACTACGGTTTGAATGGAAACATCCGTAACAATTATGGAGTTCAGAAGGAAGAGGTTTCTGAATCCGTTCAGTATATCAGACCCAAGAGGTGACGGAGGCTGGCTCGGGTCGGCTTTTGGATCCAGGAGAAAGCGCTTCTGAGTCAAAGTGGCGACGCGGCCTGAAATTAAAAGGTCTAAAACGGGATAGCCCATCTGCTTGGTCCATGTGTCCATCACCTCTGCAACGGGCAGCCCATTCACCTGTGGGAGGATCCAACCAATACCAGTTTGAATATGTTCTCTAAAACAGTGGCCCAGTCCGGCGATATCTTCTCCCGGTATATTATAATGAATCACGCTAACGTGTAATCGAAAAGATGACCAAATACAACCATACACTAGCAAGCGATGCCCAGAAGTCCTCAGTCTTGGCATTCTTAAACTGGTTATCCTTCAAGTATTTCTATTGGGAGAAAAATTAAATGAACACAACTAACGCAATAACTAATTTTTATGTGAGAGAAGAACACAGCAAAAGAAAATAGCAACTAGTATTGGAATAAGTTGAAAATATTTGAGAGTTATGGTCATTTAAATATTGTTATAGAATAGCTAATATACTAAACAACTTCAATTCAATTTGGGGGCACTTCCGACAGCTAAATATCAAGTGTATGTATTTCACGTACCCGACAGCCATCTCTGAAGTTGTCTTTTCCCATCCAGTCCTCCAGCATCCGCAGGATAGACGCCCCCTGACACCAAGAACAACTCAACATCACATCCTCAGAACAGAAGCCCCCTGACACCAAGAACAACTCAACATCACATCCTCAGAACAGAAGCCCCCTAACATCAAGAACAACCCTCAATATCACTGTGGTCTTCACAACATCTGGCCCCATTACATTTTAATTTATAGTTGATATTCCATCGCCACCAGTTTTAAATGTTTCAATCATTGAGGTGCTTTCTTTTTACAAGTAGCAGACTCTCACCTCCGACGAGGTCAACAGAATAATAACATCTAACCATGCCACCACCTGCTCCCTTGACACTATCCCTTCCTCTCTCCTCCAGGCTTTCTCAAGTGACATTCTGCCATTTCTCACCGCACTTTTTAACTCCTCCCTCACTTCATGCATTTTTCCAGCGTCTTTCAAGACAGCCAGAATAAAGCCTCTCCTCAAAAAACCGACCCTTGATACCACCGACTTCCAGAACTACAGACCGGTATCTCTTCTTTCATTCCTCTCTAAAACACTGGAACGTGCTAACCAACTGTCCTCCTATCACTCATCTAACAACCTGCTTGACCCTCACCAGTCAGGCTTCAAGAAGGCACCCTCCCCTGAGACGGCTCTCCTTGCGGTGACTGAGCCCCTCCATGCTGCCAGGGCCTCGTCCCTCTCATCGGTTCTCATTCTCCTCGACCTTTCCGCAGCATTTGACACGGTGAACCACCAGATCCTCCTTATCAGGTAACATGGAATGGCTCCTGGTGTCTGGTGTCCCTCAAGGCTCGGTACTGGGGCCCCTTCTGTTCTCCCTCTATACCAGATCCCTGGGCTCTGTAATTACATTACACGGCTTTTCCTATCACTGCTATGCTGACGCCACCCAGCTATTTCTCTCTTTCCCCTCATCAGACAAAGCCCATATACCAACACTCATATCTGAATGTCTGGCAGACGTCAGCACTTGGACAACTGCCCATCACCTGAGGCCTAACCTCAACAAGATTGAGCTCCTCCTAATGCCAGGGAAAGATTGCCCACACATGGACTTAATGGTTACTGTTGAGAACATCACTGTATCTCCTTCTCCAACTGCCAGAAACCTTGGTGTGGTACTGGACAATCAGTTATGCTGCACCGCAAACATCATCGTCATCCGATCCTGCAGATTGGCACTTAACAACATCTGCAGGATCCGGCCTTTCCTCACAAGGGAAGTAGCTCAGCTTCAAGTCCAATAACTGGTCATCACCCGCCTCGACTACTGCAAATCGCTCCTGGCTGGACTCCCTGCCGCTGCGATTAAACCTTTGCAGCGCATCCAGAATGCGGCAGCGCGCCTCGCATGTGACCCCCCTCTTCCGGGACGTCCACTGGCTCCCTGTAGTAGCCCGCATCAGATTCAAGATGATGGTACTGGCATACAAGGCAGTCGATGGAACTGCTCCTGCCTACCTCCAAGCATTGGTAAAGCCACACACCCCAACTCGATCCCTCCGCTCAACTACCTCAGCTGGACGTCTGGTACCGCCACCGCTAAGAGCAAGCAAAGGTCGATCAACAAAGTCACAACTTTTCTCTGTTTTGGGTCCTCAGTGTTCGAACGAGCTCCCTGCCGATGTCAGGATTGCAGAGTCGCTCACCAGCTACCGCAAAAGACTCAAATCTCAACTGTTCAGAGTTCACCTCGACTCTGCATAGCTACCCAGCCCCTTCCGGCCACCATTGTATGTTGTACGTCCTGGCACTTAATGTACGCCCTTATTGTACGCACTTAATCTACATGGCACTTATTCATTGTACTTAATTGTGTAACATCTGCAGTAGCTGCTAGCATTGCTATACACGGGGAATGGGTTAGCCTAGCGATTGTTAGTATTTGCTCTTGCACTGGCTTTATGAACATCTTTACTGTACTGACAGCGATATATTGTTTCACTTCTTATGACAAATGTAATTATTTTAATTCGCTTTGGATAAAAGCGAATGCTAAATGCCCTAAATGTAAATGTAGCAGACAGATAGTCTGAAAGACATTAAAGTATCAGATATTAAATGAAGACATTCAAAATTTATGACACAAACTTATAAGACCAGAAAATCCACATGAACATTTCAATTAGAAAATAATTCTCCTAAATTGCAGTTTGAATTACACCAAATGTGTAATTGAAATTAGTTCACATCCAATGAGATTAAGGGCATTCATGTTTCACCTTGCTGTATGATATGCCATCGAACACGGAGGTGATCTCTGCAGGTGTGGATACGTTGACAATGATCGGGTGAGAGGACAATAGGGCGTCGTCTACCATGACCGGCAGCACGTCGCTAATGAGCATGATATCGCGCTGTTGGAAATGTAAACAACATTTAATGGTGTTGAAAAACTGTATATCTTTCATGTGTAATACATATTAATTAGAGCTGTCAAGCGATTAAAATATTTAATCGTGATTAATCGCATTAATGTCATGGTTAACTCACGATTAATCGCAATTAATCGCAAATTATTTTTCTATGCTAAATATCCCTTGATTTTTTTGTCCCATAATTCTTCTCATTTTAATTCTCTTATCAACATGGTGAAGTGCATCGGCTTGCCTTTTGCAAATGATTTTTTATTGATAACAACATTAGCATATACTGATCAAAACAGGACGATACAAAAAAAGAGCCTATAGTGCAATTAAACGACTGCTTTGAACAAATGTAATTTGAACATAGCAGTCAGGCTACTGCTTCTTTGTTTTGAGCCAAAAAATAAAAAAAAAAATCTTTTTTTTTTTAAATAAAATAATTGCGTTAATCGCGCACTAAATTTTTTAACGCCGTTAAAATTGGTTTGCGTTAACGCCGTTAATAACGCGTTTAACTGACAGCTCTAATATTAATACATCAAATCATACACATCACACCATATTCTCAGGATATTATGTTTCCAATGACCTTAGCAGATGAGTTTACATAATAATGCAACAATAACCAGGGCAGGAAAGCTCACCATTCCCCAGGTAGGTTCAGCCTTCTCTACGCCGATGTACTCAAAGAAACTAGCAAAGCCCTCGTTCAGCCACAGGTCATCCCACCAATCCATGGTCACGATGTTTCCAAACCACTATGGAACCCACATAAAGCATGACAGACAGACAGATATAGATGTAGATAGATAGTAAGAAAGATATGTAGGTTGCAATGTTTACTATCATAGAAACCAATCTTTACAGTACCCTCTACAGTATCAGCCTTGAGCTCTTTTTCCGAAGTCATAACAACGTTTACCTTGTGTGTCATGTGCAGATTTATTTCCTTATTGATTTGATAAAAAATGGAACCAAAGAAGTTGCTATCAATGTTTGCTGTTCCCGCTCAATGTCATTAAAATCAAGTTCTTTGATCTAATCTAAATTAGTGAGTGCAGATATCTTAATTAATTGCATCAATAAAGACTGCTAACAATTCCACGACACATAACGTATTATTTAATTTCTCAGGTTTACGAGGCCCAACACAACTCAAGGCCTCCTAAACCAGTAGCAGGAGGTTGTTAGGGACAACCACCCAACTTAAAGGTCAGCGTTAATCCAGTCTCTGGTTAAACATTGGTGCTTGTTATGGCCCTTTCCCCTAGAGGTTTTGGACCTTTCCCCTAGTGGTTATGGCCCTTTCCCCTAGAACAGTGGTTCTCAAACGGCACTATTTAGTGGTAGGCAGAGGAATTACATTATTATTATTATTATTATTATTAATAATAATAACTAATAATATCTAATAATACTTTAGCCTATACCGTAAGTCGAAAACTCTTGAAATCTTCAGGTATGGTTACCAATAACCCCCACTACCCATAAACCCAAATTTGTGGTACTGCACCCAAAGGCGGCGCTATTGTAAAGATCATGAATTAGGCTTATTTCTCCTAACCAGATTGACCTGGACTCAAAATTCTTTCAGAATATAAATCTCTAGAATCAGATGCATCTATAAAACCCTGGTCTTCTGCTCTAAAAATGTTTACATTTCCCACAATTTCATAGAAAGGCCAAACGTCCACAGTCTCAACCCATTTTCCCTATATGACCATTTTGTTATTGTATAACTACCATTCGGCTATTTTTAGGTGGATACCTTTAACAGTGCACATTTTCAGATCTGTACTCTTTTAAGAAAGCCCTTAATTCTCGTGAAATATTTGCTTGGAGTTGTCTTGATGTTGGGTGCTTATCAATCAACATTTTCACGTTTTGAATGAGGCTTGATGCAGTTCAGGAATGTCAGTGGCTCAACGGGATAATGCCGTGTACTGGTGATCCATAGGTTGAGAGTTTGAAGCCTGATTAGAGCATTATGAACAAGCTGAACATGACATTCTGTCATTGCCACTCATTTAAGAAACACAACATTGAACAGCACCTGAAATTCATCAGGCAATCAACATTCCGGCTCATTCGTTTCCAAGAATCGGACTGCCCAGACACAGTATGGCGTTAAGGGGAGCTTCTTCATTAACCATTTTTCCTTCATAATTAACTCTGTCATATTTATATTTCTTCTGTTAGTGTTCTTGACTACAACTGTTTATTTCCCCAGAATTTCAAAGATTTTTCATATGCTTTGAAGAAAGCCCTTAATTCACTTGAGAAATGTGTGCTTTGTTTTCTGGATGTTATTTTATTAGTTTTCTGGATGTTGTGTGCTTATCAATAGACATTTTGACCATGTGAATGAGGCTTCAGTTCAGGTTTATAAGTGGAACATCTTTCCTTAAATATGAAAATTATATGTTCTTCCATTAGTTTGTTCTTCACTTTTAATTTTGCTCGGACCCTGTTAATCACAGCTTGTGGTTATATTTATTATTTATTTGTTACGTTTTTCCCTTCCTGTAGTATTTTTTTTTCAATATCAGCCTGTTTTGTAGACATCCACGATTACAAGCTAAACCGAGGGCAAGATATATACTGTAAGTGCTAAAATTATTAATGGTTAAAATACACTTTGATCGTGGCTCCAAGCGGGATCTATTTGGAAATGAAGTGCAGACAGAGGCAGAATACTTCAAGCAAAACTGTAAAAAACAGTGACGTGAACAGAGCAAAGGTGGTAAGTGGTGGTATGTGGGGATGTTCTTAGAAATGAATCCATGAAACCATCGCATCTCAAACGTCATCTTACAACCACCGAACACACAGCCTCCTCATTACCCTTATTATTTCATATAATAATTCCCCTAGAGTTTGACCGTCAGTGTCCAATGCTAAAGCATTGGACACTGACGGGCAAACTCTCCTCCTCTTCTCCTTGACATTATGTCACCTGATGGACCAGCTCGTGGGCGATGACGCTCGCCACCCTCTGCTTGTTGTAGGAGGAAGACTCCTCCTCGTCGTACAGCAGGTTGTTCTCTCGGTAAGTGATCAAGCCCCAGTTTTCCATGGCACCCGTCCCAAAGTCAGGGATGGCGATCTTATCTGAATAATGATAACAAAGTGTAGATGAAAGAAGGAAGTGATTAGGGATTTCTATCAGGTGTTAAGGTGAGGTGTTAATGGCTTTAACTACGATCATGACAAACATTGAGCAGTGACGGTCCTGAGATTATCATCATGAGTAGTATTATGATTGATTCCCTCATAATAGGAACTATTAACCCTACACTATTGGTTGGCATGAATTGGAATTGTCCAACTACAAATATCTAAACGTAGTATTTAGTGATCTGTCTATAGTTGCCAAACCAATAGAGGGTAGCTTGCTATATTTTTTAACCATTAGGATCTATTTGTGTTATGGTCTAAAGTTACACAAGGAATACAATGCATACAATGAAATCCATTAATTGTACTCATTCTTCATTCAATATATTATTTTCACATTTATTATTTAATTTTTTAATAAAAAAACATTATCTACACATGAGGGAGGAGTGCATACTTATGCCAATAGCTGGTATGGTAATACAATTGTTTTAAATTACCTAGTTTTCCTATGGAGTACGTCATGTTGAAATATTCCTCAAAATAGTCAAAGATTATTTTGGTGGTGCTGGCTGCGTAATCTGCTGTTCTGATCTGGCTCGGCTGGGCATAAATTCTTAGCTGTGAACAAAAAATTTAACAGGACAGAAATGTGTGAATGTGTATGTGTGTGTGTGTGTGTGTGTGTGTGTGTGTGTGTGTGTGTGTGTGTTACTGCGTATCCCTGCATGTGCATTGGCCTTGTGCGATTATTGTCACTAATTACAAAAGGACTAAACTAATTTCAAAATAAACATGGCATCATCACCTCCAGGAGTATGACAGACTCCCAGACCATCAGCCATGGGGACATGATCCGGTTACTACCTTAAGGCCTCCCTCAGCTCTCCTCCAGCCCTTAAGGCCTCCCTCAGGTCTCCTCAGGCCCTTAAGGCCTCCCTCATGTCTCCTCCAGCCCTTAAGGCCTCCCTCAGGTCTCCTCAGGCCCCTTAAGGCCTCCCTCAGCTCTCCTCCAGCCCTTAAGGCCTCCCTCAGGTCTCCTCCAGCCCTTAAGGCCTCCCTCAGGTCTCCCCCAGCCCTTAAGGCCTCCCTCATGTCTCCTCCAGCCCTTAAGGCCACCCTCAAGTCTCCTACGGCCCCTTAAGGCCTCCCTCATGTCTCCTCCAGCCCTTAAGGCCTCCCCTCAGGTCTCCTCCAGCCCTTAAGGCCTCCCTCAGGTCTCCTCCAGCCCTTAAGGCCTCCCTCAGGTCTCCTCCAGCCCTTAAGGCCTCCCTCATGTCTCCTCCAGCCCTTAATGCCTCCCTCAGGTCTCCTCCAGCCCTTAAGGCCTCCCCTCAGGTCTCCTCCAGCCCTTAAGGCCTCCCTCAGGTCTCCCCCAGCCCTTAAGGCCTCCCTCAGGTCTCCTCCAGCCCTTAAGGCCTCCCTCATGTCTCCTCCAGCCCTTAATGCCTCCCTCAGGTCTCCTCCAGACCCGTAATGCCTCCCCTTAACGTGCTCTGAGGTTTGCTCCAGGTTCCTACAGACCTTTCAGAACCAGGTGCCCCCTCCCCCCTCAGACTTTAGTTATTGCTCAACTGCCTCAATTCGGTTTTTTGTCCTGGGCCCTGGACCCAGCCAACATCACTAGATGGGTCTCCTACCCCCTCGACCACCCCTCATAGAGACCACGGGTAACGCTCTCTCCTGGCTTCAGCCAGGTTTCCCCAAACAGGTTACTGTCCTCCCTGCCCCAGTCGAACAAGGCATGCTCCAAGGTTCTGTGCTTGGAGCTCTCCTTATAACCAAACACATGCTTCCTCTTGGTGAAATCATCAAATCGGCCATTGTAACATGGCCTCAGTTACAACTGCTCCACAGATGCCTTGGTACAGAACCCTACCAGCCCTTCTCAGTTAACATCGACATGCATTGGGGGGAGCTTCTGTTAGAGTTGGCTGTAGAAGCTCAAAAGCATTTTTTCACCCTACATGGTGTAAACCTTTTATTATCTGTTCTCTGAAACATTTCTGATCTGTTTCACATTTAGCATTGCAGGGTGTATGAAAAAACAAAGACAAACTCACTGGAACGCCTTTTGCAGAAATTCTCTCCACATGGTGAAATTGGTGCACAGCAAAACAAACTAGATAAGTACTCATTGGTACCGACTTCTCAAATGTGGTTTTCATTTTGTTGTTGGGCAGTGCTTCTCTCGTCCCCTGTAATATCAAGGACAAAGGGTAACTGGCAATTTCATAATCCAATGAGCTTAATAAAAAGAGGCAAACCAGACATTTTTCCACAAATGGTAAAACTGGGTGTTTGTGAGTCTTCCTTCTATGTAAAATGAGCAGCAGACTGACTGATATCTGTGTAGCATTAAAAGACAGAATAACCTATTCCGTCTTTTAATGCTACACAACCATATCTCTATTGAGGTTATTAGGTACCAGATAGAAGTTTTTTTATTGAAACATGCAGTTTTTTTCTCTAAACAACCGTGTAATGCAGGAGTAGATTGTCTTCTCCTGCATTACCCGGTATGTTGGCCGTCTAGGACTATAGGCTGTTAAATGAAACAGAAACAAGAAATATATAAAATGTTGGTATCAAGAAATCAAACATCCTGGCCTATAAAGCACACAACGGTCACTGAAACATACTGGTCAGGGTGAGTAAATAGCAGAATTTGAGGATAAAGGATCTCTTATTAAAGGTTTAACCTCACAGTTGTACCTTTTGTGGCATGTTGGAGAGAGCTTTATAAGTATGGTCGTGTGTGATGGAGATTTGATATGTAGACTTTTTGTTGGGTTCATCGAAGCAAGGGAACGACTTGCGGGCATCCGTAGGCTCGTGATCGGTCGCTGCAATCTTTCTAATACACACAATAAAAAATAAAAAGGTCTTACTGGTAAGGCAATAAAATAGGGATCATGCCATTCTGGATAGTCACACGATTCACACTCAACATATGATTAGCACTTTAGTAGAATTTATTTCAGTTCACCGCGTGTGGTGTACCTGCTTCATTACCAGGTATGTAAGATAACCATATTTCTATATTTTTGTAGCATATCTGATACTACTTTGATGACTTTGTTTTAGCCTATTGTGCTGAGTTGTCAAATGTATATCAATGAACTTACTTGACAATCCCATCTTCTGTATAGATGACCCTGTAGAACCCAACCACCGACCCATTGAGCCATCCACGAAAGTCCAGGCTAAGGATGTACATCTCCCCCGGACCAGTGGCGGGCAGCTCCTCTGTGGCCTCCACCACCACATACTCCTGGGGCTTGTATTCAAAGCACGCCTTCACCCCCACTTCCTTCTGACCTCCCTGGGTCACCAGCTGCAGCCTTGGGACTGCTGTGACAAACGTCTCCCGGATGTGGAGCCACAGGTGGCGGGTGGGCCGGCTCACCTCCAGATGGATTGCCACGCTCCCGTGGTAGACGTCCGTGATCAGGTCGGGCAGCAGATGGAGGTCGTAATGCACAGGCTTCACGTAATCAGGGAGACGGAAATCCCTCCAGCCCCCGGTGGAGTCATTCGAGGGCGTGCATGGTCCCCTTTGGACGGGTGGCGGTACAGGCCCGGTGGTGGGCTCTGGAGGCTCTGCGCTGGGGTCGATTACAGAGCACGGGGGGCGGCTGAGACCCACACCCAGACCCACAGCCACGGCAGAAGCCACGACAGCTAGGCAGATGAAGGCTACATGCTTACCACGAATACAGTGGGGCTTGACCGGCTCATCCTGGTCCATGCGCTCCATCATTCAGTCTGGGTTGAAAATGTAGAATAGAGGGACTTAAAGTTCTTTTAACAGGTGTGCAAAGTTCAATGATATCTCATGTAGTACAGCCCCTCAAAGACACACACACACACACACACACACACACACACACACACACACACACACACACACACACACACACACACACACACACACACACACACACACACACACACTCAGGGACACAAAAGATCAAATATGCCAACTGCACAAGGCTGTTTTGGGCTATTGCCCTGTTTTATCTTTATTGTCGGCCTTGATTTTTAAAGAGATAAGGTCACCTAGAAACTTCATCTGAACATAAAAGATTCCAGCTCATTTAATAATTGTTGTGTCAAGAACAGTGCAAAAATTGGTAACTTATGAAGTGGGACACATAAAAATAATATAGCTCTATAACAGGGCTATTCATAAAGATACATTTAATAAGTAATCAAGAGTAAATGATAAATTATAGTAATGTGGCCCTCCCACCAAATTCCTTTATAAACAAAGAAGGAACTTAACAATGTCTGCATGGGAGGCGACTTGATGAAAACTACAAAAAAAAAAGGCTTAAAATGTAGATATCCTGTTTTCAAAGAGCATAAACTTCTATGCACTACAATCTGTAATCCATTTTTCCTCAAATGTATCAAGGGTTGAATGCAGAAAAGCACATCAAATATTAAACAAAAGAGAAAATACTTGCTGATCAATAAATTCTGAGGTTGACATTTATTTGAATGAAATGAGTGAGCAAGTGAGTAAGTAAATAAGTAAGTTCCTCACTTAACATAATTTAAATCAACCAATCATACAAAATGAAGAATAAATACCAAAAACAAAATAACCCAAGGACTTCAATCAGTAACAAGTCCGGCCTTTCTCTTTTAGGTGTGCTTTCTTGGAGCTCGTTTCAATTGCCGACGACAAGAAAATAAGGAATGTTTCCTACTCACGAATCCCAACCAAACGGAAAGAGTGATAGATGTAGCTCAAGAATGAGATCAACTGGAGAACCGCCAGCTGCTGTCCAGAGGTCAGAAGTTTTCTCTTTCTCTTCGTGATGATTTGCACGAGAAGTACATTGCTAAGGTTCTTAGAATCAGGCTCCACATACAGGAAGTCCATCCAAACAAGGTCCCTTGGCCCATCACTTGAAATATGAGTCAACACAGCTGCAGTCTGGAGTGATTATAGTTTCACACACCAAGCACAGGTTTGGCAGTGTTTCTCACGGCCTATAATATGTTTTCTTGCACTAAACCAATTGTTATGTCGAACCATAAATTATCAGAAGAGCAGAGCCAAACTGCCATACTATTGAGCAAGCAACAACTGTTGACAAATCTCCTCTTTTGGGCTTGTGAGACTCTGTGTGAACTCCAGCTTTTCCCAGTTAGAAACAAGCAACAAGCCTTATCATCTTACATTGTTCTCAGCAGTATTATTTCAGTTTCGATTTTTTTAAACTATTTCAATTGTATTTCAGTTTAGTTATCCATTATTGTCCCTTTTTGGGGGCGATTCTTTCTCTGCTTTTGACCAATCTGGGAGCTGGGGCACACAGGCCCACCCGGAGCAGTGGGCCCACCCGGAGCAGTGGGCATCCGCAGGCCAGCTCCTGGGTAGTAGGTGGGGGTTTCAGGTGCCTTGCTCGAGGGCACCTCATCCGTGGATGAAGACGTAGGAGAGTGCTGCACAACTACTCCCTCCATCCACATTTTTTGTGCACCAGTAGGGATTCGAACCGTCCACCCAACCGTTTACCGGTCCAACTCCTTAACCAGTAGGCCACGGACACCCGGATTACAGTTTCTGGAACCACCCAAATTGTAATTAGCATCAAACTGCAAGGCATAAGGCAAGTTTGGGACAGCAAATGCCAAGGGAGGGTATTCTGTTAAAATGGGCTTTATATTATCAAAAGTATTTTCACATCCAAATTGTATGTTACAAAAACATCAAAAAGACTTCTTCCTCTTGTTAATTTGCTTTGTCGTATCCTATCTTTGCTTTTGTTCCTGTTGTCCAGCAGTGAGGCCACCTTGTTATAGCAGCTTCAGTGAGTTATATTTACTGATTGAAATGTGTAATGTCTGTAATAACCAACCAAAAAGGTGGAAAGAGCAAAGACCATGAATGATTTCAGGCCCGACCATGTCTTAACAGCTTAGGTTTTAGATTTGGTAGAAACACCGTCCCCTGATACAACCGGCCCCAAATTCAGCGGTACAACCACACATTCAACTCTTACCAAATCTATCAGACGGACGGCAGTTATGTCTTTCTTATCAACAAACGCTGGAAGTTGTTGTTGTTGGACCTGCTTTTACAGAAAATATATATAATATGTAATACATAAAAAAAGAATAGACCCCCCTACGAGGTTAAGGGGAACAGACCCTCTGAGGGGGGACGGACACTCTGAGGGGGACAGACCCTCTGAGGGGGACAGACCCTCTGAGGGGAGGGGGACAGACCCTCTGAGGGGGGACGGACCCTCTGAGGGGGGACGGACCCTCTGAGGGGGGACGGACCCTCTGAGGGGGACAGACCCTCTGAGGGGAGGGGGACAGACCCTCTGAGGGGAGGGGAACAGACCCTCTGAGGGGGGACGGGCCCTCTGAGGGGGACAGACCCGCTGAGGGGAGGGGAACAGACCCTCTGAGGGGGACAGACCCTCTGAGGGGGGACAGACCCTCTGAGGGGAGGGGGACAGACCCTCTGAGGGGAGGGGAACAGACCCTCTGAGGGGGACAGACCCTCTGTGGGGGGACAGACCCTCAGAGGGGGAGAGACCCTCTGAGGGGAGGGGAACAGACCCTCTGATGGGGGACAAACACATAAGCTTCAGATTCCCAGGCTAGTGCCCTGTCTCTGATAAGTCATTGAGATGCTTTATAGGGTCTTCCACATTGCATCAAGTATTTATTAAAGTATGTATTTCATGTTTTAATAATAAGTAAGTATGTGGTTATTAATTTACATTTGAATGAATGAATGAGTTCATTATTAATTTATTGATGATTGATTTAGGAAGGGAAGGAGATGTGACAAAGGTCTTGATGTGTGGTAGCACAAACATCACAGATTTTTTTTTTTCAGCATTTTCAGCATTGTAAAGCAATATTTCCATTTTATTGTGTATTCAGGACTGACAATAAATTACATTTAACATAATTTGTATGCAGTCAAGCCATACGCTAACTGAATCACCAAGAGCTGATTAAACCTATTTAAATATTAGTTGATTGTGTTTGCGTTTGTTTGTGACGGGGCTGTCCTTGGTAATGAAGTGTGCTTATGACATTTCTTTAAAGTTAAATTGTATCTGGACGATACAATTTAAAAGATGTTTTCAGCTGAGCTTGAACCAACTTATTTGTAGTAGGATGTGCGCCTCCTATCACCCGACCACCTTAAGCTTGATGTTTGCTTCAGCTATTCCCGCCGTGTTGCGTGCTTGACAGCGGTATTCTCCAGCATCCCTGAGTGACAGCCCGCTCAGGCTAATGACGGACCAACGTAATCCCACACCAGGCGACACCTGCAGAACTGTGAAAACGTTCAGGTCAACATTGGGATATCTTGACGGGAACCTCTTGGAACGCAGCGAAACAAAAGCAACAAAAAACACAAAAAAGAAGAGGACCTAAATGTAACTGACAAAAAACAGGCTGCGATGCAAGCGGCTCTGTGCAGGAGTTGTCTTCAACTTTTAATTGCACTTCTACGCTCAATTGGAAGTCCCTTAGAACAGTCTCACCATAAAAGTCCAGTCAACTTTGTCACCTGAGTGAAATGTTTATTATTCTGAATATAAATCTCCCAACTCACCTGGCCTGTTAACTTTCTGGTTAGTTAAATGTACTACAAGATACATTGAGAAATTGTGAAAGGTGCGGCTACCTGTAGGCATCCTAGAGCAAGAAGCCTACAGGCTTGGAAAAACAAGTCAAATAATTGACTGACCTGCTCATATATAATCAACCGCCACACACACACCTTCAAAATTATAACATACTTACAACTCTTTAGATTCTTTGGTAATGGTTCAATATTTTCAGGGGTGTCTGGTGGACAGCATCCTGCAGAAAACACATGAGTCACATGCTTTGTTGGTTGACTTGTTACTTTAACTCTGCATAGATAAAATTGATTTCTTACCAGAGTAGGTTGATGTTTTGATCCACGTCAGAGTTGGTGTCGGGAAGCCAGTTGCATCACAGCGAAGGATTACATTACTGCCTAGAGAGGAAATGACTGTTGTTGCTGCTGGCTTGACTGAGAGCCGTATACAGTGGGATGTCTCCTTTCCTGGTACCTCCACAGTGGGCCCGTCAATAGACTTGCTGCAAGTCAACATCTGGTCAATCAGAACCACAAGGCTTCCCCGAGACATGGATAAGGACCTGACCATGGAAATCTCACAGTTACACAACCAAGGGTTGTCATGGAGACCTGGGGAGCAGGAAAATGTAAGGTTAGCAACCTAAATGATCGTGGTATGCAAACACTATGGATATTTAAAAACAAAAATCATACCTAAAATCTTTATTTTCACAAGCCCACCCTCTCGACCCGTTCGTGGGAACCACAGGTTAAGCAGCTCAGCGGGCAACATAGTTAATCTAAAAATAAAGAAAAATAGGAAAAACATTAGGAGGACAGAGGAGCAGAGATTATCCACGTTAGAACCTGATAATATAACAAATCTGAAGTACATTGCCTATGATTTTGCCTCTCTAATGATAGTTCGATTTGTCCTATAAGCCCACAGTCATACCTTGATGAATATGTTCTTGTTGCCTACAGACCTGTTGCTGGAGAGGTCCAGGTAGGTGACGTTGGGCAGGAACAGCGCGGCCTGGGCAGGCAGGCTGGATAGACGGTTGTTGTGTAGGCCCAGGGTGCGAAGGAGGGGCGCGTCCCTCAGGCCCTCCCAAGGGAAGGCCGAAAGCAGGTTCCCGTCCAGGCGCAGCTCATGGAGGGACCTCAGATTAAGGAAGCTGCTTGGGTGGACAGACGTGATGCAGTTATAGGTCAGCCACAGGAAGCGCAGCTGCGAGAGGTTGTAGAAGGCTGCGCGGGGCACTCTGGAGACCAGGGTGTTCTCCAGACGCAGCCGGACCGTGTCCGCGGGGGCGTTGGCGGGGATGTACCGCAGCCCAGGGCCCCGGCACTGGACCCATCTAGCAGATTGGAATAAATAGAAGGTTCCATAGACATAAACAACATGCATTCGACATTTATGATCAGGTTGTATTAGTGACTATACCGTAACTATACTTTTCAGTTGTTTTAATTATTATATTATTATAACAGTAATTTTGAAATCAGGAAGGGGAACAATTTCTGAAAACAATTCAGCTTGTGCAGCAACGTGCATGGATGGGCTTCATGACAATTAAAGGAGACAAATTCTGGTGTTTTCCCAACAAGTAAACATAGTATATGAGTTCCAGTTTTTGAAGCTGTTTGCTGGAAATAGAAAAAATAAAATCTTGCGTACCGCTACTCCCCTCTGTTTCAGTCCCTTCAGAATGCGCTGTTTCTGATGTCTGTAGCTTTAATGCAAATTAGCTGCTGCCTGTTATGTATGAAAAAAGATGTGATGTCACAGAGCTCTAGTCGGAGCTTCCCTACTATAAGAGTGCAAAACCAATTAGAACACGGTATGTCGTAAACATGCGTAACATAACATGCATTGTTGCAGCAATGTCAAACATAACATTCCCCCCCCCCTTCACAAGAATTCAAGTGTGATACTCAGTCTCAAAGTCCTGCAGACACCCAGGCCAGTTCTGTGCACGGACCGGGCGGGGCTCAGGTGGGGCACTGGTCTCAGGGTTGGGCTCCGGGGCCCCTTGCTGGGCAGGAGGCAATGGCGCATCACTTTGCAGTGAATCCCAGGCCGCAGAAAGGTCTGACTGCCGGGCTGAAGAAGCTGTAGCAGGAGCTGTGCTCAGGCCAGGTGCAGGAGGAGCTAAAACCTTGCGCAGGCGGCTGCCATGCCAGCGGGTACCATCTACGAGCCTGAACGTGGCAGGGCCAAGCTGCTGTCTGACTTGCATTAGTTCCGACCAGATTGACACCAGCTTGTTGTTGCGATGGGGTCGTCGAATTCTGACCCATTCTTGAGCGGCAATGGCTGGTGGTCTGGCTCGCCGCCTCCGGTCAAACCGGTTCTTCATCTGGCCCTGATGTATATTGACCCTTGCTTGGGCCGGGTGCACTGGAGTGTGGACCAGACCAGGGTGAAGCCTGTCCAGCGGCAACTGTAGCTCCCGCCCCAGCATGAGGGAAGCCGGAGAGACCCCAGTGGTGGCGTGGGGGGTAGCACGGTAGTGCAGTAGTGTCTGGAGTAGACTGGTGTTGAACTTGCACCCTTGAGCCAGGTGAGCCCTAATTCCATTCTTTAGTGACTGATTTAGCCGTTCAACCCCCCCGTTGGCTGATGGGTTATAGAAAGCTATGCGAATATTGTGAATTTCTTTCTCTTTCAGGTAGGAACAAAGTTCTTGAGACCCCATTTTGGGCCCGTTGTCAGTGGTTTCTTAGGCAGACCCCAGCGAGCGAAAAGGGAGTCTAAGACGTTAATCACTACCCCAGCCGTTACTGTGCCGGCTGCTGCCACCTCTGGCCACTTGGAGTGGAGGTCGTGCGGCACTCCCTTCAGCTCACCAAAGATGACGAGTTGAAGCTGCTCCCAGGACTGAGGGGGGACGGCCAGTCCAGGGGCTGCATGGGTGGGGGCGGGGCTGGGGCCCTGGTCTTGCCGCTGAGAAAGCAGGCGGTGCAGTCTCTGACCAGGGTCTCAATGTCTCTGTCAATCCCCGGCCAGCATACCAGGTCCCGGCATCGTTGTTTGAGCCTGACTATGCCCAAGTGGCCCTCATGCGCCATAGCAAGGACATGCGCCCGAAGGACACTAGGGACCACAGTGCAGAGCCCTCTCGCAACACAGGAGTCATTCCAGCATGCAAGTTGTTCGCGGACCCTGAAGTAGGCCAAAAGATTGTCCGGCAGGTTGTTAGGCCAGCCATTCCGGATGTACGAGGCCACTAGGGAAAGAGCAGGGACTGAGGCGTCCTGCAGCTCACTCAGTGACACAGTTTCCTGCAGTGGCGTATGGAGAAGCTGTATAATGTTATGCTCTGCCTCGTCATGCACGCTGTAGACTCTGCTGTGGGTGTGCTAATGGAGCGAGATAGCAGGTCGGCCACTACGTTGACCCTTCCTGGTGTGAACTGAAGACGAAAATTTTACTGCTGTAGGCGGTCGGCCCAGCAGTGCAATATGAGTGGTTTTTGGCCGGTGCCTGACGTGGCCAAGAGGGTGGTGAGGGCTTGGTGATCAGTCCTTAATATGAATTCACGTCCATACAGGTACATGTGCCAGCGTTCAAATGCCCAGAGACAAGCCAGTGCCTCCCGCTCTCCCACAGAATACCGTTGTTCCGTAGGGCTGAGTGCATGGGAAGCAAAAGCGATTGGCCTTTCCACGTCACTCTGAAGTTGAGACATCACGGCGCCTATTGCTATGGAAGAGGCGTCGCACTTCACAAGTGTGGGGCTGGCCGGGTCGTAGTGTTCCAGGATTTGTGGTGAGGTGAACTGCATCTTCAGGCGAAGGACTGCCTCAGAGCATGCTGGAGTCCAGATCCAGGGCTCATCGGTTTTCAGTAGTTTGCGCAGTGGAGCAGTTGCGTCGGAGTACTGAGGTAAGAAACTGAGAAAATACGCAGTCATGCCCAGGAAGGAGGCAACTTGCACTGATGACGTTGACTCAGGTACGCATTGGATGGCCTCCATGTTCGACTGAAGTGGGCTTTTACCCCCTGCTGAGAGGCGGAACCCCACGTAGTTAATCACAGAGGCCACAAAGACACATTTGTCAGTGTTCAGCATAAGGTGGTGCTCATCATGGGTAGCGGCATTGATTCCATGGACAACGATGTCGTCAAGGCCACGCCAGGGATCCCAGCCAGGATGGAGGCCATGATTTTTTTGAAAGCAACTTGGGGCTGAATTTAACCCAAAAGCCAGCCCGTCAAACAATGCAGGCCACTGTTGCTGCCACAGAATGGCGACGGTGTGGATCTCTGAGCCTGTGGTGTCCAGCAGTGTAAATCCTAGGTTGTGAAAGAGGTCGAGACCAAGTAGATTGGCCCCATGGCGTGACACATGAAATGTGAAGGCTGGCAGAGCCCTTTCACCATAGCGCACGGACAGCTTGAGTGAACCTACAATGTCAATATCGGCATTTCCGTAGCCACGTAATGTCGTGGAAGGTGGTCCCAGTGGTTTATGCGAGGATAAGCATTTCCTTGTCAATAGGTTCAGCAATGACACATTGGCACTCGTGTCAAGGAGTAGGGGTAGAGTGACATCGTCAACTGTTAGAGAACAGGTTTTAAATTAAACTTGTCCTGAGTGGACATTGTGGATGACCGTCGGCTGGGTTACTGTGTATTGCCGGTGGCCTTTGGTTGGAGCGGACCTACAAACTTTATGAAAGTGGTTTAGCTTCCCGCAATTGGAGCAGGTTTTCCCATGTACTGGACAGACTTGTGCTCTAGAATTGTGCGTGGATGAGCCACAGTTTCCACATTGCTGCTGTGAGCGATCTCGGGGCTGTGAGGCTACTTGGACACTGTCCGGGAAGCTAACAGAACTGACAGGGCATGTTTCTGGTTGGGTGGAATCAGCTGGAGTGTCATTTTGGGCTGAAGACAGGTTTGCCGCGCATTCCAATGCCGCCTCTACCTGTAGAGCTATCTTAATAGCCTGAGCTAGTGTCAAGTCATAATTTTCTAGTAACAAATTGCCCCTAATTTTCTCACAGTTTGTGTGTAAAATGAGTTGATCCCGTATCATTTCGTTTTGCATTAAACCTGCATAGGCTAGCCAAGCCTCGCAGGTCAGCCACGTATTGGGAGACAGACTCACCGGCTCGTTGGTGTCGGCACCAGAACTTAACGCAACGTAGGAGAGCGCTCTGAGGGGCTGCAAAATGTTCCTCAAGGTGTTCAGCAGCACCCTTCTATAGGGTGGATTCAGCAAAGGTTCCAAACACTCTCTGTCCCTCTGCCCCAAGGCAGTGCAGTAATAGTGCATGTTTCAGAGGTTGTATGCATTTCGGAGCACCAGAACCCAAAACAACATCCCAAATATTTGGGATTGAGGAAGTGTTGTTGTCATAATATGTCAACTATAAACGTATTAAACTATAAAGAAACTATCGCCTTAACGTGTATTAAATATTGCAGCAGAATTATTCCAATAACAACAATGTTGAATGCAAAACTAAAACAAATATCGACACAAGCCTTACCCAACCTGAGCTCCAGCTTGCCTTTCACTCCGTCAGAGCAGGAGCACTGGGAGGGACAAGAACCGACCGTCAGGAGAACACTCTGGAGAACCAAGAACAGCAGATACATCCTTCAGCACGGAGCTCCGACCCAACCAAAGCTCTTCATGGCTTTATACTCCCGGCCCGGGTCTGGTCCCTCTGGGATCTCCTCGACAGCACCTAGTAAAACTAAAGATTAGCAGGGATTAAGCAGGGTACAAAAAATACATTAATCCTGAGTCTTAGTGGGAGAGTACAGAACGTCAGACAACATAAGAGACTAACAAATGTTAAATACACATCATTGAAATATGCTATTCAAGAGATATGTTTCTTGTACCCATTAATCTTTCATGGAGGTATCCATAGAATGAGTGACAGGTTGAATACACCAGGTTCTAGTGACGTCACTCCCACCATGATGGTGATGATGGCTCCTCCCGCGTCATACCCCACGTGATGCGGAAGAAGTCGATCGCTTGTTTTGATATCGTGTTATGCTGACAGTGTCAATCAATCATGTCCACCGCACTACCGCCAGTAAATGACCATCATGTCAATCGCCACGAGTTTGAAGGATATATGAGTGACAGCAGGTTCCACGATCCGTATAGAAGAGACCCACAGCAGCACTACCAGGTAAAAAAACATCTAGTGATCTGAGGAGCAGAAGTTATAATAATTCTACTTCTGTAAATAACTGACAGTGTGTTGCATCGCATCCCTTCGGGTTAACAAGGTCCCGTTAAGATACAATCAAGTTGTGGTACAGTTTGAAAGCATGACGCTCCTCGGATGTGTGTGTGTGTGTGTGTGTGTGTGTGTGTGTGTGTGTGTGTGTGTGTGTGTGTGTGTGTGTGTGTGTGTGTGTGTGTGTGTGTGTGTGTGTGTGTGTGGACTAGGATGTAAAGCAATCTCACGGACGTTTACAAAGTGTTTATTATGTACGTTCGTATATATATACATATTTATAACAATAATAAATACTTCTGACTGTGTATTACTGCCAACTACTGGCGACCAAGGTGATGCACATTCCTAAATTATTGTAAAGAAAAAAATGAAAGATAATATGTTATTTTCATGCCCCATTGAAGCCCAGCTTTGATTTCTTCAAGTACTTTAATTCACTTTTATCCCATTGCCAACTCCAATGCCTCCTTATGCCTGAACCTGTGTTCAGACCCCTCTCATTAGCATAACCCCACCCTTCAGGTGAATAACCCCTCCCAGTCCTCACCAGTTATAGGATGCATGGAGCTCAGTTGAATACGCATCCTGCTTAGCATTTCGGACACGCATAGTATACCCCACAGTATAACGGTGTGTTTGGATGCCGGTGAAGCTCCGTCTGAGCAGCGGTTTATTTGATGAGGGTGAGGGTCAGGCTTCATATATTATAATGCTGTGGATGGTATAGTCTTCACATTCTGGGGGAGGTCATCGGTGACTTAGTTTGGTGGTATGAGCCTCATTAAAGAGGCCGTATGAGCCTCATTAAAGAGGTGGTCTGAGCCTCAATAAAGAAGCAGTCTGAGCCTCATTAAAAAGGGAGTCTGAGCCTCATTAAAGAGGCGGTCTGAGGCTCATTAAAGAGGCGGTCTGAGCCTCATTAAAGAGGCGGTCTGAGCCTCATTAAAGAGGGGGTCTGAAATCTCATTAAAGAGGCGGTCTGAGGCTCATTATAGAGGTCTGGGGCCGTATTCACAAAGCATTTTATCTTACCGCTAGGAGTGCTCCTAACTCGCGCTAAAACATTTTACGTAGGAGTTTTTTCTTAAAAGTTATTCACAAAGCCGCTGAGACCTACTCTTACTAAGGATAAATCACAAAGAGTGAACTAAGAGTGACACGCCGTTGCTATGGATTACGTAAATTCTCGTGCACGAGTTTAGAAGCAGTCAGTTTGGTGATTGGTTGTTCAGACGAGCCCACTGAATCACCGAAAAACAAGGAAATAGCCTAGGCTAGAAATGAATTCCTATTAAGTAGTTATAGTGCAGTTAGCAGAATACACGCATGATGACAATTTTGTGCAAACCACGATAATGACGTTGTGGCCTGCACGTTCAAGAGAGAGAGAAAGCAAACAATAAAATACGTAAAATTTAAAAGAAAATAAATGTTATGAACTACACAAGTGTTGACAGATTTGTGCCAAGGTGTTTACCTAAAATGTGTTTTCAAAGTGATCCCTAAATGCCAGTCCACTGGGTTCCACACGGCCAAATTCATTGTCATGTTGATCGCCGTCATCATCATCATCATCATCATCATCATCATCGCCTGGCTGTGGAATGTTCCTCCGCTTGTGCTAAATAACGTAGTGTGGCCAAACATTTTATTTCGGGACTAATCGGATTATTCCTGTTAGTCGGGGATGTTATTGCATCGCGATTAACTCCACAACAAGTTTAATACCCTAACATTTCGTCTCGCAGGCATTTACGATTCTTTGTGAATAGGTCTTACTGAGTTAGGAGTCCTCTTGAGGACTTTTAAGCTCTCCTAGACTTAGGTGCTACTTTTAGGCCTAAAATACTTTGTGAATTGCTCTTAGTGAAAAAAGTTAGGAGTCCTAAATGTAAGAGTGACACGCCCATTATTTTTAGGAGTTACTCCTAAATTTGCCAGTTAGGACCTACTTTTAGCCCTAAAATCCTTTGTGAATACAGCCCCTGAGCCTCATTAAAGAGGCGGTCTGAGCCTCATTAAAGAGGTGGTCTGAGCCTCATTAAAGATGTGGTCTGAGCCTCATTAAAGAGGCGGTCTGAGCCTCATAAAGAGGCGGTCTGAGCCTCTGTATTTGCAGCACCAGGTAATCTAAAGCAGCCCTGCTTTACTGCACATGCACCACACAGGTGGTTTAGATACTTTTATTGATTGCTTAACGTAGGCTGTTACCACGCCAAACATGTACTCCTCCATTCACTTGTCAACCCTCTCTCGCTCTCTCTCTCTTTACCCTCCCTGTATCTCACCTACCAAAGGCCCGCCTCCTCCTTCTGAGCGCCCAAACATTAACACCAAACACAATTAAACTCCAGCAACACAACCTAGAACTTTTTCACTGTTGTGCGTCAGCGGTGTCTGTCTTCTGCTGAAGCGGTTGCGTCGGGCCCATCTCCTCCTCGCTGAGGGCAGACAGGTCCCGACCACTCCTTGGTCGCTCAGCCCCTTGCTGCGCCCCTCGCCACAGACCGGCGGTTTGCTGATCCTTCTGTGGCCGGGGAGTCTGGGAGGGCTGCTCTCCGCCCTCGTAGGGGTCTAGAGGGTGCTTGGGGTTCGTGGTGGAACATGGGTGAACATGTAGAGGGGGGTTGGTACTGCGTTACATACGTTATGTTGCATGTGGTTCTGAGGTGCTATCAGGCAGTAGGCACACTGGGTTGTGGGGGTTAGTTTATATTGACCTAAGGGTCCCTAGGCAAACTAGGTGTGTTGTTACTCAGATCTTTTAGGCAGCCCACACTGCAAAAGTCAAATGTATTCAAACTATCACTTTGGCTATTTCTTTAACTCTTTCTAATTTTTTTTTGATGTGTGCATGTTTACAATGTTTACTCCATATAGACTTCTGAACTCTGTTAAAATCTTTTCACTTGATTTAAGCGATTAAAATATTCTTCAGTGAGATGTTTTTAGGTGCCTAATTTGCCTTCATGAGCAAAGTGCTTCCATATATTTATCAGGGGTCCCTATTGTTTCTGTAATGTTTTTTTTCCCCTCGAATTCTGTAAAAGTCATACTGCAGCCTATACCGTAAGTCGAAAACTCTTGACATTTTCAATTTTTTCAAATTTGTGTTACTGCACCCAAAGGTGGCGCTATTGTAAAACAACATGAATTAGTCTTATTTCTCCTCACCAGATTGACCTGGACTCAAATTCTTTCATAATATTAATCTCTAGAATCAGATGCATTTATAAAACCCTGGTCTTCTGCTCTAAAAATGTTTACATTTCCCACAATTTCATAGAAAAGCCAAACGTCCACAGTCAATTTTGCCTATGTGACCATTTTGTTATTGTATAACTACCATACGGCTATCATTAGGTGAATACCATTAACAGGGCAAATTTCAGATCTGTACTATTTTAAGAAAGCCCTTAATTCTCTTGAAATGTATGCTTGCTGAGGTTTCTTGATTGTGTGCTTATCAATCGAGATTTACACTATGTGAATGAGGCTTCATGCAGTTCAGGAATGTCAGTGGCTCAACAGGATAATGCCTTGTACTGGTGATCCTTAGGTTGAGAGTTCGAATCCTGATTAGAGCATTATCAACAAGCTGAACATGACATCCTGTAATTGCCACTCATTTAAGAAACACAACATTGAACAGCACCTGAAATTCATCAGGCAATCAACATTCCGGCTCATTCGTTTCCAAGAATCGGACTGCCAAGACACAGTATGGCATTAGTGGAACTTCTTCGTTAACCATTTTTCCTTCATAATTAACTCTTTCATATTTATATTTCTTCCGTTAGTGTTCTTGACTACAAAGGTTTAATTTCCCCAGAATTTCAAAGATTTTTCAGGTATATGCTTTTAAGAAAGCCCTTAATTCACTTGAGAAATGTGTGCTTGGAGGTTCCTGGATGTCAATATACATTTGACCATGTGAATGAGGCTGCATGATCACGTTCCACATTAACATGACCTCTATTCCAGACCACCACATCTGCATATATTTAAATTGATTCAATCATTAAAATGAATAACGCAGCACAATAAAACAACTACACCTGCCTGTGGGCGGGGTACCATGAACTTACTCAAAAGTCCTTGACATTCTTTTCCCACCTTCACCCAGATACCTCTGTCACACTAGAAGGCCATAACCCAGGTTAACAACGTTAATTTTCAAACGCTGGTACTGTTTTCACCCCACTGGTATTTGCCCGGTCCTCAACACTTTGTTATGGTCTGGTAAGTTTTCTGTCAACCACACCTGTGTTCTGTATGTATATTAACATTTAGTTGAAGAAAATCTTGCCATAACTCAATGCCTCTGTATATTTTGTCACCTTTCAGAACACCACATTCAGTATCCCACATAGTACTGTATCACTTTGAGTGACGTGCCTATTAACATTTGCCCGCTCTTTGCTACCTGTTCCAAAAACATAAAGGGTAAGAACAACTCAGGCTGACATTGGTGTGATCTAAGCTACAACGATACAACTAAAAAATTTTGATTTGGGTGAGATTAACAGTAGGTTTGCCAATGATCGAGCAACGCCAATAGTCAATAATATTGGCGGCATTGAGGTAATAGGGGCATCACCCTAACCCTAAATTCTTAGGGCTCCATAAAGGCTTGGGCTGGCCCTCATCCTGCTGTTTGATGTGCTTCCAAAGCACAATGAATGAATGTGGTTGAACCAACATTAATACACCGTACTTCCTTTACAGGACCTTCCAGACAGGCTTGGACCACGCAGCCCATCACAACCCAGGGCCAGGCAGCTATCTTCCTATAGTTCAACAGCCCCATGGACCCTTCTGGAAGACCCCACCACCAGGCCACAGCAGGACGACTGTGAACGCATGGGGACTTTGTTTGGGATGCTCAACAAGTGCCTTCGTAGGATGGGCTTCAGCCAGATGTACTTTGGTGAGAAGATTGTGGAGCCGGTAGTGATCGTCTTCTTCTGGCTGCTGCTGTGGTTCCTTGGTCTCCAAGCACTAGGACTAGTTGGAACTCTCTGCATTATCATAATCTATATCCAAAAGTAATGAAAAGAACTGCTTCTTAGGCTGGATACCATTTTAAGAGACAGTGGTTGGGATTGTGGGAAAATAGTACCTAGAATTCCAGAATTTAGCTTTTGTCAGCACCTGTCAGCGATTGTTTAACATTGTCACTTTTATATCTGTGGATATCTATTGAAGTGTGCTGCCATGGCCAGTAGGGGCCGATGCGTGCTGTAGCTCCATCGGAGTGACAAAAGGAAAAGCCATTGCATTACCTGATTGCATGTTAAAGGATCAGTTAAATCAAGATTCAAAGAGTTCAGGAAGTCCAATATCTAATCTTGTAAACGATATATCTCAGACATTGTACTTATTAGGCTTTGACTTTGACTTTGCACAGTATAAAAAAACAATCAATGACACATGGGTAAATTGTGTAAAGAAAAAAAAAGAGTTAAATAAAGAGGAATACCAAATTTACTCCATGCCGAATGTCATGTTTTGCATTGCCTTGCTTAATAACAGTAGGGGGGTTGTAATCTAAAGCAGTGTTTTACACTGTAACAGGGTAGGTACAATATATATTCATTATGATCTGACCGCCCAGTCTTCTGAATTGTGCTTTAATAACAGAAGGCGCTCAAAGGCGCTAACAGACATTAAACCCCATAATACAGTGAACTCCCACTGAATAGTTTATAACCACTTAACTCATTGCTCTTGTTTTATGAGCCCACTAGAGCTCTCAGGGCCTGATCAGTGTTCCCAGGGTGTAAACCAAGCAAGGTGAAGCAGCTTTTCGTTTTTAATGCACCACAGAGCTGCAAAAAACTAAGGTCTGCCTCAACGCTTAAAAAAAAAAATCAGGGCTCAATACATTTCTGTTTACTACAGCTTTAATTCAAAATATGTGCACTTCATTTATACCCATTTTATACTTTTAATTTCTTCTTTTTTTCACATGTGGTTTTGTCTCTTGTTAAACTCTATGAATGGCCCTTGTCTTTAAATGGTTCTCTATAAATAATATTGCCTTACCTTACAGTTGTAGTAGCTAAATCCTTTTCAGACAACTGCCGTCGGAGATTTTTCACTGTGTGCGTGTCTGTGTAAAAAAACATTTGATATTAAACGGTTTATAGCGACCAATTCCCTTGATGGATTGACTCAGGGTTTGGGGGTATTGTATACAATTATTCATGGAGTAAATAGTTGCAGAGGGAAAGTTAAACATTGCAGCTTTAACTACACTTTATTTACCTGCTAATGTGCTATCTGTGCAAATACATAAAGCTCTACCATCTCATCATTAAGGCAAACTTTCATTCTAGCATGCAGATGAGAATGATCAATTTATCATCTTATTAATGAACTTAATTTGGGAAAGACCTGGCCATGGTGCAGGTGGAAAATGTGCACAAAATTTCTTTCCAGCTTTGAGTTTGGGGAAAAGGACGGCAGCATCTTGTGAGGGGGGTTGACGTATTGTCCTTAAGTTTTACCTGAGGAACGAAGAGTAGGACCCTGTTGGATGTAGGCTGGAGCCAGCCAATCAATCCAACAATAGACCTGTGTTCTACGTTTTGCTCAATGCCGCTTTGTTAAAAAGACAAAGTTATTAGATCTTTGAGTATATAAAAAGACCTCAGAAGCCTTTGACATTCTGTTCCTTACTTCACTCAGATACCTCTGTCGCACTAAAAGGCCATAACCCAGGTAACCACACTCCAATGCCCATTGAATGTAACTTACTAAAACACAATTTTCTCAAACGGCGGTACCACTGTTGTTTTCACCCCACTGGTATTTGCCCAGTCCTCTTTGAGCACTTTGATATGGTCTGGTAGGTTTTCTGTCAACCACAACTGTGTTCTGTTTGTATATTAACAGTTATTATAGTTAGTATCCAATTCTTACACCCAGGGTCCAATCAGTCAGCCTCGGGCCAGGTGACGCTGCTAAAACCAGCAGCCATTCACGCACACACTCCACAGTTAGTTATTGTATTGGTAGTAATGTTTGCTCTGGCCATTACTTAGTAAATAATCTTGTTTATTGGTCATTATGGGTAGACATTGTTGTGTTTCAACCTGCCAAAGTGTTTTTTATATTACAGTATATTAACGTTGATTTAGGATTCAATAGTACTACAACTTGCTTGAAATCTCCCAATATGTCAGAGTATTGCAGACAAAATGATGCATTCTAATGTACAAGCCCTAAAGGAAATCTTCATCAGCTGTGTGAGTCACACATTCAATGCAATATTTTTGGTGGGAAACGCCTAGCTAAACACTAACCAATCATCCAACCAGCTGGCCCAGTATACTCAGACATCAGCCAATCACAAAACAAACACATGCAATCGTCTGTTTTTTGAGCAACACACTCATTCATCTGACGGCTTCTTGCACTTGCATCAATAACGCACCTCCGACCATCTTCCGAGCTATATCTCCCAAAGACACACAGATGTAGGATTGGGATTTCTTTGAATGTATGTGAAGTAGGGGTTATATTGTTACATTTCATAGTGTTAGTCATAAGACAGGCAGGTGCATTTTGTACAACCAAAAGCGGTGGATTGAATGCTGTTCCAGAAATAAAGAGAGTGACATTTATTAAGGCAGGATGAAGCAAAGGCATGAATATGTTAAAAGTCATAGGTTAAAATAAAGCTTGTGACTAGTGTTAGACATGTTTCTATTTTTACCTTGCGGTCAAAAAACCTCAGCCAGCGTTATGCATGAGGTTATTCTAAATTTGAATACATCCACAAGGTTATTTTTAATCTCACCCTTATAGGCAAGGCAACTTTATTTATATAGCTCTTTTCATACACAAGGCAGACTCAAAGTGCTTCACATATAAACATTGTCATACAATAAAATAAAATAATAGATAAGTAAAAGAAAACATATGCAAAGAAATGAGTAAAATAGAAAGTGCAATGTATTTAAGATCAGATCAACAGTCTCTCTGGTATCCGCGCTGGGACTCCAACCCGGATTCTAGTAACCCTTATCCTTTCTCTCTGGTATCAGATCATGTATCTTTCTGGTAAAAATAGAAAATTAAATTGAAAGTTAAAAATGCCTTTTAGTAAGTAAAATTTAAAGTGCAATGTATTTAAGATCAGATCAACAGTTTCTCTGGAACCCAAGTCGGGACTCCAACCCGACCTAAAGGAACTTGGTCCTTTCTCTGGAACTCCAATCCAGATTCTAGGACTCTAACCCAGACAGAACTTGGAAACGTCTCCCATGGAGCTCGGTCTCAGAATTCCACCCACACACAAACACAGGACTCTAACCCTTATACAAACTCAGGACTCTAACCCTTATACACCTTTTCTCAAAAGAGTTAAACACAGTGTATACAAACTCAGGACTTAACCCTTATACAAATACAAACTCAGGACTCTAACCCTTTTCCAAATACAAACTCAGGACTCTAACCCTTATACAAATACAAACTCAGGACTCTAACCCTTATACAAATACAAAACTCAGGACTCTAACCCTTATACAACCTTTCTCTCTGGTATCAGATCATGTATCTTTCTGGTAAAAATAGAAAATAAAGGGAAAGTTAAAAAGGCATTTTAGTAAAATAAAGGCAAAGTATTAAAGATTTAGCAGAAAGCTAAAGCAAACATAAAAGTCTTCAATCTTGTTTTAAAGGTGCTCAGAGTTGGGGCAAGTCTTAAATCCTCAGGGAGTTTATTCCAGCTATTTGTTGCATAGTAACTAAATCCTGCTTTCCCATGTTTCGTGTTTACTCTGGGGATAATTAAAGGCCCACTATGCAACTTTTTTATCCAAAATTACATTAATTATGCTGGTTGAGAGTTATTCTGATGGTTTTGCAACCATTTCTGGGTCGTTTGGTGGGTGTGTCATTGCCCCATGTCACCTCTCCAAGGAAAAAGCGCATATGCAACTTGCTCTGTTCGGACCGACACAATCCGGATGTGACGTAGCGGAAGTATCCTATCGCGCCTCGAAAATGTAGTCAGATTGTAGTTTCGAAAATGCTTTACGGCACAGACACACACCCAAACATGGCACCGGCTAGATATAAACAGCCAGTTGCGAGGTAATTGTTGCATTCATCATGGATCAATCGACTGATAAGGGACCATAGAGGCGACTGTCGGTGGAACAAAAGAAGAATGGACCAGAAAAGTGATCAGACACGAGTGAAAGGGGAACTATGCAACTTTTTTGGCTTGATTTACCTTAATATAACAGGCTAAGAGTCATTTCGATGGTTCTATTATACATTTTTGTTCGATTGTTCGTTGTTTCGACTCCCCCTTGCGCATCTTGGCGGAGAAAAGGAATATGTTTCTGCCGGCGACCCGCCGCCCACTCTCGCGGGAGTCTCGGGTCTCGCGAAGTAACGAATTGCTTTACGGCACAGACCCCCAAACACGGAACCGGCTCGATATAAACACAAGTAACTAAGGGATTGTTACATTCATCATAGATCAGCCGACTAAAAAGAGACAGAGAAACCCAATGTCGGAGGAACAGAAGAAGAGAAAAGGGAGACTGACCTACAGAGAGGCCAGGCACGAGTAAACGTTGGGCAAGCTTTTCAGGAATAGCGTGAACTGAAAGAAAAAGAAGACTGTAAATCAGACGCCGACTTGGCCGTGTTGTTTTTGAAATTGAAAGTACCCTTGGGTGAACTTTGTCTTCGTGGTATTCTTGATGTTGATAGTCTCTGTACAAATGTGTTTGCTCAACCATTTTGTTGTGAGCCCTGTAAAAATTGTTTTCTCGACCGTTTTGTTGTGAGCCCTGTATGTTTCTAGCTTGCTTGGTTGCAATCATATAAACACCTTTGTTTCCATGGGTGTTTTGCTGTTCGTCTGTCTCGTCCCCCAGATACAGACTGAATCCCCGAATCCAGGTTCTTGTTTATTTAGATTATTATGTTGGCCAACACTCTTACACTGATTGTTCTGTTCAACCCAAGATAAAGCAATTATAATCTAGGATATAAATTCTTCCCGTCAACTATAAAAAAGGATGGATTTATGTTTATTGCGATACAAATACACCATTTTAAAAATGTATAACCTTGCCTACACTTTATGAACGTCTACTTCGGACATGGCTCCACGCATTCGCCGGATTCTTTGAAAACAAATGCACATGGCTCGCGTAGAAGTGCATGGGGAAGGGTCGTCAACGAGTTGTTACGACAGTGTTGTAAAATATCTACAACGAAGCTGTAGGGGGCGCTGTGTAGAGAAATGTGCGTGCCAAAACCAAGAAAACAGCGAAGAAATGCCCGAAGTTGCATAGTGGGCCTTTAACAGATTGGTCTCAGAAGATCTTAGTGTTCTAGAAGGCTTATGTAGTGGAAGCATATCAGTTAAATATTTTGGGCCTAAACCATGTAGGGATTTATAGGTTAGCAACATGATTTTAAAATCAATTCTCAGACCTACAGGAAGCCAATGTAACGATTTAAGAAGAAGTGTAATATGTTCGAATTTTTTGGTCTTTGTTAAAACTCTAGCAGCAGCATTCTGAACAAGCTGAAGCTTCCTTAGTTTGTTTTGGGAGACCTGTAAGGAGACCATTGCAGTAATCAAGCTTACTAGTGATAAAGGCATGTACAAGTTTTTGTAAGTCTTCGGTGGACATGAGCCCTCTAAGTCTTGCTATATTTTTAAGGTGATAATATGCAGATTTTGTAACTGATTTGATTTGACTTTCGAAATGTAAATCAGAATCCATGATAACCCCTAGATTTCTGGCTTTGATTGAGGTTTTCAGGGACAGAGAGTGAAGGTGTTGGGTTACTTTTAAGCCTTTCCGTTTTAGCACCAAATACAATTATCTCTGTTTTATCCTCATTTAGCTGAAGGAAATTTCAGCACATCCAGTCTTTCACTTGCTCAATGCACTGGCACAGCAGATCTATGGGCCGATAGTCATTTGGTGATAGCGATACATAGATTTGCGTGTCATCAGCATAGCAATGATGGTCAATATTGTTATTTTGCATGATTTGCCCTAGTGGGAGCATGTAGATGTTGAATAAAGAGGGTCCTAAGATCGAACCTTGTGGGACTCCACGCATCACGTTGGTTGATTCTGATACAAAGTCGCCAATGGAAACAAAGTAGTTCCTATTTTGTAGGTAGGATCTGAACCAATTTAAGACTGTGCCTGAAAGCCCCACCCAGTTTTCTAACCTGTCCAAAAGTATTGGATGGTCTTGTTAACAGGATGAGCCTTGCGGCGGTGGAAGGATTGGAGGCAGTATGAAAGCTGTTAGTAAGGCCGTTGGCCTGACTTTATTCCGGTACAAGAATGTCCCTCAGGAGGCAAAAAAAATGAATAATGAATATACACAAAAAAACCAATCAATAATTCTAAATAACTATCACTAATCAAACTATCAATAATCAAAAAAACAACAGTCCTCCCCTCGGCACTAATACAGCCCTTGGCTGATCTAAGAGCCAGGTGTTTTCACCCGCTCACCTCAGACCCTTCTGCCCCACCTACATGATTTGGACCTGAATATATCCTCCCTGGCCTAACCCATTCCCCTCTTAATTCAATTAACCCTCCCCTACACATTTCCGATTTACCTATCCCCACCCCTAGTTACCCACCTTACTCCAGACTTATTCGTCTAAAACCCAACCTTAACCTCTACTTCCCTGACACCTTAAATATTCCCCAAGTACCCCAACACACCCCTCTCCTCTCACACACTTGGTCTCGCCCGTCTGACGTCACGCCCCCACCGCACAAATGTTCTTCCGGACTTCACGTCGGGTCCTCCCGCAGTCCCCGACACCCGGAAGCCAGCGCAACCGTAACGTGAGTGTTTACAATTTCCTTGTTTGTACCGTGTCCCCCCGACCGGCTTTCTCATAACGCATGTTTTTTTGTGTGTTGCAGGTGGCGTCATGAACGTGTTGGAATGTTCTGTGTGTGTTTAAATAAAAGGGTACTTGTAACTCCTGGTGTCAGTCCTGTTTTTATCCATTGCCTGCAGTAACGGGCCGCCGCACCGTTACATTACCCCCCCCCCGTACAGACGACTCTTGTCGTCCCAGGGAAGGAAAAGGCCCTTCCAAGCCGGGCTCCATGCTCACTCCTTCGACCCCCCCTTCCGGGATGCGGGAAAGGAAATCTGCCACTCTGTTCGTAGCCCCCGGCTGGTAGGTCACGGTAAACCTGTATGGCTGGAGAGACAGGTACCACCTGGTGACCCGGGAGTTCGTGTCACGCATCCTCTCCAGCCACTGAAGTGCTCTGTGGTCGGTCTCCAGATGAAACGGTCTCCCCAAGAGGTAATACCTCAGGGAGTCGAGGGCCCACTTAATCGCCAGGCACTCCAGCTCCACAGCCGAGTACCGCCTCTCCCTCGGGACCAACTTCCGGCTGATGTATGCGACCGGCCTCCGGAACCCGTCCACCTCCTGAAGCAGGACTGCACCGAGCCCCACCCCAGAGGCGTCTGTCTGGACAATGAACGGCCTGTCGAAGTCTGGGCTCAGCAGGACAGAGTCGCCGCAGACTGCCCCCTTCAGGTCCTGGAAGGCTGATTCGCACTGCTCCGTCCAGACCACTCTGTTTGGTGCCGCCGCCCTGGTGAGATCAGAAAGGGGAGAAGCCCTCTCGGAAAAATTAGGAATAAACCTCCGATACCATCCTGCTAAACCTAAAAAGGATCTCACCTTCTTTTTGGTGGTCGGAGGTGTGCAGTTGCGCATGGCGTCCACTTTCTCCACTTGTGGTCGGATCACACCCTCACCGATCACGTAGCCCAGGTAGCTGACTTCTTTCTGCCCCAGGGCACACTTCTTTGGGTTTATGGTCAGCCCTGCTCCCCGAATCCGTCCAAAGACCTGTGGTCCAGATGATCCTGCCAGGTGTTGCTGTAAATCACCACATCATCCAGGTAGGCTGCAGCAAACTCATGGACTCCTGCTAGTATGCTGTCCATGAGTCTCTGGAAACTGGATGACATACAGTGCCACATTCTGATTCTCTTCTTTGGGCCCCTCCCAGAGCTCCTTCAACAGGTCCAAAGGCCCCCTCACTTGCTGACCATAAAGAAGCTCAAAGGGTGAGAAGCCTGTGGAGGCCTGTGGTACTTCCCTGTATGCAAACAGGAGGTACGGCAGCCACTCGTCCCAATCCTTTCCGGTCTGCGAGACAAAGCGGCGGAGCATGGTTTTGAGGGTACGGTTAAACCGTTCCACTAACCCGTCGGTCTGGGGATGATAAGGCGTGGTCTTGATGCCTTTAATGCCTAACAGATTGTACACTTGCCTCAGAAGTATGGACAGAAAATTAGTGCCCTGATCAGTCAGTACCTCTCTTGGCACTCCCACCCGTGAAAAAAGCTGCACGAGGCAATTGGCCACCTGTCTTGCCTTGATGTTCTTGAGAGGAAATGCTTCTGGGTATCTAGTGGCATAGTCACACAACACTAAGATGTAACGGTACCCCCCTTTACTTCTCTCTAGTGGGCCAACTATATCCATCCCAATGCGTGAAAAAGGTGTGTCAATGATCGGCAGAGAATGTAGGTGTGCACGTGGGACTGCTCTACCTGAGGTTAGCTGACACTCTGGACATGTACGGACGAAACTGGATACATCCGTGTACATATTCGGCCAGCTAAACCGGCTCCCTATTCTGGCAAGTGTTTTGTCTTTCCCTAGATGTCCAGACCATGGGATCGAATGGGCCAGGGTCATCACCTTCTCTCTTATAGGGCCGGGCACCACCAAGTTCTCACGCTCCCCTTTTACTTGATACAGGATATCATTCTTCAGAACATCGGCGGCGCCAGAAATAATTTGTTGCAGTTGCTTAACAGTTGCTGTATGAATTCAAGAGGTTGCTGGTAAAAAAAAAAAAAACTTGATCAAAACACCTGAATTTGGCAGAGGCACGGCCGGGAAGACATTTTCGGCACGGGTTGGGGTGGTTGCGGTCCCGTACGAGGCAAGTTTACAGTACAGTAACAACACAGACTAATCGCACCAGTGTGATTGAGTGTGATCGTATCATTTGACAGTTCAACGTGCGCTATCTTTCTCCCTCTCCCTCACACACGCACAGACATAAAGACGTAAAGACATAGAACAATATAGAGGAAGGTCTTTAAGAAGGCCAACATGAAAATAGCCCAGCGGCATGTACACATTCACTGCTAGTCCAGGTGGCACTGCGGCCACACGATAACAAACAACATAGTTCTCTCAATCAACAGCCCGTCAGCAGTCCCCCAACTACAAGGTTAGCTGTCCTGTCAATAGTGGTGAATTGCACATCTCAGACCCACCGTCGCCACGGTACATTCCAAAGCATTCACATTAGTTGCGCGATACGTCTCAAATGTAGGCCTATGTGGAACATTAATACAATAGTTGCTATTATTGTTGATACTATTATACTTCATAATACTTCTATTAAGGGCGGATCATACCAGGCTACGATAAACCCATCCTTTGGCATGAGCCAAACCTATAATCTAGTTCTACTTCAAAACAAAATCACATGGGCCCCAAGTCAATATGCTGCGACGGGCAAACTTAAATAACCAAACGGCCTACCTTAAATCGATGTCTTGATCACAGGACTTCTTGCAATATTCCACTTTAATCCATACGGTTTAACACACCAACATTGCTAGCAAGCATGTGATAACATTGTATTGCTAATTCAGAACTGTGTAGGCTACAATATTTTCTTCCGTTTCTTGACCTCAGCATAACCCCCCTCCGAACAACTGCCAAGTCCAACACAAGTCTGGCTATTAACGAGCCCATCCTCAGCCTCGCCATCGCGAGTCGTGTTTGAACTTGATTTCTTTCGAAATAGTAAAAACTTGTCCATATTTTTTAAGCGCCAACGAGCCGGCAACGAACATCTGACTGATAATCTCGCCGCGAGATGTCCGCATATTTGAAATGTTATTTATTTTTCGTAAGACTATGCTATTAATGAATTTATTGTTTCATGTACATTAAATAATAATTAATTAATATTGTACATATTGCTTGGGATAGTTTGTGTTAATTGTGTGTATGTGTTTTTTTTTAATCTGTTCATGTCACTTACAGAGTGTGCGCATGCCCAACGCTCGGGAACTGGGCACGGTGAGGGGGAGGGGAGGAGAGGAGAGTCCCAGGCTGACTCGTGTTCATTTGAACGACAGTCCAGTCACGGCCCTGAAATGTTGACGCTACTCACTGATTATGCACTTAATCTGGTGATTCATATGACAGGAATGGTCGGTATGGTGACGGGTACCGCATTCGGCCATAGGTTTAGTTGAACTTATTTAATACCATTTTACGGAAAATGGCATCATTTCAAATATGTTGTTTGAGTTTGACAAAAAATCAGGGGTTGCTCTGGGGTTTCTGAGTAATTGCTTGGAGTTGCTATAGCAACGGCAAGCAACCGTTTGGCGCCGCCCCTGCTTCAGAAAGTACCTTTCTTCCTGCCTACAGCTACTTGTGCTCTGTGTCCCTTTGACACCCCCGGCAGCTTTCTGAAACCATAGCTCCAGGGTCTTATCCTGTCTCTGTAACTCCACAATGTTTGTGGGTATGTCCATCTCCAATGCCATGCTTGGTTGTGTCCACTCTCGCTTCTCTTGACCCGCTTCTACTGTAATTTTCTGTCTGCGCTTCTCCTGCCTTGACAAATGCTTCCACTCCCCTCTACTCTCCACGCCCAGCACCAATTCATCCTCTGCAAAGGGAAGTGCCCTCAACTCACTAGCCCTTTGGGCCCTAGTGACTGCATTACAGTGCTTAACCTGGGGGATTAGATCACATAAAATAGGTAGATCATGCCCCAACACAACTCTATAAGGCAGCTGGGGTGCTACAGCAACAGACATGAAAAAGGTCTGGCCACTCACGGTAAGAAAAATCTCAGCCGTAGGATAGCTCCTAACATCACCATGGACACAGCATACTTTAACTGGGGGTTTCACCCTACACTCCTCCAACGGGATTAGACTCTGATGGACCAGTGTTTGTGAACTGCCAGTATCAACGAGAGCTTTTGCAGCTTCTCCATTAACCAAAACCTGAACTGAGTGAGCTGTGCTGTTAGGTGTGTGTTGTGTGTGTGGTCTCGGTGCATAGCACATGTTTGTGTCCTGTGTTTTCTTCTCCTGACAGTTTTGTTTAGTGTGACCCGGTTTCCCACAGTGATAACAGTTAATGTCCTGTCTGGTACCATCTGGCCATCTATTATAACTGGTGGACCTACCATAAGACTGACCACGCTTCTCATCACCCCCATCAGATTTCCTTCCGGCTGAGCTCCATCGGCTTGTGCTTGGGCCTCTGGTGCATAGTCGAGCCGACTGGAACACTTCTGCCAACCTGGCTGCCTCCTCTGCCGTCTTGGGATCATGCTCTCGGACCCAGATGGCCATATCCTCGCCCAGCATATCCATAAACTGTTCCAGGATGATCATCTCTGTGATCTCCTTCACTGAATGCTTCTCAGGCCTGATCCACTTCTGGAGGTATTCTTTTAGTCTGACATACAATTCTCTTGGTGTCTCACCCGGCAAGATCTCTGACGTACGGAATTTCTGTCGGTAGGTCTCGGGCCTTATATTGTACTTCTTCATAATGGCCTCCTTCACCAGGGCGTAGTCGTCTGTGTCCTCCATGTCCATGGCGACGAATGCACCGCGAGCCTTCCCGGTGAGCAGTGGCACAATCCGTATGGTCCATGTGGACTCCGGCCACCTGCAGGTCACTGCCACCCTCTCGAACGTGGCTAGGAAGTGTTCGATGTCATCCTCTTTCGATAGCGGTTGAAGCTTAGGATCCTTAAACCTTGTCTCTCTGGATTCTCCCGTCAGCGTCAGCAGCTGCGGTATGTTGGCTCTTGACGCCTCACTGTCTTGGATGTCTCCCACCTGACCTTGGAGTAGCTGGAATTGGTGGCTCATCACCTTCCAGCGCTGATCTTGGGACTGTACCACTTTCTCCCATCTGCTTTCCCTCACTTCTTGGGTCTGTAGCATTATCTTCATCATGCTCGCCAGCTCCAACACTACTCCCTCTGCTGGGCTACCGCTTCCCGAGGGTCCCTCTCCCCCTGTTGGCCTGGTGCTGGTGGTATCCACTCGTTCCTCTTCCTGCTGGTGAAGGACATCGCCCTCTTTTGCCGGCTTGGCTTTTGGTCCCATCTTCCACACTGCCCCCTGTTGAGGCGCTCCGGTTTCTTCTGACACCAATTGTTAACAGGATGAGCCTTGCGGCGGTGGAAGGATTGGAGGCAGTATGAAAGCTGTTAGTAAGGCCGTTGGCCTGACTTTATTCCGGTACAAGAATGTCCCTCAGGAGGCAAAAAAAATGAATAATGAATATACACAAAAAAACCAATCAATAATTCTAAATAACTATCACTAATCAAACTATCAATAATCAAAAAAACAACAGTCCTCCCCTCGGCACTAATACAGCCCTTGGCTGATCTAAGAGCCAGGTGTTTTCACCCGCTCACCTCAGACCCTTCTGCCCCACCTACATGATTTGGACCTGAATATATCCTCCCTGGCCTAACCCATTCCCCTCTTAATTCAATTAACCCTCCCCTACACATTTCCGATTTACCTATCCCCACCCCTAGTTACCCACCTTACTCCAGACTTATTCGTCTAAAACCCAACCTTAACCTCTACTTCCCTGACACCTTAAATATTCCCCAAGTACCCCAACACACCCCTCTCCTCTCACACACTTGGTCTCGCCCGTCTGACGTCACGCCCCCACCGCACAAATGTTCTTCCGGACTTCACGTCGGGTCCTCCCGCAGTCCCCGACACCCGGAAGCCAGCGCAACCGTAACGTGAGTGTTTACAATTTCCTTGTTTGTACCGTGTCCCCCCGACCGGCTTTCTCATAACGCATGTTTTTTTGTGTGTTGCAGGTGGCGTCATGAACGTGTTGGAATGTTCTGTGTGTGTTTAAATAAAAGGGTACTTGTAACTCCTGGTGTCAGTCCTGTTTTTATCCATTGCCTGCAGTAACGGGCCGCCGCACCGTTACAGGTCTACAGTGTCGAATGCAGCACTGAGGTCTAGTCGCATTAGTATTGAGGTTTTGCCAGAGTCTGTGTTAAGACGGATGTCGTTTACAACTTTAATGAGGGCGGTCTCAGTGCTGTGCAGGGGTCGAAATCCTGATTGGAAGGTGTCATAACAACCAGTTGATGCCAGGAAGTGATTAAGTTGCTGGAGGACAACTTTCTCAATGATTTTACTTATGAAGGGTAGATTTGATATTGGTCTGTAGTTGTTAATAATAGAGGTATCTAGGCTCCACTTTTTTAAAAGGGGTTTAATAACTGCAGTTTTCAGGGCTTTTTGGAAGTTGCCTGACTGGAGAGAGTTGTTAACTATCTGCAATATGTCTATTGCTAGGCAGTCAAAAACATTCTTAAAGAGGTTGGTAGGTTAAGAATCAAGGCAACAGGTGGATGGCTTTAGTCGTGTAACAGTTTCCACAAGAGTTTTAGAGTCTATAACATTAAAGCATGCCATCCCTGCCACGTTACTTTTGCCTGAACAGGGTGGTAGTCCAACATTTTTGTTTGAAGTGGAGATATTGATGGCGGGTCTGATGCCTTCAATTTTATCAGCATAAAAAGCTGCAAACTCATTGCATTTCTGCGTGGAATGGAGATCAGGTGGAATTTGTGTTGGGGGGTTGGTCAGTCTGTCAACAGTTGCAAATAGGGTTTTTGAGTTATTAGTATTGGTTTTAATGATATTGGAGAAAAATGTTTCTCTAGCACTTTTTAAGTCTAAATTGTAGGCACGGAGGCTCTCTTTGTAGATATCATGGTGTATATGAAGTTTTGTTTTACGCCAGATGCGTTAAAACCTTCCTGCATTCTTTTTTCTGTGCTGTTACAGAAGCAGCTTTTCTCCAGGGTGCCTTTTGCTTTACAGAAATCGTTTTAACCTTATAAGGTGCAATGACATCCATGACTTTCAAAATTTTCAAATTAAAGTTTTCTACAAGATCATCAGCAGAACATGGGTTGAGAGGTGGTAGTGAGGAGATGGCCTTTTTAAAAGGTACATAAGATTCTTCATTGATATACCGTTTTTTGATAGTATTTGATTTTGTCTGTATGTCGGGAATAAAAGATATATTAAAGAAAACACAAAAGTGATCAGACTAGGAAGGATCAGTCACAGAGAGATCAGAAACATTGAGGCCCTTTGTGATAACCAGGTCTAGAGTGTGCCCCTTACAATGAGTAGTCTCTTTCACATGTTGAGACAGTTCAAATGTGTCCAAAATGGTAAAAAGTTTTTTTGCACACTTGTCATTCAAATCATCAGTATGAAAATTGAAGTCACCAGTTATAACTCGACAGTCAAAGTCTGTGGAGATGCTAGACAATAATTCTGTGAAGTCATCGAAAAAATTTGCAGAGTATGTGGGTGGCCTGTAAATAATTAATAGGAGAACTCTGGGGGAGCATTTCAATGCAGCACAAAGGTATTCGAATGATGGAAAATCACCAAATAACATGTTTCCCCTGAAAAACTTTTTTAAATATAACAGCAACCCCTCCACCTCTTTTTCCAGATCTACATGCATCAAACAAGTTATAGTTGGGAGGAGCTGTCTCTTTCAGAACGGTTGCACTGTTATTTTGTTCCAGCCATGTTTCAGTTAAAAACATAAAATCCAGTTTAGAGGTGGTAATAAAATCATTAACTAAAAATGATTTGTTATTAAGAGACCTAACATTAAGTAGACCCATCCTGATGGTGTTGTTGATAGGCTTTAAGGTGGTTTTTGGTTTGGAGGCAATATGTATGAGATTTGTGAGGTTAGCAGTGTGCCTAAGTTTCCCTTTGTTTACTCTCTTAGTGGTTACAGCAGGAATGCAAAAGTTGCCATGTTTTGACGTAGGCAACCTTGGGTTCAGCAGATTATGCGAAACGTCCTTTATACTTTGTCTACGGCTGAACCCTTTTTTGTCTCAGTAATACTCAGGACTACTATCAGTACAGTTATCAGCCTGTGTACAGTTATCTTCTTGTTATCAGCCTGTGGCCATGACGTGGCGATGCTATCATTGACACAGATGCAAGTTTGATGCCAACATATTCCAGTTTCTTAAATTCAGCTGGAAAACCGAAAAGGGAGGAGACAGTGGAGCTGGAGTTGTTGTTGTGGCTATGGGAGAGATGAGGCTGGAGGTCATCGTCGATGGGGGAGTGCAGAGGAGGGGGGTGGCCGTTCCTCGCCAAGCCAGCATCAGCGATGGGGGAGGCACGGTGTCCATGGTGTCGGGCAGGCTGTTGTCTCTCTTCAAGGTCTTTGGTCTGTCTGCTATCTGTGTGGCAGATAGTGGCAGAGTAGATGTGTCGGGGAGGCTGTAGTCTCGCTTCTTATCAACCTTATAGATGGTAGATCACAGCCGAAAACCTCTGATATGGGTACTTTTCTTAACCGTTGTGGAGGGTTGGGTGAACGTTTTAGAGGGTTGGGTGACTTGGTTCATCAACCTCTGCTATTACCAGACTCCTGGGGGAGACTGAACAGCGCCTGGACCAGGACCAGGAAGTGTGAGAGGCGGAGTTACGCAGTGTTTCTCAGGGTATCTGCAGGTTTCAGCAAGTCAAATTTAAGACTTTTTAATACCACCTCGAATGAAATTTAAGACCTTAAACCCGCGATGGTGGGGGGGATCCCGCTGTATTACAACCCAAGCATAGCATGTGTGTCACTCAATGAGACTCATTCAAGTTTACTATCTGTCTGTTTATTGAACATAAAGTGATACTCCAGGGCTCCAGACTAACTTTTTCCTTGGGTGCACTGGTGCGCCAAAATTTTTAATTTGGGTGCACCAGCACGTATTTATGGTGCACCCAAGTTGTAAGTTGTTGAGAGGGGGGTGACAGTGTCTGGGCCCCCGGGCAGCTGCACCGGTTGCACCGTCGATATTTACGCCACTGATTAATAATATTTTCACCATTAAATAAATGCCTTCAGTAAGACCTGGGGGGTATTCCACGAACCTCGTTGAACATACCCAGGCTTTCTTGGGAAAACCTGGCTCGACAGAGCCGCAACTCGCAATCACAGTTAAATGGTACCACGACGCTCACTTTAGATTAAATTAGTTGAACCAGGTTTTCCGCTTTAGGTTCAATGCGCGTTCACATAAAAGGGGCATTACTCGCGTCATTTGACTCACCCTTATGCAAAATAAATCGCGCAAGAGCGGTGTATTTCATCCAAGGCGAGCAATGTATTATTATGAACTCCTACGAGGAATTCAAAGTTCAAATCACAGCCAAGGGGAACATGGTTGCCCATAATATGGCTAGGGTGGCGTGCTGGCAAAAATAGCAGACCGTGTTAATTCGTAATTGAAAAGATTCTGCATATTGTCTAAAAAATATTATGTATCATCATCCCTTTTACCCCCATATATGCGGGGCCCCATGAATTGCGAGCCCAAGTACCGGGAATGCACTCGATCTCCGACCCAATATCGGACGTGCACGTCAAGTTGCTTGCTTTTAGTGGCGTGGTTCAACGTCTCAAATATCAAAATAAAATCAGCCTTGTTGACGCTGCAGATTCACTCGTTTCGGATGAAAGGCGCTGGTCCGAAGCAAGTTATATACGCCGTTTTGTCCCTTCCAGCAGTAAAGGTGCTCGCGATTTGAGTGTCAGGGAACATCAAACCGAAGAGATCTCCTATCCCCTCATTCGAGTTGTAGGACTGGTGCTTGACCACTGTGTTTAGAATCCACAACACCTCGCTTTCAGTGTTGGTGTCACACCAAATGCTACCCTCAGGTCAGTGCTAGCAGCGCGGACCGTCTGCGGCGGTGGCGCCGGGGCAGAGATGCAAAACGTAGAAATGGCTGGGGTCTGTGTTTGGCTCCTGGCAGAGGTTTTATGTTTTTGGCTCTGCATATGGCTGACGACAGCCTTAATCCCCATGGTGCCGAGCTTGAATGTAGGCTACTTTTCCACGGAATGCATCTGGCCTGTTCTGGGTTGGCAACGGACGCTAGCCAACCTCGGAAACGGACGTCTTCCAGCCAACTGACGTTGAACTTGCATTTACCCATTGTTGCAGACTAGCTAGCAAGCGCGCAGACATCCGTTTATATGCAGCTAGCAAGAAAGTAGCCCCTCGTACATCTCCTTCCCGAAAAGTCCCGCGAGAAAAATAAAAAATAAAATAACCCTGCCCCGACAAATTTAAGACCTCCGAGTTATAAATTTAAGACCAGCATATGAAATTTTTGACGAATTTAAGACTTTTTAAGGCCTTAAATTTAGAAAAATGAATTTAAGACTTTTTAAGACTTTTAAGACCTCCGCGGACACCCTGGTTTCTGGTCTTGTTACGGATATATTCTTCAGAAGAAAAAACAAATCTGCGAGTGTCAGGATGGAGGTTTCAGAAGACAAGTTTAGTATGCCAGAGCTGGCTTTGTGTTTCTGCTGATGGCCAAGGAGGGATATCGACATTGGGAAGAATATGCTATCATTTCTGTTAGCAGTCCTCTTCTGTCAAATTCTCAAATTCTTCAGTCCTCTTCTGTCAAAATCATTCCCCATTTCATGTAGAAATGATTGATTGGTCGAAATACATTTGAAGAAAAATAAAATGAAACTCCCCATTCACACAGGTTTAAAGGGGTAGTTCAGAATTTTGGACATAGGGCCTGATTCCCAAGTGAGCTTTGGTATTCTTTATCACTGGAGACAGTTTTCAACACATTTCATTCAGTCCTTCTAGTTGCAGAGTTCGCTCGTGCTAGGCTAGCGCACGTCAACGGGCAATGCTAGCCTGCCATTAAAAACAGTGTTACCCACTCCACAGTACACCCGAGGTAAATCAGTTATAACGACAGACTATAAATTTAAATGTCTGTTTATAGAATAATGTTAGAAATAAAACCAACCTTGCATTGCATTGCATTTTGAGGGAATTGCTGGGTCTCAGCAGCAGTGTTATATTCCTGGTAGTAGGCTACGGCAGCGGCGGACTGATATTTAGGTTACCGGCTCTAGTTTTTTTACCTGCCACTGTCATTGCTACAAACGCAGAGTACAGTGAACGAAGGAATTCTATTAGCGTATTCAATTAACAAGATATGGCCACGTTTGGAGGACTTAGCGATGCATCTGCTTTTGAAGACGATTATGAGGAATTTGTTGTATCCAACGAACCGTACATGTACGAGCCGGTGTTTTGATGTCCAAGCCAGCAGCAACAAGCCACAGTTGAGTCCTTTCTGGATCTCGCACTGGAAATTGGTGGAAACTTTGTGGTGCCCATCTGTAGTGTTTATTTCTACAATTCCTAAAAGCACACTGAACCACCATGTTGCCTAGTCCTTCAATTGCGCTTCTTTCTGTCCCACGCTTCTCTGTTTACGTTCTTCTGTCGTGATTCGGTTACAAAACTAACCGGCGCATAGTAAAATTCCGCTTCTGCTGAGAAAGTAGTCCCTCGATGATTCATGCGATGCAAGGTTAGTTTTATTTCTAACATTATTTTATCAACACAGACATTTAAATCTATAGTCTGGCGTTATAATTGATTTAATTTGGCTGAACAGTAATTTATTTACACATTCGGGTATGGCTTACGTTGGTAATTATTTATTTTTTCCTCTGATAAAATCCTTCAATCTATCTTCGATAAAACTGTTTTGATTGCTCTGTCGACTTCTGCACCTTCCTTGGGCGATGCCATTGTTTCGAAAAAAAAGGAGGAGCCATGAGAGCACTCGCCGTCCGTGCAGAGATTTCCATGGTAGCTCGGGTGGCCCTATCTAACAGGCGACAGGGACATGAGGAGCCCATCGGATCGTTTCATGCTAGCTTGAAGGGGCAGGCAGACACGTGTAAATAAGGTTGGAGGCGCACCAGATCGCGTATGTGACAGAAACCTCAGACCATATAATCCTCTCTCGCACAGCCTGCGTGGACCTGGGCATGATGTCAGACAAGTTCCAAACACTCTGGGAGGTCAACCTGGCGGCCTCGGACTTATGCGACTGCCCGCGGTGTGTGGCGCCGCCGACCAGGCCAACCGCACTCCCCATGCCGGCGACGGTGGCTAACAGGGATATTCTATGGAATACGCTCAATGCACGTTCAATACATGCCCAAACCAGCCCCTGCCGAGGATGGCCGGCCTACCGTTCCGTCTCATGCTTGATGAGGATGCAACGCCAGTTGCCTGCCACACCCCCATTCCCATGGCCATACACTGGCAGGATGAAGTAAAAGCGGGCCTCGACCAGGACGTTCGTCTTGGCGTGTCGGAGGAGGTACCCTTTGGCATGTTGGTGACGTGGTGTCACCTCATGGTGAACTGCACAAAGAAGAATGGCAAGCCACGACTCACCGTCGATTTCCAGGCCCTGAACAAGCATGCGTTCCGTGAGACCCACCACACACAATCCCCGTTCCACCAGGCGAGACAGGTACACAGTAGGACACGCAAGATGCACGCCGGTCAGGCCCTTCTGCTGTGCGGATGGATGGAAGATGACCCTGGTTGGCAGCAGGTTCACGCATGCAGCTGAATCCAGATACGCGCCCGTAGAGGGTGAGGCACTCGCAGTCGCGGACGCCTTGGACAAGGCACGCTACCTCGTGTTAGGCTGCAGGGACCTGATTCTGGCAGTCGACCACAAGCCGCTGTTGAAGTTCCTTGGTGACAGGGCACTTGACGACATACCCAAGGAACCTCAAGGAGAAGAACCTGCACTACTGCTTCTGCATCGCCCATGACCCGGGCATGAAGAATAGGGCCTCAGATGCCATGTCACACAGGCTCCCCGGGACCATTGCCCATGGATCTTCCAGACGACAATGCCGCCATCGTGACCCATCTCTCTCCCAGCACGCACGCCGATGTCCTGTCTCTCAAAGGGCATTGAGGAGGGCGACCTGACATGGTGCGCTGCGGGGCTCGTATCATTGCTTTCGGTGACATGGGACAGGGAGGGACAGGGAGGGAGGCAACCAGCAGCGACGGCGGGATGCACATATTGGAGGAAATGGCAGTAGACGGCTTCTCCGAGTTGAGGATCGAGATGCCAGAGGTCATTCGTGCCTTCCACAAGTACCGCAGGGACATTACGTCAGCTGACGGGCAAGTCCTGTACAGGGATAGGGTAGTCATACCGCCCTTACTCTGTGGCGAAGTGCTGAGCACCCTGCACGCTGCTCACTAGGGCGTCTCCATGATGACTGCCCGCGCAGAATCGTCTGTGTTTTGGCCTGGCATGTCGGCCGACATCTGCGCCAACCGAAATAACACTTTCACCGGATGGCACCCTCTAAGCTCGCAGCATCCCGCTGTTTTCCAGGCGGTGTGTTCAGATTTTGTCATGCACTTGGGTGTACACTACCTCGTGATGGTGGACCGCTACTCCAATCGGCCGATCGTCTCGAGGTCGACGGCCCGGCACCATCATGCCGGTGGTGCCGGGCCGGGATGTCCTTTGTGCGTCACTGCCGGCCTCTGAGGACCCCATCCGTGCACATTGTGTCGCCGCCGCCGCCGGAGACTGACCTGCGCCGGTCCACCAGGACGGCCAGTGTGCCTGCCTGCCACAAGGGCTATGCTGTCGGTTAGCCTTACATAGGTTCTATGAGTTGATGTTTTGCAATTGTGTTTAAGGTGCATCGGTCAATTCCGTTTTTCTTTCAGCCTTTTTATTTTTCTTGTTAAAAGCACGGGGGGGGGAGATAGGGAATATTGCACTATGGTCCATTTATGCTGTTGCACGTAGCGGAACAGGAAGTGGATAGCTCTGTTTCATTGTAAACATACCGGCACTTTCAGACGATCAATGGGTGCGATAATTGACATGCCATAATGGTATTGAAATAGAAGCAACAGGTGATGATAAGGCCTAAAAAATAAATTTGTTTGGTTCCGGTTTCCGACCGACCCTGTCAATTTATGTGCGACCCAAATTATTTTATATATTAAAAACTTTTTTTTTTTTTTTATGCAAACTATAATTACGTTTTGGTACAGCACCTCTTCATTCTGTACAAGGATGAGCGAATTTTCTCGTTTTTAAATGAAAACAACCTACCTATCATTCGCTGCCGCTGGAAAAAATAAAATAAAAAAATAAAATAAATTCCCTACCTACCCATGACCTCAACTGACAACCAACAGGAGGCCTAAAGTCAGATGAAGACAAAAGAGATGCACAAATGGACTCAACTATGCACAAAACTTGTACTATGCACAAAACTATTTAAGTGTTCCAGGGTGCCGAGGCTATTGGGTGCAGATCAGGGGCGGAGTGGGGCACTAATAGCCACCGGGAGAATCCTCCCCGGTCCGGCCCCACCCCCCCGCAACACTGTTTATTTATATATTTTTCAGTAATAAAAAAAAAAATCTGTAAAAATGAATGATATAATTATAATTAAGAAATTAAAAATGGGTAAAATAGGTCACATTTCTGCTCTGTGCGGAAGAGAATTGGCGCTCCGAGAATTGGCGCACTTCCTTACAAGACCAGTAACCATAGCAACGCCGGTAAACAAAAGCACTCCGGATGGCCGTAGTGCTCCCCGCACTACAGCCATCCGGAGGCGCACAGAGCTTTTGGCCGTGATATTATCTATAAAATTATATTATACTATTATATATAGAACGTTATAAGACGCTGTCACCTAGTGTGAGAGGAGAGTTGACGGAGTGACCTAGTTTCAAAGTTTATACCATTAATGCTCGGTAATACCGGTGTAACGTGTTGACACGACTAGACAACTACTACTACATGTTCCAAATCTGTTAACGTATTCTCCATCCATTAAAAGAGAAAGATCAGTTAAGTCATTAATTCGTCTGAAATATACCAGCCAGCACGTACACATTTGACTAGCAGCTTGTGCTAGCTCCCGCCTAGCAATAACGTCAATGGTGGAGCTCTGGCTAATTCACCTGCACAACTCTTTAATGCCTGATTTCAGCACTTAGATGCATCCCCCTCCAGAATCCGCTCACAACTGTGGGCCGGTCCAACTGACTTCACAGGCCGCTACACAATTGTGGGCCGGTCCACCTGAACTCGCTGGCCGGCCGGCCGACCGGGAAATCTCCCGATAGTCCCGACGGCCACTCCGCCTCTGGTGCAGATCCACCAAATGCAGGACCAATCCAGTTGGACAAGGTTCTAATTCTGAAGTAAAAAACAGACAAGGAATAACCATTATGCATTAATTAACCATTATGCTTTAAAATGTCTGTCATGGCGTCAAAGATCTGTAAGCAGTATTGCAGAGGGTTCAGTTTCAGAAAGTGGATTATATGTAGACATGGTGAACTCAGATGAAGCAGAGGACTGGGAAATCAAACTGAAGCTGAAATTATCTGCCTCACTATCTGTCTGTCACTATCTGCACGCTGCAATACTATTGAGAAATATTAAGCTGAATTTGGGACATGGAGGACAATGCTTGAAGCCAAAAGGCAAGTGACACATTAACAGAGAATTCAAACTAAAGTACCAGGGCATTGAAAGTCCAATACTGGATGAAGACCTACAGCCTCTTCCGGGCTAGAGGGCATTTGTGTAAATGGGCCTCATTAAGCAAATAGGAGAATTTAGAGCTCTCAAACGCAAGAACATTGAAGAGCAAATTATGGTGCATTGAAGGACTGGGATGCATCAGAGGTGAAAACCTCTGATGCTCATATGGTCCTAAGAAAGGTCCCGGTGACATTCAGAAGAAAATAAAAAGAAAACAGAGAAGATGAATGTGAGAATATTCATGGTCCGCAAAGATCTAAATGCAGCCATAACAGAGATAACCCTTTCCTATGAGAACAATCGAAGAAGACCCTAATGCCAAAGGAAGCTGATTTCCGCTGGGACGGAGAAACAATGCACCTTTAACCGTCACTATGGCCAATTTACATACAACAGACATTTGGAATCCAGTTTGCAGAAGAGATTTGAGGTTTTTAAGTCATCATGGATAACCTACTGATCTCGGGACAATATAAAGAACAGCATGAAATGAGGCTGGAAGAGCTACTGCAGCGCATAAGAGAGAAAACTAAAACTAAATTAGGGATCGACCGATTATCGGCCGGGACGATTATCGGCGCCGATATTCGGCATTTTGACGCATATCGGCATCAGCCTTTTTTTTTTTTTCACGGCCGATAACAGCCAAAATAACTTTTGGCTCTGATGCAGCCGTGCCTCTCTGTTATGGCAAGCCAACCCCGACCGAAAACGCCCTCATTTAGACACGTATCACCTTCATTACGCCGTAAAAAACGCCGTAAAATGTAGAAAAACAGCGTATTTTACGCCGTCATGCGCAAAAATGCGGCGCTTTTTACGCCGCAATGAAGCCTTTCAAGACCGCTCGTAAAATACGAGCGTTTCTGCACATCACAACACGCTTAAAATACGGCGTCTCTCTAGTATGCTGAATTACAGAAACCAAACCAGACAAAACCTTTTCTCCTCTCCGCCGTGTGTGTGAGCACTGTGCATGCACAGCTTTCACTGCTGATTGGCTGTTACCCGTCGTGGCTCTGCGTGTAACCAGAGCGTGTAACCAGAGCGTGTAACCAATCAGATGTTGCTGTGGGTGGGACAATGCTGGAGACTATGGCAAGCCAACCCCACCATAAAACTCCACCATTTAGACGCGTATCACCTTCATTACGCCGTACAAAACGCCGTAAAATGTAGAAAAACAGCGTATTTTACGCCGTAATGCGCAAAAAAGCGCCGCTTTTTACGTCGCAATTAAGCCTTTCAAGAGCGAGCGTAAAAAGCGCCGTTTTGAACATCAAACCGCGCGTAAAATACTCTGCGTTTGTGCACATCACAACGGCGTAAAATACGGCGTTTCTCTGGTATGCTAATAATCTCCGCCCTTCTTTTCTCTCAGCCAATGCATTTGAAGTGTTTGCGCCCAATCGCTGAACAAGACAAGTAGACCAAATCAGATCAGCACAGATCTGCTTGTGACGATTTCTCCTCTCATTTGTTATTAGTTGTAGCGTCATATAGATATATATCAGTGAATCCGAAATAAGCTGTGTGGTCAGCGTGGCCCAATCGATAGAGACGATTGCTCTGTTGGCAAGAGGTTGTCGGATCGAATCCATCTATTGTCAGATTTGTGCTTTTGTCAGATGTTCACCTTTTATGATCGCAATGTTTTTTAGTCAGCATGCCAGACCTCCTGTGTTATAAGTTCCAAATTCAGTGCCTTTTTAGTCAGCCAGCCAGATCATCTCGGTGTCTTGTTGCACGCTTTATAAGTTAATTATATTTAAATTATTATAGCCATGGAGCCTTTATTTTCGTGGAGTTATCGTTACATCCTCTCTTGTTCAATCGATATAAATACACAGTGGAAAGGAGTGAGAGGGAGCCATAGAGAGAGACACTGATGAACGGGGGAGCCAAGTAGCCTTTTACGAAGGTTCTATTCTTTTGAACCTTCGTAAAAAATATCAGTTTTTCCCAAAACTCCTCTTAACACGCGCGTGCACTGCTCTAACAATGTTCATAGGCTTGTAACTGTCTACTGACACGGTGCTTAAATGGGCTCTGTAGGATGGGGAGACGCAGGAATGTTGTTGGATTCAACTATTTATGCATGGCAGCAAAAATATATCTTCCCATGAAGGCCAACAGCAGAGTAGCCTATGAAAATAATAGACTAATATGAATGCTTCAAATATTAAACACGATTGATTAGCCCAAGGCCAACATATGCTATATCAGTACTAATCCTGAACGCACCGTGCGTACATTTTTCACGGCATTTTCCCCAAGACAGACAGACATACAGACAGACCGACACTTTATTGACCCCAAACTAACTTTGATACTAAAAATTGGCCCGAAATTGCTTGTAAGTCACAAGCAAGTCTTTCTCCTATCACAAGGAGTCTATAAAGGATACCAGGTCACGGATTACTAGTATTCCATGTTCTCCCCTGGGGCCACTGAGAGGGTCAAACTGTGCCTGAATGTGCTCCATCACTGCCTCTTCCAAAGGATAGTCTATATGAGGCACAGTTACCCTCTCTTGCCTGTCTACTAGCCATGCAGCTTCTTCATCACTTGCAGCAGCAGCAGGGGCAGCAGGAGCTGGAGCAGCAGTATCAGCAGCATGAGGAGTTGCAAGGCCAGCAGCATGAGGAGGGGCAAGGCCGCCAGCAGCTTGAGGAGGGGCAAGGCCAGCAGCAGTTCCTCCAAAAATGTACTGCATGGCAGATGAACTTCTTCCCTGATGCTGGAGACACCCTTGAACAAAGATCTGCAACGGACTCATGTGACCTTCCGTCCTAAGCCCATGGTGATTCCACTGATTGACAAAGTCGGCTAAATCTCTGTTCAGCCTTCGAAGATACACATAATGGAGAGCCCAGAGAGGCATAACACTCTCAGGGTTAATTATGCCCTCACTCTCCAAAAAGTGAAATAGGTTGTGCGATACACGTTTGTGAGTCCACGCCAGAGATCCCCCCAGAGCCTCTCTATGCGTTGGTTGTGTACGCTCCTCCCTTGAATGGCACTGCCTCGTCTAAAACCTCGGAAGAGGTTCATCATGAGGCACACACACTAACAAAATTGAAAGGATAAAATATACATTTCGATATAATGGGTATATGTGTCTACACAAACCAAAATAGGTAGCCTAATAATTAATCAAATTGTATATACGCTATCTCCTACCTCCTATATTCTATCACTTTACTGACACACAGAATGTGTGGCAGTAAAGTGACAGGATAAAAAGATAAAGATAAAGATAGACTTTATTGTCATTGTACAGTCACCTATACAACGAAATTGGGAGTGCCAACTGAAGGTGCATTACACATACAAAATAAATAAACAAATAAATAAACAAGCAATTTAAGTTAAAAATTGTAAAAAAACAAAAAAACAAGACAGAAATAAGAAAAACA